>NC_056510.1:44351289-44362697 GCF_014905685.2 Nematolebias whitei | reverse complement strand
CCTGCAGTTTGTCCTTTTTCCATCTGCGTTCAATACGACGACATTCCTTCCTTACAGCACGAGTTCTGTCATTAAACCAAGGCTCAGGTTTAATCCTTGGCTGCCTAGTTTTTAACGGTAACGGAAACTGATATTGTTATGTTGCAAACAAAACGCACCCCCTCCCACCAGGCTTTAATGAAAGACATAAAGGGACATTTAAAGTTGGAGAAAGTTAAATATTTATTAAGGGGAAAGCAGATATGCTTTACTCAACTTGGCAGTCTTATAAGTAATTTCAATATAAATACATAACCAATTAATATGGTACAGTGATAGAGACGTCACCCTCTGGTGTTTGTTGGCTTGTTCTTTACTTACATTACTAGTATTACTTATTATTTTTCTATTTAATGTTTTTTTCTCTGTGTTTGAAAAGAAAAATCATAATAAAAATAATTAATAATAATAATTAGAACTAAATGAATAAACTAACCCTGAGTAATTTTGTTAGTTTTTGTGTGTGTGAACAAGGGTACCTTCATGAGAGCGGTTTCTCCTCCAAGAGTCTGAGCGTTGACGTAGGAGCCCGCCTCCAGGAGGATGGCAACAGTCGTCAAGAAATTCTGATGGCAACAAAAACACTTCATTAAAAAGGCATGGGTTTTGTTGTCAGTATCTGAATTAAAATCTTACTTTGTATTCTGTCAGTGATTTTAAAAAGTCTTTACACAAACGTTTAATTTAGTTTTCCTTTTTAAGATTTTTTTTACATTTGTTTACAGTTTATTTAATAACAATAACAAACATCATGCAGACGATTACAGACCACAATAAAAATTTAATCTACCACCATTATAACAAAAACACAGTAACTCAACTAATATTCATGCCAAATACGATGTGCAGCCGAGAAGGACTTTTTTTAATCAAATTTTTTATTGATTTTTTTCAACCAACCAACACACACACACACACACACACACGCACGCACGCACGCACGCACGCACGCACGCACGCACGCACGAGAAAAGAAAGAAGCAGAACAAACAAGACGTAGAACATACAACATGGAACAAAACTCCCTCCAACACTGGATAAACAGGCCTTGACATGTTTTGAACATACGACACAAAAGGCTGCCCAGTGTCCCAAAATATTTAACAGAACATCCTGATGCTGCTCAATAATCCAGGTAGAACGATCTAAATTAAGTCTGGTCCTCTGGACGGGTTCAAAAAACAAAATCTTGTAGAAACATTTAGACTTTCATCCAAAGGACTTCTTCAGTCTTTTAATAGAACCTTTCAGGGTACATTATGTTTTCCAAATGAATATTTTTCCATTCAACCTTTATTTAGACTATAAATGCCATTGGTCTCATTTACATGATATCCAAGATGGTGCCCGAGCTGGTGGCTTGCAGTTCACCTCTGTCCACTCTGTTTCTTTTTTTGCTATTTTTATCATTTTTCTTCAATAAGATCAGCTCACTACTGGTGTATGATCGCCAGCAACTGCTCAATCTACAATTTTCCACCACTTATCTCGCCTCCTATGAACATTTTGATTGGGGTTCTGGGCCCCCACCTCCGCTGCTTGGGAACGTACCTGGGTATCTCCAGCGCGCGGCTTTCGTGCCTGCACGAAAACATCGCTCTCGTCGCCGTGGGAGACGTGCTGGCCGCCTCGTGAGGCTCAAAGCTAGTCTCGCTCGTTCCTCAGCTACAGCTGTCCACCGGAATGAGGTTTCTCCAACTGGATGCTTCGCTGAGTCCTGCCTGCTGCAGAACATCGGGTCGGAGGCGTGCAGCGAGCGAGCGCCCAGCTGCAGTGTTTCCAACCGTATCCAGCAAACCGAAACCAACCCGGGTCCAACAGCTGCACCATCTGCTGCCCCATCGGATTGTACCAACGACCCTGCTGTGTCCGGTGGCTCCTGGATTCCGGCTGTTCGTCCCGGCTGCACTTTCTCCGGCCGGAGGAGGCGAGGACCCGACGTAAACAAACCGAAACCGCTGATCTGCGCCCCCCCCCCCAACTTCTCCCTCAGCTGCTGACCCAACAAGGTTTGCTCTCCTCAATGTGAGGTCTTTAACAAACAAAACCTTCATCATGAATGACTTTTTCTGCACAAATAATCTGGACTTTGTTTCTGACAGAGACTTGGCTTCCTCCGGGTGAGTCAAGTGTGTTTTCTGAACTTGTGCCTGCTGATTGTACGTTTCTTAATTGCCCGAGGTCATCTGGAAGAGGTGGAGGAGTGTTGGCTGTTTTTAAGAAAATCTGGAAATGCAGACTGTTACAGACACCATCTTTTCAGACCTTTGAACTGCTGCATTTTGAACTGGGCCGCTCCAACCCCATGTTGATTGCGGTGCTTTATTGACCGCCCAAATCCTCCACAGGCTTCATCAGCGAACTGTCTGTCTTTCTCACTGCAATACTGTTAAAATACGACCGTGTGCTGATTCTAGGGGACTTCAATGTGCACGTCTGTTGCCCTGAAAAGCCTTTGGTTCAGGACTTTTTAGATCTGATCCACTCTTTAAACCTGGTGCAAAATGTTGTCGGCCCCACACACCATCAGGGTCACACTCTTGATATTGTTCTGTCTTGTGGTGTCTCTGTGCTAAATCTGGAAATTGGGGATGCTGTCATGTCTGATCACAAACCAATCTCATTTGTAATACCTCTTGCTCGTGTCTCTAAATCTCTCGCTCCACCCAGGACCTGTCGTACATTTAACCCTTCAACTGCTGCTCGTTTTTCCTCTGCCTTTATTACCGCTGCTGCAACAACACCTGAAACCTCTGCCTGTGTCGGTGCTCAGGAGCTGCTTGTGAATGTGACTTGCACTAAGATCTTGGATCTGGTGGGCCCACTAAAAGTCAGGAAACCAAGGAGAGCCCAGTACCCATGGATAAATGAGACCACCAGGGCAGCAAGACGCCTGTGCAGGAGAGCTGAGCGCAAGTGGAAAAAGGACCATCTCCAGGTTTCTTTCATTTTGCTCAAAACCTGTTTAAAAAATTACCAGAACACTGTCAAATCTGAAAAAAACAAAAATTTCTCCCAACTCATCAACTCAAATAGACACAACCCCCGCGCCCTATTCACAACAGTAAATTCCATTCTAAATGTCCCTTCGTATTCATGTATGGAGGCCTCTGTTGACACCTGCAATGACTTCACTAAATTCTTTGTTAACAAAGTGGAGTTGATCAGGGCCTCCATCCCCCAATCCTTAGTCGACCCATCAGCTTTTGTTTCGTGTTCTGCTACTTTCAGGCAATTCAAACCAATCACACTCCCATTGTTAAACAAAGTTGCTGGTCCCATGAAGCCATCAGGATCACCATTGGACCCCATCCCAGCAGCATTGTTCAAACAGGTTCTACCAGCGATTGGGCCTGCTGTTCTAACTATACTAAACAGTAGTATTGCTACAAGCGTGGTCCCAGAGGCGTTCAAACATGCAGTAGTCACACCGTTAAGTAAGAAACCTGGTCTTGACCCTTCAGCCTGCTCAAATTACAGACCAATCTCAAAACTCCCCTTTCTGTCCAAAATCCTGGAAAAAGTAGTTTTTACTCAGTTAAATCAGTTTTTAACTGAGAACAAAATCTTTGAGGTCTTTCAGTCTGGTTTCAAGCAGCTCCACAGCACCGAAACAGCTTTGGTTAGGGTTTGTAATGACATTTTAACAGCAAATGATTCTGGTCATTTTGTGGCTCTTGTACTCCTCGATCTTACTGCCGCTTTCGATACTGTTGACCACAGTATCCTCATCTCTCGGCTTGAACACTGGGTTGGGATTACAGGTGCTGCATTAGACTGGTTCCGCTCATACCTCTCTGACAGGAGTTTTTGTGTGAAGGTGGGTAAAAATCTATCCACTTCAATGCCTCTTTCCTGCGGTGTCCCGCAGGGCTCGATTCTCGGACCCCTTCTATTTTCACTCTATCTGCTTCCGCTGGGGTCAATCCTAAAAAAACATGGTATTCCATTCCATTGCTACGCCGATGACTGTCAGATCTACCTGCCACTGAAACCAGCCAGTGCTTGTTCCATCCACCCTCTCCTCAAATGTCTGGACGACATTAAGACATGGATGGCTTCAAATTTTCTAAGTTTTAACGACCAGAAGACTGAAGTCATTGTCTTTAGCCCTACCTCAGCTGCCGCCTCTTATCCTGTGAACCTGGACTCCCTTCAGCCTTATCAGAAGCACTCTGTTAAAAACCTTGGAGTGGTTTTTGACTCGGATTTTAAGTTCGACAATCAGATCAGTTCAGTTCTGCAGAGAAGCTTCTTCCAACTGCGGCAGGTAGCTAAGCTCAAGCCAGTGCTGTCTAGACCCGACCTTGAGACACTAGTCCATGCATTCATCACAACCCACCTGGACTATTGTAATTCACTGTATGCTGGGGTCAGCCAGGCCTCTATCTCACGGCTACAGCTCGTCCAGAATGCTGCAGCTCGGCTCTTAACTGGTACACCGAGGTATGAGCATATCACACCAGTTCTGTCCTCCCTACACTGGCTTCCTGTGAGAACTAGGATTGATTTCAAAATTCTCCTCCTGACCTATAAGTGCCTAAATGGCCTCGCACCCATCTACCTCTCTGAGCTACTGGAACCATATGTTCCCTCTCGGGCTCTGAGATCATCCGATCAGCTGCTTTTGGTTGTTCCAAAAACACGACTGAAGCTCCGAGGAGATCGGGCGTTTTCAGTCATGGGTCCCAAACTGTGGAACAACCTACCCCCCAACATTAGGCATGCCACCTCCCTTCCTGTGTTTAAATCCCTGCTAAAAACATATCTGTTCTCTCTGGCGTTTCATACTGTGTGAGTTGATTTAGTATATCTTGTTCCATGTCTCCATTTTAATGCTGTTGTTTTAATTTTTTAAGGTATATTCTTACTGCTTTTTATTTCTCAGTGTTACCCTTAGTGTTAAGCACTTTGATAACAGTCTATCTGTTTTAAATTGTGCTCTATAAATAAATATGACTTGACTTGACATGAGAGACCTGCTTTAATAAAGAATGATGACAACAGCGACAACAATACAGTTATAAAAAGGCATAGATTTTTTTTTTGAATGAATATGAATGATTTTTTTTTTAAATGAATTTTAAATGAATATGATACAAGACTTAAAGGAGGATGTAAAAGTTAATTATATAGAAAGATTCTGAGTCGACTATTTCAATTTACAGACACGTACACAAAACAAGCAGCGCACGAAGTCGGTGCAAATGAAGCTCCTCGACTCGTGTTGTGCAACAGGTTGCGTTACCTTTTCAGCAGCATGCATCAGTGCAGTGGTGCCGTTCTTTTGTCTAGCGTTCACTCTCACTCCTTTCTTTATCAGCAGCCTCAGGATGTCGTCTTGTCCACCAGCTGCAGCCAGCATGCACAGAGACATACCACTGACATCCTGCGGACAAACACAAACTTACAGTATTATGGAACTAACAAAACCCAGAAACTTCTCACTGACCCAACAGAAACAGGAACTGGGGTAACAAAAAGGAACTAAAACGACCATTTTTACATGGTCATAAAATATTACATCTATTGAAGGCAATTATTTTGATCAACTATTATATTGTTAGAAAATACAATCTACTCTAGTGGCTTAAATCATTTCATCTTGCGCAGCAGTCTGCAACCTTTAAAATCAAAAAGACATTTTTGCTTCGTCTTGCTAAAAATCAACCTTTCCAGATCTACAAAACACACTTGAAGGTTTAAAAACCCCCAACAAAAAACAACTCATTAAGCATTTTTAAAAACTATTTAGGGCTGAATGATATTATCGGCATGGTACCGGTATTGGCCGATATTAGCGATAAAGTTAAATATTGGACATCGGCCATTCCATGAAAATAACTCACCAATATAAAAGGCACTGTTTTTATATATTTATTTTATACACAGACCCTTTCCAAAAAATTTGAATATCATGGAAAAGTTGTTCAACTTCCCTAATTCAATTCAAAAAGTTAATCTTTAATAAATGATGGATTCAGGGCCCACAATTTAAACAATTTCAAGTATTTATTCGTTTATTTTTTACATAATTTGGGCTTCCAGCTCATGATACCCACGAAAACAGGAAATCAAAAAATTAGAATACTGTGGAGAAATCAGCCCAAATGTTGCAGGGCATGAATTTTTAAACTGTGTGACACTAATCATCTACTTAACTCAAAAAGCACCTGCACAGGTTTCCCCAGGTGTTATTAAATTGCTTCAGCTTGGTTCAATAGTCTCAGTTCGGTTCAACATGGTGAAGACTGCAGACATAACAACTGTCCAGAAGACCATCATTGAGACCCTCCATAGGATGGGTAAGACACAAAGTTCATAGCTAAGGAGGCTGGCTGTTGACAGAGTGCTGTGTCCAAGCATATCAATGGAAAGTCTAGTGGAAGGGCAAAATGTGGCAGGAGAAGATGCACCAGCAAAAGATGATCGTGGGCTTCAGAGGATTATCAAACAGAGAAGATTCTAGAATCTGGCAGAGATCCAGAAAGAGTGGAATGAGGCGGAGTCACAGCTTCAAAAACCACCACATTCAGACGTAACCGGGAGATGGGCTACAACTTTTGGGTTCCTCTGGTCAAGCCACTTCTGAACCTGAGCCAACTCTTTTCCGATTAAAGTAAAGTGTGTCTTTCATTCAGAAATCAAGGTCCAAGGGTTTGGAGGAAGAAGGGTGAGGAACAGAACCCATACTGCTTGAGGTCCAGTGTGAAATATTCACAGTCAGTCAAGATCTGGGGTGCCATGTCCGGTGCAGGTGTTTGTAAAATCTGCTTTCTTAAATTCAAGGTCAACGCAACAGTCTACCAGAATGTTTTAGAGGACTTCATGATTCCTTCTGCTGAGGATCTGTATGGAGATGCAGATTTCATCTTCCAGCTAGGGATGGGGCCGATCCGATCCAGTATCGGTATTGGCCTCCGATACCAGCATAAGTTACTTATCAGATTTTTCTGATCCAACCTGCAGAGATTTCAGATCCATGATGCAGGTTGGCTTCAAACTATGGAATGGATTTCCTGAACGGCGGCGTGTCTCATGAGCCCAGAGTAATAAGACCCGCCTCACATTCAGGAAATCCAGTTCATAGTTTGCAGCAGCTACAACGTGAGGACTGAGTTAGCAGCACTGTGGCTAACAGCTAACAAACTTTTCATCTAAACATGTCCGCTGTGTGGAAGTATTTTACACTAAACACCACAAAACAAGACAGCAACGTGCAATGTCTGCAGAGCCATAGCGCCACATTAAACCATGTTAAAGTTAGTTTTACGATGGACATTCGAGCTCCGTGGCTTCAGCGGTGCACTCCTGTTGCTCAACCCACAACAGGCGACTCGACCCCGGTCAGCCACGTCCAATCTGCCCCACTCAGTCTGCCCGTCTCTGAGGAGGGACAGACTGAGCGGGGCTGACCCAAATCAGACTGCCTGCTTCAGATTGAACAAGAAGAAGACATCGCTGAAACCACGGAGCTCAAATGTTTACAGAGAAGTTGTTAAACTTCATAATTAATGATCAACCACTATCAGTTGTAGAAAACGAAGGATTTCACAGTTTGATACTTGCAGTCAAGATATAGTTTACCCTCCAGGAGATATTTATCAGTACAACAGTAGACAATCATAAAAAACACATGATTTGAAAATTATAATAAAAAAAAAAAACCCGTAACAAAAACCACTACATTATAAAGCGATGTAAAATACTAAAAACAGGAACATGTCTGTTGGTTTATGCCATGAACTTAGCCGATGTTTGAAGCCATTTAACATTTTATTAAATTAATGTATTCATTAATTTAAAAGAAACAAAATTTTAAAAAATCATTAAAACGAAATCATTGAATGAAAAGAGTGCAGAAAGAAGAAAATTCTTATATCAGCCACTTATTTAAAAAAATAAAATAACTTTAAACAATCACTTAAATTAATCACTTTAATATCCACTTTAAAACTAGGAATAAAAAGAAACATGTTTTGTGTTAGCAGAATTTAATTCTAACTTTAAAACTTATCTAATATTAATAAAACTTACCTGAAGTTGCCTTTTTGGATATGCATGCATATATTTGTACAAATTGTACTTGAGAGGAGATTATTACAGCCTCATATAAAATCAATGATTATCATGATATCGGAACTGGATCGGCATCGGTCGATACTCAGACCTAGGTATTGGATCGGAAGCAAAAAAAAAAAAAAAATGGATCGGTGCATCCCTACTTCCAGCAGGACCTGGTCCCTGCCCATGCCACCAGAAGCACCAAAACCTGGTTTGATGTCCATGTCACAGTGCCTGACTGGCCAGCCAACTCAACGGACCTAAACCCCTTTGAGAATCTATGGGGTCTTCTCAAGAGGAACATGAGGGGCACCAGACCCAACAACAACAAAGATCTGACAGCATCAAGGAAATCTGGGCTTCCATAACTCCCAGTCAATGCCACAAGCTGATTGTCTCAATGACGCGTTGCATCGAGGCAGAGATTAAGACAAAAAGATTCACTACCAAGTATTGAAGATTGACATATCTTTTTGAAAGTACCATATTTTGATTGATTTGTTGTGATCCTAATTTATTTTTTGTTCTGCAAAAACTGAGAAGTGTGGGCTGATGTCTTCACCGTATTCTAATTTTTTTTAAATCCTGTTTTCGTGAGTTTCATGAGCTGGAAGCCCAAATTATGTAAAAATAAACAAATAAATACTTGAAATTGTTTAAATTGTGGGCCCTGAATAATCTATAATATAAAATCATATAAATAATATAAAATATAAATATCTATAATCTATTAAAGATTAACTTTTTGAATGGAATTATGGAAGTTAAACAACTTTCCCATGATATTCCAATTTTTTGGAAAGGTCTGTATTCATATAGTGTTATACCATTTTCAGCCCCTTTTTGGCATCTGCATTTGGTCAGGCCAATTGACATAGACCATGAAGAATAATGTAGTATTTTAATTCCACAGCAGCAAAAGCTATGCAGTCTCTATAAGCAGGTCTAGAAAAAAATAAAAATCGGTATTGGTATCAGTTATCGGCCAAATTAGTTTTAACATATCAAGATATTGGCCAAAACTTCAATATCGTGCATCCCTAATTGCTTAGCTAGCACATAATAAAATTGAACTTTTTTTGTTTTTTCGGCTGCTCCCTTTCTCAGGGCACAATGAAGTAACTTACATGAAGACATCAATTGTTTTTTATGCAGGATGCCCTTCCTGACACAACCACAGAACACCAAGCTACCACACTCCACACAACTCCACAAGCCCGCCACTCCACTGTGTGGAGCACTGCAGAGGGCTGCACATACTTGGATCCTAATAAATTTGGGTAATTGTAATTAGGATAGTTTGTTGTGCACAGTCATTTCAATACGCTTTAAACCTTTATATCTGTACCCATGCAAGAGGTATATATACCAGTACTTTGTAATTCATCATTTTGTCACACTGTTAACTCCTGTAATTACACATCAGTCACAAAAAACTCAAGAAAATGTCTGATAATAATGTTGTAACTGCTCTCAGGGATTCAGCCCAACCCTGGACCCCCCACTAATTACAGCACACCAAATGACTTTAAGAACGTGTCTGGGCTTCATTTTCTGCATGTAAATGCTCGTAGCCTTCTGAAAAAACTTGATGCTTTGAAAATTCTGATCAGTTCTTCTGGGGCAGATGTAATCTTTATCTCTGAAACCTGGCTCAACAAATTTGTAATGAATCTGTAATGAATGAACCTGGCAATCAATGGATTTAACATCTACCGCTGTGATCGTCAAAAAAAGGGGGGGGGGGGGTCGCTGTTTACATCAAAGATTCTTTGATTGCTAGTCTTGTGTCTTCTAAAACAATTCCAAACCAGTTTGAAGCCTTATCTGTAAACATCACCTTGAATGGAGGTCAGATCTTAACTGTAGTCTGCTGCTACCGCCCCCCCTCAGCATCACCTGAGGCTCTGTCTGCACTGAAGGAATTTCTTGGTAATTTAAAATTCAAAGAGATCCTTTTGGCTGGAGACCTCAACATTGATTGGTGTAAGTCGACCCCCCTCTGTGACAAATTCAAGGAATGCTGCCTGTCTCTCAATCTTACCCAATTGATCGACTCTCCCACTAGATTAAACAAAAACCGTCCTGAAAAATCCTCCATCTTAGACCTATTTCTAACTAATATGCCTCACAAATTCCCTGGTACAGGTGTATTCGCTGATATTTTGAGTGATCATTGTGTGACAGCTGCTTTGAGAGATATTAAACTTCCACCTTCTAAGCCCAGATTAATTCAAAAAAGGGATCTGAAACGTTTTTGTGAACAGTCATTCCTCTGGGATCTGTCTCACTTTAACTGGCATCATATTCTGTTAACTGATGACGTGAACTCCGCTTGGAACAATTTTCATAATAGTTTCATTTTTTCGTGAACAAACATGCTCCTTTTCGTCAGTTCAGAATAAAGGGATGAGACAGCCCCTGGTTTACTCCAGAGCTAGCTCCTGAACAGGAGAGATCATCTTTGGGCTGCAGCGAGAAAATCTGACTCAGACACTGATTGGTTGAGTTTTCGACAGATGAGGAATAAATGTACAACTGCTGTCAAAGCAGCAAAACGCAACTATTTCTTATCTCAGACCTCAAAAAATCTAAATGACCCTAACAGATTCTGGAAAACCATCAAATCTCTCTCAGGCACCCCCCAATCATCTGACCTCCCATCACAACTTTTTCGAGCGGACCGCTGCAGCGAGCTAACGGGGAAATCACGGGGAGGCGGAGTATGCATTTACGTGAGTAAAAGTTGGTGCACGAACTCTACTGTTGTAAATAGCTCATGCTCGAAGGCTTTGGAGCAAATAACAGTGAAATGTCGGCCACATTATCTACCCCGAGAGTTCACGGTGACTTTCATCTCTGTCGTCTACATTCCTTCGGACGCTAATGCTAATGAATCACTGCAGGAGCTTCATGATATCATCAGCTCGCTGCAGAACAAACACCCCGAGGCTCTTTACGTGGTAGCCGGAGACTTTAACCACGTGAATCTAAAGGACTGTCTCCCAAGCTTTAATCAGCATGTGGCGATTCCGACACGTGGAGACCACACGCTGGACCGTGTTTACACGAACGTAAAAGATGCATACAAAGCCAAACCCCACCCCCACCTAGGACTGTCAGACCACATCTCAATCTTCCTGGCTCCTGCTTACATGCCCCCGCTGAGACGCTCCAGACCGGTACAAAAGAAAGTTAAATGCTGGATCCAGGACAGTGGACCCATACTGAGAGATTGTTTTGAATGAACAGACTGGTAGGTTTTCAGAGAAGCTGCTGAAAATGGAGGTTCGCTTGATCTTGAC
>NC_056510.1:44348567-44350889 GCF_014905685.2 Nematolebias whitei | reverse complement strand
GTACCCTGCTGGAAGCCAGGAACACTGCCTTCAGGTCTGGAAACTCAGAGGAGCTGAGTAGGACAAGAAAAGAGCTGGTTGCTGTTATTAAGAGGGCCAAGGCCACATATGCAAAGAGGATCGAGGGTCAATTCATCTCACAAGACCCTCGGAGCATGTGGAGGGGCATTAAGTGCATAACAGATTATAAAGGAAGGAGCGAACAATGCCCCAAAGACCCATCTCTGCCTGATGCCCTCAACAAGTCCTATGCATGCTTTGAAGACCCGAACAGACCACCCAGCACCAGACTCACCTCACCACCGGATGAAGAGCATCTCAGCGTGACCTCAGCAGAAGTAAGGAGTATCTTCAGGAGGATTAATCCGCACAAAGAAACTGGCCCAGACAACATCCCCGGAAAAGTGTTGAAGGAATGTGCTGATCAGCTCTGTGAGGTGCTGACAGACATCTTTAACACCTCACTTACCCTGGAGACAGTTCCCACCTACCTGAAGACTGCCACCATCATCCCAGTCCCAAAAAGCTCTACAGTGACTGGTCTGAATGACTATCGGCCAGTGGCCCTCACCCCGATAGTCGCTAAATGCTTCGAAAAACTGGTCATGACTCGCATCAAAACAACCATCAACATCAACGGGACCCTCATCAGTGTGCATACCGTGAGAACCAATCAACAGAGGATGCAATCTCCTCTGTGGTCCACACTGCGCTCAACCACCTGGAGCAGAAAAACTCTTACGTCCGTATGCTCTTTGTGGACTTCACATCCGCCTTTAACACCATGATCCCCCAAACTTTGATGGACAAACTATCCACACTAGGACTAAGCCCCTCCATTTGCAACTGGGTACTAGACTTTTTAACAGACCACAGTTAGTGAGGATCCACAACTTCTCCTCCTCCACCATAACCCTCAGCACTGGCTCTCCTCGGGGATGTGTGTTGAACCCCCTCCTGTTTACTCTGCTCACATATGATTGTGCAGCTACCCATCCAGGCTGTCACATTGTAAAGTTTGCAGATGATACAGCGGTGGTGGGATGCATCACAAACAATGATGAGTCCAGCTACAGGCAAGAGGTGGAACACCTGGAGAGCTGGTGCAAAGAGAATAACCTTCACATCAATGTGAAGAAGACAAAGGAGATGATTGTGGACTTCAGAAGGAACAAAAACATCTACACCCCCCTGAACATAAGAGGATCTGCGGTGGAAGTGGTCTCCAGCTACAAGTACTTGGGTGTACACATGAATGACAACCTCAGCTGGAGCAACAACACCACCAGCCTGATCAAGAAAGCTCATCAGAGACTCTACTTCCTCAGACGGCTGAGGCGAGCTGGTCTGGGAAGCTCAGTCCTCACCTCCTTCTACAGGTGTGCAGTGGAGAGCATCCTGTGCTCGAGCATCAATGTGTGGCATGGAGGCTGCACAGCTGCAGAAAGAAAAGCTTTGCAGAGTGGTGAAGGCTGCACAGAAATATGTCGGAATCAGCCTCCCCACCATCACAGACATCTACACCTCCAGATGCAGGAAGAGGGCCACCTGCATCATGAAGGACCTCACTCACCCAGCACACACACTTTTTGCCCCACTCCCCTCAGGAAGGAGGTTAAGGAGCATTAAGTGTAGAACCACTAGACTGAGGAACAGCTTCTACCCTGAGGCTGTTAGACTCATGAATCTCTAACTAGAACAATCACTGTGAAAAACCATATCATGTTGCTGCTGATCTGTTTCAATGTTGATGTGTTCATGCGTGCACATCTGCTCACAGACTCATGTTCATGTTTGTGCTGATGTTTTTATGTTATGAGTGCTTAGTGTATATTTAGTTGATGTTTTTCTTAGTTCATATCTTAGATGTTATTACTGTTTTTCTTATACAGTTTATTGTTGGATGTAACTGGGACCTTGTGTACATAATTTCGCTCCACCACATGTACCACATGAGGTGCGAATGACAATAAAGAAACTCGGACTCTGACAACTTCTCATTAACTCTGTTCCTGTGTCAAATCAGCACGAGATCCTGAACTGTCTCAACAAACATTTTGTTGCTTCTGGTTCTTTATTTGACACAGTCACTAATGGAAAATCAGCCACTTCCCCTAATAACCAAACTTCTACAAATCAAATCCCTCCTACAAGTCAATCCTCAGTTAATCACAGCTTCTCTTCATCTCCATTCTCAGTCAGTGAGGTTAATAAACTGTTAAAAGATCGTGACCCTAAAAAATCTACAGGTCCAGATGAACTTCCACCTTATTTTTTAAGGCTGGCTGCTCATATCATCACAGTCCCTGTGACCCACATCTT
>NC_056510.1:44314289-44348467 GCF_014905685.2 Nematolebias whitei | reverse complement strand
TTAAGGCTGGCTGCTCATATCATCACAGTCCCTGTGACCCACATCTTCAATCTCTCCATAAGACAAAACTCCATCCCAGACACTTGGAAAACAGCCTTTGTTCTTCCTTTGCTGAAGGGAGGTGACCCCACCTCACTGAACAACTATCGACCAATCTCTAAACTCTGCATTTTAGCCAAGGTTCTAGAAAAACTGATAAACTCTCAAATCAAAGATTACCTGGACTCATTTAACATCTTACCTCCCCATCAATCTGGTTTCAGGAAACAACACAGCACAACCACTGCTTCACTGAAGGTTCTTAATGACGTTGTTGAAGCACTGGATGCTAAAGATTATTGTGCTGCACTTTTCTTAGACCTGTCTAAAGCTTTTGACACTGTGGATCAGAACATCTTGTCTCATAAAATCTCAGAAATTGGTTTCTCAGAAGACACCATTGGTTGGTTCTCTAACTATCTTTCAGACCGGAGGCAATGTGTTCAACATAATGGTACTTCCTCCAGTTATTTAACAGTCAACAATGGTGTACCACAAGGCTCAGTCTTAGGACACACCCTCTTTACAATCTACATACATAATGTAGGTAAAAACATCCCTAATGCATCCATACATTTCTATGCTGATGACAAAGTTGTTTATTGTTGAGCTAAAACTGTTGCTAAGGCTTTCCAGCTTTTGAATTCTGCATTCAACATCATCCAGACTGATTTGTTTCACCTCAAACTTGTCCTAAATGCCGACAAAACCAAAGGAATGCTTTTTTCAAACAGGAAGTTGGTCCCAGCTGTTCTTCCTCCGATTTATCCTCAAATGGTGTCCCCATTGAGTTTGTTGATTCCTATAAATATTTGGGTATCTTGGTCGACTCACATCTTTCTTTTAAGCTCCATGTGGAAAACTTGGTAAAGAAACTGAAAGTTAAATTGGGTTTCTTTTTCAGAAACAAATCCTGTTTAACCCTGAATGCTAGAAAACGCCTTGTATCTGTGACTTTCCTTCCCTCCATTGATTACGGTGACATTATTTACATGAACGCTCCTACAAGAACCCTGCAGATGTTGGATGCCGTCTATCATGGTGCACTAAGATTCATAACTGGCTGTGATTATCGTACCCACCACTGCACCCTGTATTCACTGGTTAACTGGACATGATTAACTTCACGCAGACTCTCTCACTGGTACATTTTCATCTTTAAATCACTTCTTGGTCTGCTACCTTCTTACATCTCCTTCTACATGTCTCTGCGTGAGTGCAGCTACAGCGTGCGCTCTCAGGACATTATTACCTGCAGTGTTCCCTCAATGAGGACTGAACTAGACAAAAGGGCCTTCTCCTACTCCGCTCCTGTTTCCTGGAATATCTTACAAAAAGATTTGAAGCTCTCGACCTTTGACCTCTCTAAGTGGCTTTAAGAATCTGTTGGACTCCTGGCAGGGACCAATGCAGACATGTTCCCGTTTTTAGTTTTCTACATTCGCCTTAGAATCTAGCTGTTTATTGTTTTTTTGTTACCTTTTCCTTTTAGCCATCCTATTTGTAAAAAAAAACAAAAACCTGTATTATTACTTTTTATAATTGTTTATTGTTGTTGCTGTTGTCCTTTGTTGTCATCTTTCTTTGTTGAAATCAGGTCTCTCTTGTAAATGAGTCCTCGAGGCTCAATGGGATTTACCTGTCTAAATAAAGGTTGATTTTGTAAAGAATAGGACAGGTTGAAGCTGAAAATCGCAAATGTAATTAAGCTACTAGTACTATATTTGGAGCAAGAACATGTTCCAGTTATATAAACATCTGTGAAGTTGTTTGTTACAAAATGTTATCTGAAAAAAAAAAAAAAAAAAAAAAACGATTATACAATTTATAAGAAATCCAGATTAGAGGTATAATTTCTAAACTGAGCCTGAAGCCATAATGGCCGGGCCGGGTTCGGGCTTTGATGCAGTTTTATGACTCGTACAGTACAAAGAAAACTAAATTAGAATGCACAGTATAAAATTGTATTAATCTACTTGAAAATGGAGGAGGCAGGTAAAAAAAGTAGTGTTAAGTTCAGATGGACAACCTGATCCCCGGCCACACATGTCCGCTGACCCGCCGGTCAAAAGAGGTAAAACAAATGTCCAGTTAACCTCAGATGGACAACGTGATCACCTACTGCGTGCGTCTCCACACCTGAGGTCATCTGCAGTGAAGGAAGCAGCAGCATCTACAAAAGCCGAAGCGAGCAGCCCGTTCAATTATAATAGCTTGTTCTATATATTTCAAAATAATTTTGCTCTAAAAGTATTTTTGTTCATCTGTATAATAGCCTATCTTTAGAGTAGATGTTTTAGGCTATTAGTTTTGTATGTTAATATTTATTTGGTGAAACAAGTAATTTTATATTTTCCTTGATTATGTTTTTAAAATATGTCAAACTGATTTGCTTACAAAAGCAGTAAAAGCTTAATAAAAAAAGGTTGTTTTTTTTCAGGTTTGTGCCTGTAATTACAGTTAATTGGATCGGGTCGGGTTTGAAAAAAATGTCTACGGGATGGTGCCGGGTCATATTTTTATGGCCTGAATGCAACTCTAATCCAGATTGTGTGACTGTTCAAATTATGTGAAATTCTAATTTGAAGTTCATGATTTTTTTTTCCAGCTTTCAGTCTTTGAATCCGTTGTGTAATTACTAAATGAATAATCAACGCCACCATGTTGTCTAACACTTCATTTCAATTCACTTTTCAATTCAGTATATTTCAATGAGTTCTAATACACGGCCTGGCCCAAAAAAAGTTGACACCAAAAAAAAGGTCACACTAATATTCGGTTGGAGCACCTTTATCTTTGTTTCAATAAACTTCTTCAATGTCACAAGATCTAGTTCATCCAGTGTTGAATTAATGTTTCACCAACATCTTTCATCGATGAAGAGACACTGGGCATGATGGTGCATCACTTCTCCTGCCTCTCTTCTGACCCTGATGCACCATCACTCTGGAACTGTAGGGATGGCACCATCTAGTGGGCCTTCCCCCTGTCTGTTCTCCCTTGTGTCTGAATTGATTGTCTGATTATCGTCACCTGTGTCATGTCCTGGTTGTGTGTATATAAAGTCTGTCTGTCAGTTCTGTCATTGTCGGTTCGTCGTTGGGTATTGCCTGTCTTGTCCTGCCTGTGTGATCCTGTTTCTTGAGTCCATGTAAGTTTTGCTGCCATGTCAGCCTTTTGATTTATTATTATTATTATTATTAAAAGTATTTTTATTTTACACATCTGCCTCTTGAGTCCTGCCTGCGCAACTGGGTTCTTCTGTCCTGATCTGCCTTGAAAACCCTGACAGGAACAGGGTCAGTCTGGACTCATCAGACCACATGACCGTCTTCCATTGCTCCAGAGTCCAATCTTTATGCTCTCTAGCAAATTTAAGCCTTTTTTTTTCCAGTTATCCTCACTGGTTAATGGTTTTCTTAAGGCTACCCATCTGTTCAGTCCCAGTTGAGTTCCTTCACATTGTGTGTGTGGAAATGTTCTTACTGTCTCTATTAACCACAGCCCTGAGTGCTGCTGGTGTTTTTCTTCCATTTGATTTCACCAAACGTTTAAGTGATCACAGATCACGATCATTCAGGAGTTTTTTTCCGGCCACATTTCTTTCTGGAAGACGATGGGTCCCCACTGTCCTTCCAGTTTTTAATAATGCGTTGGACAGTTCTTAACCCAGTTTTAGTTTCTACAATCTCCTGAGATGTTTCCTCTGCTTGATGCCAATGATTTGACCCTTCTCAAACAGACCGACATCTTTTCCACAACCACCATGAGTCTTTCATCATGTTGTTGAAGAAATGAGAAGCAACTCATTGAACCAGTTGGAGTTAAAGAACTTGTTGCAGCTGAAACATAATCGTCCGTGCAGTAATTATCCAACAGGAGGCTCGGACCTGTTTGAAGAGTTAAATCCAGGTGGAGACCTTTTTTGGCCCGGCAGTGTATCTGCAATATGTGTACAAAACTGAACTGTTTTTTTCCTGTCACTAATGAGTGCTAAAAATGTTTACATTTCTTTAGAATTTTAATGTGACTAACAGGCTAGCAAACAACTAGCACAAATTGATTTTTTGTGTGTGTATTAGTATTATTATGGCAGAATAAATGTGTGTGAATGAGAGGGAGGCAAATGGAACAGTGAGGATACAAGGAGCAGAGGTCACAAAGATGCAGGACTTCAAATGCTTGGGGAAAACAAGGAGTGTGGTAAAAAGGTGAAGAAGCTCCGTCATGAGCGCTACAGTATGGCCGCAATGATGGGAGCTCCACTTTGACTCGATCTTTTTTTAAAACCGATGCCCGCAAGCCATGTCCGTGAAATAATAAATTTTTACGACTGCATACTCTGTGTCGCACAATTAACTGCCCAGCGACAGACTGTTTTGTATGCGACACCAATGTGTTAAATTTCCCTTCTTTTTCCCTGGTCTGGTGTAATGGCCTTTAATTTTTTACCAAGAGGCAAGCGATCTCTTCCTCCTCGTCCGTTGATGCCATGACTGAAATTGTGAGAAATTAGGGAATTTCTCACAAAAGAATTAAAATCAGACCCGGCACGGCAGCGGGATGGTCTGGAGATTTCCCGGTGGGCCGGTATGATGTGTGAGCTGCAGGGCCAGCGCTCCCTGTTTATTATAATTATTTCTTAGAACTTTTTATTTATACATAAACACAGAACAACGCTGCCGCTGCTCCTGGTCTGCGACCTGTCAATCAATCCACTAGATGTGTCAGCAAACGACCAATCAGAAACCTCAATTTGTCCCGAAGGTAAACACCCCTTGCCTGCGGAAATGGGGTGCAGCCCATCAGGGTGTAGGCTCGAGTATGACGTCTCAACTGTCTGCGGACAGTGCGCTGAGTGTCCACGCGGCTCACGGAGTACACACAGTATGTCCGAGTATGTGGGAGCCTTAAGAGATGGGTGTCCCCTGCTAAGAAAAGTAACCTGAGGAAACAGTGCATGCAGTGAAGAGAGTTGTTGAAAACCCAGAGTGGACTTTTAGTGCTTTGAATATTCTTATATTATTCAAGTGGAATGGATTTGTTCACAAAGAAATGGAAACAGCTGGGTGAACAAATTTTTCATGGTAAATGTGTGGGGGGCCAAACAAATATTTTTCAAATGTGAGGGGGCCATGTCCCCATCACATATAATTGAAGCAATGCCTATGCTTACCAGCATCACAGACATGAGCAGAATTATGAAATCATAATCAGCAGCAGCTGTCAATCAATTATGTAGGGGAGCTAACACATTTTCAATACAGTAATCTAATAAATAATTATTTCACAATGAATTGATCTTTATTCTTTATCTTGCAGAAGTCAAGTCAAGTCAAGTCATCTTTATTTGTAGAGCACAATTTAAAACAGATAAACTGTTATCAAAGTGCTTAACAGAAATGTAGCAAAACATAGGCAGCAAAACAAAAACATCATACAGAATTAAAATTACTGGAGCAATAACACACACTAATGATCACACTAAGGAAAAACAAGCAGTAAAAATAAACGTCAATCATAAAACAACAGAATTTAAAATGAGGTAACACAGAACAAAATAAACTAACTCACACAGTATTAAACGCCAGAGCAAACAGGTGCGTTTTAAGGAGGGATTTGAACATCAGGAGGGAGGAGGCCTGCCTGATGTTGAGGGGCAGGTTGTTCCACAGGTTGGGACCTCTGACTGAAAAAGCTCGATCCCCTCGGAGCTTCAGGCGTGATTTTGGAACGACCAAAAGAAGCTGGTCCGATGATCTCAGGGCCCGAGACGGAACATATGGTTCCAGGAGCTCGGAGAGGTAGAGGGGTGCGAGGCCATTTAGGCACTTATATGTCAGGAGGAGAATCTTGAAGTCGATTCTGGATCGCACAGGAAGCCAGTGAAGGGAGGACAGAACAGGTGTGATGTGCTCAGACCTACGTGTACCAGTTAAAAGCCGAGCAGCTGCATTTTGGACGAGCTGGAGACGTGAAATGGACGCCTGACTGACCCCAGCATAAAGTGAGTTACAATAGTCCAGGCGGGTTGTGATGAAGGCATGGACTAATGTTTCAAGGTTGGGTCTGGATAACACTGGCTTGAGCTTAGCTACCTGCCGCAGTTGGAAAAAACTTTTCTGCAGAACTGAACTGATCTGTTTGTCAAACTTGAAATCCGAGTCAAAGACCACCCCGAGATTTCTAACATTGTGCTTGAGATAGGGCTGAAGTGAGTCCAGGTTTGCAGGATCTGAGGAGGCAGCTGAGCTAGGACTAAAGACGATGACTTCAGTTTTCTGGTCGTTAAAACTGAGAAAATTTGAAGTCATCCATGCCTTAATGTCATCTAGACATTTGAGGAGAGGGTGGATGGAACGAGCACTGGCTGGTTTCAGTGGCAGGTAGATCTGGCAGTCATCGGCATAACAATGGAATGAGATGGCATGTTTTCTTAAGATGGATCCCAGTGGGAGCAGATAGAGCGAGAAGAGAAGGGGTCCAAGGATCGAGCCCTGTGGGACCCCGCAGGAAAGAGGGACCGAAGTGGACAGACTTTCACCAACCTTGACACAAAAAGTCCTGTCAGAGAGGTAAGAACGGAACCAGTCTAAAGCAGCTCCTGTAATCCCAACCCAGTGTTCGAGCCGTGAGATGAGGATACTGTGGTCGACGGTGTCAAAAGCAGCAGTAAGATCAAGGAGTACAAGTACCACATAGTGACCAGAATCGTTTGAAGTTAAAATGTCATTGCAAACCCTAACCAAAGCTGTTTCTGTGCTGTGGAGTTGCTTAAAACCAGACTGAAAGACCTCAAAGATTTTGTTCTCAGTTAAAAATTGATTCAACTGAGTAAAGACTATTTTTTCTAGGATTTTGGACAGGAAGGGAAGCTTTGAGATTGGTCTGTAATTTGAGTGCACTGAGGGGTCAAGTCCAGGTTTCTTGATTAAAGGAGTGACTACTGCATTTTTAAAGGCCTGTGGAACCACGCTTGTAGCAAAGCTACTGTTAAGAATATTTAGAACAGCGGGCCCAATCGCTGGTAGAACCTGTTTGAACAGTGAGGGAGAGATTGGATCAGCAGGGGAGCCTGAGGGTTTCATGTGACCAACAACTTTGTTTAACAATGGGAGTGTGATTGGATTGAAATTCCTGAAAGTGGCTGAACATGGGACAAAAACCGATGGGTCAACTGAGGAGCGGGGGATGGAAGATCTGATCAGCTCTACCTTACCAACAAAGAATCTTGTGAAGTCGTTACAGACGTCCACAGAGGCGTCCATGCATTCAGACAAAGGGCCATTAAGAATGGAATTTACTGCTGTGAAAAGGGTGCGGGGGTTGTTTTTATTTTCACTGATCAGTTGGGAGAAGTATTTGTTTTTTTCTGATTTGACGGTGTTTTGGTAATTTTTTAAACAGGTTTTTAGCAAAATGAAAGAAACCTGGAGTTGGTCCTTTTTCCATTTGCGCTCTGCTCTCCTGCACAGTCGTCTCGCTGCCCTGGTGGTCTCGTTTATCCACGGGTACTGGGTTCTCCTTGCTTTCCTGACTTTCAGTGGGGCCACCAGATCCAAGATCTTGGTGCAGGTCTCATTGTGGTGACTAAGCAGCTCATGAGTACTGACACAGGTAGAGGTTTCAGGAGTTGAAACAGCAGTGGTGATAAAAGCAGAGGAAAAACGAGCAGAGGTTGAAGGGTTGAATACACGACAGGTCCTAGGTGGAGTGGGGGATTTAGACTCACGAGCAAGAGAGATTTCAAATGAGATGGGTTTGTGATCGGATATGATAGCATCCCCAATTTCCAGATTTAACACAGATACACCATAAGACAAAACAATATCGAGAGTGTGCCCCTGCTGATGCGTGGGGCCAACAACATTTTGCACCAGGTTTAGAGAGTGGATCAGATTTAGAAAGTCCTGCACCAAAGGCTTCTCAGGGCAACAGACGTGTATATTGAAGTCCCCTAGAATCAGCACACGGTCGTATTTTAACAGTATTCCAGTGAGAAAGTCAGACAGTTCATTGATGAAGCCTGTTGATGATTTGGGGGGGTCTGTAAAGAGCAGCAACCAGGATGGGTTTGGAGCGGCCCAGTTCAAAATGCAGCAGCTCAAAGGTCTCAAAAGCTGCTGTCAGAAGCAGTCTGCATTTCCAAATTTTCTTAAAAAGAGCTAAAACTCCTCCACCTCTTCCAGATGGCCTCGGGCAGTTAAGAAAAGTACAGTCTGCAGGCACAAGTTCAGTAAAAACGCTTGACTCACCAGGAGGAAGCCAAGTCTCCATCAGAAACAAGAAGTCCAGGTTATTGGAGCAGAAGAAGTCATTTATTATAAAAGTTTTGGTTGATAAAGATCTCACATTGAGGAGAGCAAACCTTGTTAGGCCAGCAGCTGGGGGAAAAGTTGAGGGGAGGACGCTGATCAGCGGCCTCAGGTTGTTTACGTCGGGCCTTCGCCTCCTCCAGCCAGAGGAAGCGCAGCTTCGCGCGCGTCCGCCGCGAAGTCCAGAATGAAGAGCCTGAATCCGAGAGCCGCCGGACACAGCAGGGTCGTTGGTACACTCCGACGGGACAGCAGTAGATGGTGCAGCCGATGGACCAGGGCAGGCCCCGATCAGCTGGAGACTTTCGGACCCACCGCAGCTGGGCGCGCGCCCGCTGCGCGGTCCGGGACAAACAGCCGGAGTCCGAAGCTGAGTGAAGCTGACACCATCTGGAGTCCGAGAGCCGCCGGACACAGCAGGGTCGTTGGGACAGACCGATCGGGTGGCAGGAGATGGTGCAGATGAAGAACCCAGGCAGACCTCGATCAGCTGGAGACTGTCGGAAACTTCGCAGCTGAGCGCGCGCCCGCTGCGCACCTCCGACCCCACGTTCTTCAGTGGGCAGGACTCCGCGAGACATCCAGGTGGAGGATCCTCAGTCCGGTGGTCAGCTGTTGCTGAGGAGCGAGCGAGGCTCGCTTTGAGCCTCACGAGGCGGCCAGCACGTCTCCCGCGGCGGCGGGAGCGATGTTTCCGTGCAGGCAGGAAAACATCACGGCGAAGGTAAGCAGGGACGCTCCCGAGCAGTGGAGGTGGGGGCCCAGACCCTCGGTAGAAATGATCGTACGAGGCGAGATGTTTTGTGGAAAATTGTAGATTTAGAAGTTGCTCACGATCATACACCAGCAGTGAGTTGATGTTATTGAGGAAGAATGATAAAAATAGCAAAAAAACAAACAGAGTGGAGAGAGGTGAACGGCAAGCCACCAGCTCGGGCGCCATCTTGAAAGTCCCAGAAGTCCCAGTTGAATGTATGCAGCTCAAAAACTTCAGTTTTCTTTTCTTTAACTACAGACATTATTATTCAAATTCAATTCAATTCAATTCAACAATACTTTATTAATCTCAAGGGGAAACAAATTCTTGTTGTAACTCATTATCCTCATTTCATTAAGAGATGTTATAGATACTGATGGCTGTAGGCAGGAAGATCTCTTGTAAAGGTCCGTCCCACAGTGGATCAGAAGAAAGTGGCCGCAGATGCTGTCCGATCCATCTACCCGAACTCGGCTGGCCTCTCGGTTCATGGTGATGGGGGTGTTTTGTCCCCAAGTCGTTGCTGCAGCTTTTCGCTCTAACTCGCTTCAGATTTGACTATTTTCAGAAAAAAGAAGTGGCGTGGATTTATTATCATAACTCTGGTTTTACTTGGCCAACACGATTTAAAAACTGGTGTGTAGTTTAAAAACTGTAGTTTTGACATTAATTAAAACGGAGTCGCTGAGATGCTGTGCCTTTCCTGATAGAGCAAAATCAGACATTTGACCCACGTGACTGAGCTTCGATTCGCTCCAAAGGGGGAAAAAAATCGTCAGACAGAGTAGGAGGCAAACTCGCCACCTGTTAGAGAAGGCAGAGCGCCACTTGTTTTTAATTGTGCTCTCCAACAAAACTATATTTTGTCTCAGTGTGACGAACTCCATCTTCTGCATATGATTCGACCGCAAAGCCGCATACACACGCTTGCTTTTCTACGACCCACCTTCCTGTTAGTAATTGGTCAAGACAACGCAAGCTTCAATGTGATTGGATGTAATCCATAACTATCAACTAAAAATATGTTGTGGAGGACAGGTGGGCTGTCTAAAGACAGGTTGTAGTAGAACATATCTGTCATATATTCATACTGTTAAAACGGATTCTTTCATTTTTCTGGACTGTATAATGTATGTGCATTGAATCTAATAAAATGTGGACGGAAACGTTAATTATCTTTGACTCACCAAGACAGTGGGTCATTTATTAACATAATCAAGTTTAACACATCACACATTTACATTAATTGGCAAGAATTGAAAATAACGACAGCTTATTAATCAGTTTTTACAGGAAGTGAACAATACGGCGATTGTTTTCTCACTTCCAGAAGAACAGACGTTATTAATCACAGCAGACGTCAACCACACGGCGGTGATTGAAAAACTTTGCTTCAGACATTTCTAAAAATATCTGGATTAATTTGCTAGCAGATAGGAGAGTTTGAAGATGGAAAGATGAAGTTTATCTTGAGAGAGATGTGTGAGGGAATTTGTCTGTTTTAACCAGAACATGCATGCTCCTTTGGAAATCAGCTTGTCCCCAACGGTACACTTCGGTTGAAGATAGACTTTTTACCTTTTCTGAAGATATATCAGTTCCGGCGTGAAGTCCCACTTCGAGCCACCTTTTCAGCGTCTCCGTAAGAGCAGCTAAAAACCTCGGGAGTCGTGTGGAGGTCATCCAAAACAGACTTTCATAATTCCCAGAATCTCCTCTCGTTCAGCTTAGTGGCAGCTGTATTGAGCATGCTGCATTCTAGCATTCTGCATTCTGGAACTCCAAACTCTCTGGTTGAACTAGGAAGTGCCAACATTTAAAGGGCTCTACTTCCGGTTCATTTGGGAGTTTCTGATTGGTCGATGGACCAAAACAGAGGTGTGTTTTGTGATGTAAGGTGTTATGAAAAGTCAAGGAAAAGATTAAGATTGTTTAAGAACAGACAGAAAGATATTATGAAGGAACCAGACTTCGTGGAGTCACCTCTTCCAGTATCTTGCTGTAAAAGTTAAACATGACATTTCTTTTCAGTAAACTTTCAGTTGACCGAAACTTGAACTTCGACACACTTACAACTTCGCTCATTGAAGACAGAAAATCAGACAATGCATCATTAACCTGATTTCTTCTTTGAATGAGGATTAAAAATCGTTATTACTGTTTCACAGTTGATTTAAAAATGAGTAGTTCACTTCAACATTTAAACATTGTTTGAACTAACACAATTTGATTATCAAACATTTGTAAAATGGTAATGATAATAGAAAGTAGTCTTCTTTTACTTGATTAATTCAAGAAAGAAAGTCTCAGGATGGGTCAACCTGTATTTCTGGATGCAAATCAATGAAATGACAAGTTCTGTCCCATATGGTGCCTTAGGGTCAAATCCTGACCTTAGGTCTAGTTCACTACAAGGTGGCTAAAGAATTTGTCTAACAGACAGCTCACCCAGCCAGAGACAGAGATCCTTGCCAGGGAACTGAACTTTGCAGTTGTGCCAAGAAGAATTCCTCTGGCGGAGATGATCACAGCCACAGAATCAGCCATCCGCAACAACAAAATTACAGAGTTGGAAGCTGAACAACTTAGGAACAGTTTCAGCCTGTCTCAGCGACACCAAACCACCACCTTCTAATATTAGCAGAGAGAAGAGGGACGCACTCACCATATTCAGCTAGGACAAGAACATAATCCTCCTCCCAGCAGACAAAGGAAAGTACACGGTGATTTTTAACCAGAAAGACTATCATGAGAAAATTATGACACTCCTTAGTAACTTAACCAGTTATGAGCTACTGAAAAGAGGTCCAGGAAGTAGTTACAAGAAGAAGTTGATAAGAGTGCCTGAAAAATTTAGAGCAGGACAAGGCTATTGACTCTATTCTATACCATAGATGTACCCAGGGGAGGCCACGCCTAGTCTGTATGGTTTACCCAAAATTCACAAATAAGGTGCACCTTTAAGACCCATTGTTAACATGATTACTGTAACTTTGTCACTTACGTTTCCAAATTATCTGGCGTCTGTACTCATCCCTTTAGTTGGCAGCTCAGAACATCCCATACAGAACACCAAGAACTTTGTGGATAAGGTGAAGGGTGCCATCATGAAGATTGACAAAACTATGGTCTCTTTTGACGTCAGAATACTCTTTACATGCATTCCTGTTGATGAGGCAGTAAAGGTGGTCTGTTTAAGGTTAAAATCAGAAACCAATCAGAGCAGCAGGACCATGTTTTCCACAGAGCAACTGTGTCAATGCTTGAAACTGTGCCTGCAGTCAACCTACTTCACATATGGGGAGCAATAATATAGGCAGAAACACGGGGGTGTTATGGGGTCTGCAGTTTCTCCTATTGTTGCCAACCTGTACATGGAGGAGTTAGAAAGGAGCGCCTTGGTGTCCTTTTCAGGGACACCACCAAGTCATTGATTTCAGGTATGTTGACGACACCTGGGTTAAAATTAAATCTCAGGAAGTCCAATATCTCACTGATCACATCAACATTGTGGATAAATATATAAAGTTCACAAAAGATGTAAAAGATGGCAGGTTGGCTTTCTTGGACTGCGAAGTCTCTGATGGCGGACATTTGCAAACTGATGTGTACCACAAACCCACCCACACAGATCAGTATTTATAGTTTGACTCCCATCACCCTCTGGAGAACATGTTAGAAGTAATTAGAACACTGTAACACAGAGCTGACGGCATCCCCACTAACTCCGTAGCCAGGCATAAGGAGAAATCCCACACAAGACAAGTCCTGGAGCAATGTGGAAATCCTAACTGGGCCTTCCTAAAGGAAGAGAAGAAACCTAAACGGGATTCCAGCCAACCATCAGGTGAGAAGGAGGAACTCAGACCTAGACCAGTGGTCATTCTGTGTGTTGCAGGTGTTTAAGAAAAACTGAGATGTTTATTATCTAAACAGGCGTCCCAGTGGCTTTCAAACCCCTAAAATACATTACGGCAACGACTGGTTCATCCCAAAGCTCCAGTCCCCCGGCACAAACAGAGTAATGTTGTGTATGCTGTTCAGTGTCAGGAGGGTGATCAGTCTTACATCGGGGAAAGTAACCAGCCACTGGCCAAAAGGATGGCCCAGCACAGAAAAGCAACATAATCAGGCATTATGATCTGTGGTGAGAACAAGCAACAGGTGGAAGATAACTTGAAAAGGTGAAGGTATGCACTTGAAGGAAGAGAATAGAAAGTAAGTCATAATTAGACAAAGTACATGTGTGTGTAAATGAGAGGGAGGCCGGTGGAACAGTGAGGCTACAAGGAGCAGAGGTCAAAGGTGCAGGACTTCTAAGTACTTGGGGTCCATTGTTCAGGAAAATGGGGAGTGTAGTAAAGAGGTGTAAAACAGAGTCCAGTCAGGATGGAATGGATGAAAAACAGTTTCAGGAGTGATTTGTGACAAAAGGGTGTCAGCAAAGGTAATTGAAATTTTGGTCTAGAGACAGTGATATGACAAAAAGACAGAAGAAAGAACTGGAAGTGGTGGAAATTAAGATGTTGAGGTTCTTCTTAGAAGTGACAAGGATGGATAAGATTAGGAATGAAATCATCAGAGGTACAGCACAGGTTGAACAACTGGGAGATAGAGTTAGAGAGGCCAGACTGAGATGATTTGGACATGTCCAGAGGAGGGACAGTGGGTATATTGGTAGAAGGATGTTAGAAATGCAGCTGCCAGGAAAAAGACAAAGAAGAAGGCCAAAGAGGAGATATATGGATGCAGTTAGAGAGGACATGGAAGTAGTTGTAATGAGGACAGAGTGAGCTGGAGAAGGGTGACTTGCGGTTGCAACCCCTGACGAGGGAAAAGCTGAAATAAGAAAAATAAAGTAGTAATTCCGGCAACTGTTTCCTTGGATCCGGTAACTCAAATCTCTGCCTCTAAAAGTCTAGTCATTGAGCATATATATATATATATATATATATATATATATATATATATATATATATAGATATATATATATAGATAGATATATAGATAGATAGATATATATATAGATAGATAGATAGATAGATATAGATATGTATATATTTTTAAAAAAAAACAACTCAAAAATATAATGAAACAGCACAACAAAATTGAAAATCTGTTTTATAGTTTAAGTGGGTCATTAACTGAATTTTAATTATTAAAAAGACGAGGGAAATGTTTGATGTGTATTATTCACATCACATTACATAACGTATCAAAACAACGGTACTAATTTGTCAAAATAACAGCAATCAAAATGTTGAAGACGGTCCAATTTCCTTTCATAAAAAAAAGGGTTTTATGTCCTTAGTTGGACAACTGAAAATTGAAGCACCTGAAGGCAG
Source organism: Nematolebias whitei (assembly GCF_014905685.2). Lineage (NCBI taxonomy): Eukaryota > Metazoa > Chordata > Actinopteri > Cyprinodontiformes > Rivulidae > Nematolebias > Nematolebias whitei. The sequence goes on along the minus strand of NC_056510.1, from coordinate 44,334,011 downwards.
CGGCAATCAAGATCGTTGGAGCAAAAGTGAGCGAGTGGTGTGGGGGGTGAGTGCTGATCGAGCAAACCAGGCAGTAATATGTGGGCAGGAGCCCATAGGCAGCAGCCATGAACAGACGGCGGAGTCGCCTAGAAGTTTCATGTGCGAGTGGAGTTGGGACAAAAATGTGTAGGACTGAATTCAGTGAGAAGAGTCTGGTTGGGAACTGTGAATTGAGGGGGGATGGACGCTTGCCTTAACAAAAGCAAAGCCGCTCTATTCACACACAAGTAGAGAGCTGTTGTTGTTGCACTCTAAAATAGTTATTGAATGAAGTGTTCACTTATGTAGGTAAATGAACATGATGTATAGTGTATTATATACTCCATATATAAAATAAATAAAAATAAAACATGGTTTATAAGCAGAAATTGCACCAACTTTGAATCTGACATTTTAACTTCTAAAACATCACTTTAACCTTTATCATTTTGCTTTCTTATTAGCATTACATTATTCGCATCCTCCAGATGCAGGAAGAGACACCTGCATCATGAAGGACCCCACTCACCCAGCACACACACTTTTTCCCCCACTCCCCTCAGGAAGGAGGTTGAGGAGCATTAAGTGTAGAACCACTAGACTGAGGAACAGCTTCTACCCTGAGGCTGTTAGACTCATGAATCTCTAACCAGAATAATCACTGTGAAAAATCACATCATGTTGCTGCTGATCTGTTTCAATGTTGCTGCGTTCATTCGTGCTCATCTGCTCACAAACTCATGCTCATGTTTGTGCTGCTGTTCGACGTAATGTTTTTATGCTGTTAGTGCTTAGTGTATTTTTAGTTGATGTTTTTCTTAGTTCATATCTTAGATGTTATTACTGTTTTTCTTATACATTTTATTGTTGGATGCAACTGGGACCCTGTGTACATAATTTCGCTCCACCAGATGAGGTGCGAAGGACAATAAAGAATCTCTGACTCTCTGATTACACTTTTCATTATAACAGTTCGTTAATATACTGTACCTAAAGGCTCATAAGAATTGGTAAAAATCACAAGTATCCAATAAAACTTAAATATTGTTTCTTTTGGCACTACTGCCAAAATTTTTGACAATAACTTTTTGAACAAATATACATAAAAAATAAATACCAAGACATGAAGCATTTTTTAATGCAGAAATTATTATTTCAGTACTATAAAGGATTAACAGAAGAGACACAGTAAACAGGATGAACGTGCTTGTACAGTAGCAAATATATATGAAAACTGCAAAACAGGGCAAATTTTTTTGCGGCACAAATAAGCACAACATTTTTCATTATAACAACTACCGTATCTCTAACTACTGCATATGTAGTAATACAAACGACTTTTTCATAAGAAATCCTTGACACGCACACAGACACACACACAGTTATTGGTGTATTGAAATGAGTTGACCCAGATTCACAACACTTTTCAGTCAGTACATGTATGTGTCTGACGTTGATGACTTGGGTATAAAAAATAAACTAAAAATCGATAACAGATTCACTAAAGAGGCTACTAATGAAACAAACATATGTTTGAAAGAGAAATGTCTTGACCTCACCAAGAATGTATTTTTTAAATAATAATATCCTTAAAATCAGCACCAATTTTTCAACACATAAAAATTGAATTGTTACGCCTTAGTGAATAAAATTCAGTGTAAAAAAAAAGCTGGATGAAATGGATGAAACTGACCTGTCACTAAGACCATGTCGATAAACCATGGGTCAAAAAGCCTGCAGGCCAAGATGTAAGAAACCTGTGCTCAACTGTCACTTTTAAATCAAGAGCTTTGTTAAAAATTGCAAGTGATATTTAAAAAAAATATCAAAACTGCACCTTTGTTAAAGGAGTCCAGTTACTATCATTTCCATAGGCTGGTAAAATAATCTTTTGATCAACGGTCTCTTTAGGCCACTGACTACACTGACATTAAAAAAAGATAAACTATTGAGTTAAAAGAAACAGTTTTGAATCAGGATCATACTTAAGTTATAACATGGATGCATCCAAAAATGACAAAGAGTACAATATTCATGAAAAAGGCAACAAAAACTTGGCAAAAGGAAACAATGCCAAACATCCAGATAAGTTCAAAATAAAATACTACAAATGGAAACAATATGTAGGTAAGGTGCAAACAAACAAACAAAAATATCCTTATATAGTGTTATTAAAAAAACCTTACGTTTTCCATATCCCCTAAGGTTTCCCGTCTTCTGATAAAAGGTAAACAGACCCAGCTTCAACATGTACCATCAGGTAGGAAGGTATAAGGACACCTACAGAATAGGCTACAAGCAGAATCAAGGCTACAATGGAGGTGGGAATTTAATGATGCAAAGCAAGTTAACTCCAGCCTCACATTGGCAGGATTGACTGCATTAACTTCCAAGGTGGTTTTTATTTCCTTGTAACACTAAAACACTACTGAAACAGTACAGGCTAAAGGGTAGACATACAGGCAAGTTACAAGTAAAAGAATCAATTGAGTTTGCACAAGAGGAAATCGTTGTCAGAAAATGGGGAAAAAATGCTCTGGTCACAGTGAGAGGGGTGTTTTAGTCAAAGGTTCACCAGGGTTATAAAATTACTACTTTTTATAACCCGTGCCTGGCACAGGTTTGTAAACGGTGACAAAATAAACCTTTTCTTCTTAGAACAATTTATGGACATTACGCAGAGTCTGAAAGATTAACAATGCATAAGAAAAGCAAGCCAAACATCAAAAATCTGCTTCTTCCACCTTAGAGTACACTCATGCAACAAATAACTCGCTCACTGGACTTAATTTTGAACACATTAGGATACTTTTCACAAGGTATATAACTTAAAAAATGGCAGGACTGTATGTAAATACCAAAACTGAGAAGGTAAAAGTCAACGTACATGAAATGAACCTTTAGAATTTTAAAGCCCCAATAAATTTGAAAGCCATAGCCCTCAAATGTTTTTTTCAACCAGTACTATTTCTGTGAAAGTCCATTATTTACAGTGACAGATACACTGGACCATCCCACTCAGTGCTGGAAGTCTGAATCTCTGGTTCTGGGGGTATACTTTGTTTGGAGGCATCTGTTTGACCTCTTCTTTTTAGAGACTGAATGGAGTTGTGTACAAAATATTTGACTTCCCTCCATGTCCTGGTGCTAAGCACAGGTTCAGCAGCTAAACATGCGTCGCAATCCTTTTTTCCGGGCACTTTCACAAGCTTATAAAACTCTCCAAATTGTCGCCTCACTGCTGCCTGTTCCTCATCACTCCACAACCTCTTGCTTCTTTTTTGAGGTTTCACACCTTGAGTAGCTTGTTTTCCTGTAGAAGGTATAGGTGTACTTTCCTGTGCCACATGAGTGTTTTCAGAAACACTGTGTCCATGACATGACGGAACAACCTGTGCAGTTGTAGGAGCCCTACATGGGCTTGTGTGGTAAGGTGAAGTATTTGGTTGCTCCAGGGATGTGAAAGGTGACATGACAGGTCTAATTCTGTCATTTAGTGTTGAGAATGCAGAGACCATTGGTGCACTTAGAGTATTTAACTGTGTGTAAGTAGGAACCATTGTGGTACACGGAGCATTAAAGTTAGTAAAAGAAGAAATCATTGGTGAACTTGTAGTGTCCTGTGGGGTATACACTGAGGGAGGAAACATACTTGAGGCATTAGGTGAATAAAAAGATGGCATTGGAAGATTTTGGTTATTTTCTGATGTGTACACATGAGACATTAGGGTATTTGTAGTGTTGTGTGGAGTAAATGTAGGGACCACTTGAGTATCTGTAGCATTTAATGCTGTAAATGAAGAAATTAATGGTTGACTTGTATAGAGCATATCTGCACTAGTGGAAGCCAAGGATGTGTAACTTTTAGTCATCTCCTGCAAGTATGGCGATGAGCCGCTCATGTTTGTCGGTGATGGCATGCTCATACAACATTCTTGCAAGTGATCTGGATTTACTGTTGTCATAGTGCACACAATACTAGTGTCTTCAGTAGTTGTGTTTTTGGTTTCCGTTGCAGCTTTTGAACTCTTTGGCTTCAAAACACTTTCATTCCCATCAGACTTCTGCTGGTTATTCCTCCTACGTATTGTTTGCAACGTGTTGTGTACATAGTTTTTGACATCTGTCCAAGACCTTCCTCCAAGGTCTGGTTCAGCAGCTATGCAAGCATTGCACTCCTTTTTGCCTGGGACCTTCATATTTGAGATGAAGTCACTCAAATAGCATTTAACAGCAGCCTGTTCCTTCTCACTCCAGGGTCTTCTTTTTAAAGATTGCTTCTGTCGGGTTCCTAAAAAAATAAAATTAAAATAAAAAATAAAATTAATCCACAAGTATTGATAAACATCTTAAAAAGACGGGAAAAAATTGATTATTGTATTCTTCCTACCATAGCTGCAAAGTGCTTCACAAAAACGAATACCAAGTTTGTTCAAGTGATTTTTCACAACAGCAATCTCTGCCGGACTCGTGAAAAAAACAATAAAATTTAAAGACCAGATTTTTGGGTTTATGGAAATTTGAAGGGGGTTCCACAAACTGGAAACAGTTAAGTAGGACAGTTTATGCATCGCAACAATTAAGAGGTTAAACATACAATTTTATCTTTGTTAAGTTGAGGAAAATAAAAGCTTTGAAGGGGAGAAGATTTGATTATGATGAGCAGAGCGAGAGAGAATATTCAACAGAAATGATGACCATGCAAGAAGAGGTATTGCTATTGTATTACTGTGATCTAATTAACTTTAATTAACTTTTTTAATTTAAAATTATAATCTTATTAAGCTTATTAGGCTGATTGGTAACTCTAAATTGTCCCTAGGTGTGAGAGTGAATGGTTGTTTGTCTCGTTTGTCTCTATGTGTCCCTGTGATGGACTGGAGACCTGTCCAGGGTGTCCCCCGCCCCCCGCACAGTGATTGCTGGACATGGGCACCAGCGACCCTCGTGACCCAAAATGGAATAAGCGGGTAAAGATGATGGATGGATGGATTTTATTAATTCAAATTTTTTTTAAATCTTTGTGTTTGCAGTGTGAGGATGTCAACGAGATAGAGCTGAGTCTTCTTGATCCAACAGATCATCTCCAGCTAATAAGTCTTAAAAATGACTGAACTTGTTTTCTTGGCATATTTTTAAAACAACCATTTTATAAGTCTTTGTTTTGGCCTTTTCTGTACCGAAAATAAACCAAACTGCGCCCTCCTTGAAACTGAACTGAACCGAAATGTGATTTTAGCGTACCGTTACACCCGGTATGCTAAAATCTATAAAAAAATATATACATACATATATATACACACATATATATATATATATACATACACACACACACACAAAATTGTTGGTACCCCTCGGTTAATGAAAGAAAAACCCACAATGGTCACAGAAATAACTTGAACCTGACAAAAGTAATAATAAAAGTTCTATGAAAATGAACAAATGAAAGTCAGACATTGCTTTTCAACCATGCTTCAACAGAATTATTTAAAAAAATAAACTCATGAAACAGGCCAGGACAGAAATGATGGTACTCCTGAAAAAAATGTGAACAAAGGGACATGTTAAATCAAGGTGTCCACTAATTAGCATCACAGGTGTCTATACTCTTGAAATCAGTCAGTGGGCCTATATAGGCAAACATTGGACTACTCTGAAGAGGCCTTCTATACGCCCTGACCTAAATCCTGTTGAGCATGTTTGGAAGGAGCTGAAACATGCCGTGTGGAAAAGGCACCCTTCAAACTGTGACAAGTGGAGCAGTTTGCTCATGAGGCCAACATGCCTGCTGAGAGGTGCAGAGGTCTGACTGACAGTAACAGGAATCGTTTGATTGCAGTGATTGCCTCAAAAGGTTGTGCAACAAAATATTAAGTTAAGGGTACCACCATTTCTGTCCTGGCCTGTTTCATGAGTTTATTTTTTTAAATAATTCGGTTTAAGCATGGTTGAAAAGCAATGTCTGACTTGCATTTGTTCATTTTCATAGAATTTTTATTTACCATTACTTTTGTTAGATTCAAGTTATTTCTGTGACCATTGTGAGTTTTTCTTTCATTAACCGAGGGGTACCTACAATTTTGCCCACGTGTGTATGTGTGTGTGTGTATATATATATATATATATATATATACACACACACACACATACACAAACAGTGAGGAAAATAAATATTTGAACACCCTGCGACTTTGCAAGTTCTCCCACGTAGAAATCATGGAGGATCTGAATTTTTCATCTTAGGTGCATGTCCACTGTGAGAGACATAATCTAAAAGAAAAATTCGGAAATCACAATGTATGATTTTTTAAATAATTTATTTGTGTGTTACTGCTGCAAATAAGTATTTGAACAGCTGCCAATCAGCAACAGTTCTGTCCCTCAAAGACCTGTTAGTCCTCCTCTATAACGTCCACCTCCACTCCACTTATTATTCTAAATTAGAAGCTCCTGTTTGAGGTCGGTAGCTGCATGAAGACACCTGTCCACCCCACACAATCAGTAAGACTCCAACTACTAACATGGCTAAGACCAAAGAGCTGTCCAAAGACACCAGAGACTAAATTGTAGACCTCCACAAGGTTGGAAAGAGCTACGAGGCAACTACCAAGCAGCTTGGTGAAAAAAGATCAACTGTTGGAGCAACTATTAGAAAATGGAAGAAGCTAAACATGACTGTCAATCTCCCTCGGACTGGGGCTCCATGCAAGATCTCACCTGGTGGCGTATCACTGATCCTAAGAAAGGTGCGGAATCAGCCCAGAACTACACGGGAGGAGCTGGTCCATGACCTGAAGAGAGCTGGCACCACTGTTTCCATGGTTACTGTGGGTAATACACTAAGACGTCATAGTTTAAAATCATGAACGGCGCGGAAGGTCCCCCTGGTTAAATCAGCACACGTCCAGGCCCGTCTTAAGTTTGACCATGACCATTTGGATGATCCAGAGGAGTCATGGGAGAAAGTTCTGTGGTCAGATGAGACCAAAATAGAACTTTTTGGTCTTAATTCCACTCGACGTGTTTGGAGGACGAAGAATGATGAGTACCATCCCAAAACACCATCCCTACTGTGAAGCATGGGGGTGGAAGCATCATGCTTTGGGTGTTTTTCTGCACATGGGACAGGACGACTGCACTGTATTAAGGAGAGGATGACCGGGGCCATGTGTTGAGAGATTTTGTGGAACAACCTCCTCCCCTCAGTGAGAGCATTGAAGATGAGTCGTGGCTGGGTCTTCAACATGACAATGACCTGAAGCACACAGCCAGGAGAACCAAGGAGTGGCTCCGTAAGAAGCAGATCAAGGTTCTGGAGTGGACCAGCCAGTCTCCAGACCTAAACCCTATAAAAAATCTTTGGAGGGAGCTCAAACTCTGTTTCTCAGTGACAGCCCAGAAACCTGCTGATCTAGAGAAGATCTGTGGAGGAATGGACCAAACTCTCTGCTGCAGTGAACCTGGTGAAGAACTACAGGAAACCTTTGACCTCTGTAACTGCAAACAAAGATACTGTACCAAATATTAACATTGATGTTCACAGGTGTTCAAATACTGATTTGCAGCAGTAACACACAAATAAATTATGTTAAAAATCATACATTGTGATTTCTGGATTTTTTTTTTTAGTTTATGCCTCTCACAGTGGACATGCACCCGAGATGAAAGATTCAGACCCTCCATGATTTCTAAGTGGGAGAACGTGCAAAGTCGCAGGGTGTTCAAATACTTATTTTCCTCACTGTATCTTGTAATTTCTGCCGTACTTGTCGCAGCGCCCGATAAGTCGCATCAGTCCAAATTTGTCTAAAAAGAGGGAAAAAACATAAATGTCACTTCGCCGTATACTTTGCATCTATTACGTGTCACCACTGACAACCTGGAAATGTTGGCCGAACCTACAAAAGTGGGCCGAACCCAGAAATGTGGGTCGCGGGAGCATGCACGGGACGACTTTAACAAGAATTTAACAAGAATAAGACTTAAAAACAATTATTTGTTTGCTCGAAATTATAGCAAAGGTCAGAATCAGAATGCCTTTATTGTCATTATACGCAGTACAATGAAATTAAGAGGTGTGTCTCAGTTGAACTTTTACTTAATAAATGCACTTTAATGGTCAAATCAGCTGCATTTCGCCAGGGCGGGTGAAAATACGGTATAATATATATATATATATATATATATATTGGGAAGTGGTGGCGCAGAGGTTAGAGAAGGTGGGCCTGTGATAGGAAGATTGCCGGTTCAAGCCCCGGTACTGACAACATCAAAAAATGTGGGTGGGAAAGGTGAAGCACCCACACCTGTCCCCACCCCCATTCGCCTCACTCTGTGCCCTTGAGCAAGGCCCTTAACCCCCACCATCTTCTCCTCCAGGTTTCCTAGATAGCAGCTCTCTCTTCCACACAGAGGACTGTGGTAGCTCGGTGTCTGTGGTTGCGTCAGGAAGAACATCTGGCGTAAAAATAATTGCCAAGTCTTCGTGCGACTTAGTTCACTGTGGCAACCCTTGAAGAAGGGAGCAGCCGAAAGAAAAAAAAATATATATACATGTGCGTGTGTGTGTATATATATGTATATGTGTGTATATATATATATATATATATATATATATATATATATATATATATATACATACATGTATATATATACACACACATATCAAACAGAATTCAGTCACAGAAGTGAAATTTGCTAAATATAGTGAACTTTTAACCATAAGAAATGAATATTTACCTAAATGAGAATTAGACTTTGAAATTCATGCTACGTACACATGCATCATTTTTTGATGTGTAACAAAAAAAACAAACATTTTAGTTCAAGAAAACTGAGCTAATTTTTTTTTGTTCTTTTTTAACAAGGTTGTTGGTTCAAATCAAACTTACGGATTAAATAAAATGGTGTCTTATTAAATAGGTGCAAATTTTATTTGTATATCTTTATCTTCATATGAAATGCTTTTAATAGTGTTAAAAGACCTGAAAGATGTCAACTGTCAACACATACTTCAATATTAATAATAAAAGGCATAGTTACCATTTTTTGGAATACTTGGTGGATTTGATAGCGGTGCTTGATCCATTTTCAACAGTTGTTTGCTCACTTCCTCCAGATGGGATGCATTTTGGGAAAGGCTTTGACATTCTAGGTTGCTCCTTCCCAACAGTGTTGCCACTTGATCCAGTTCACATTCTGTAAGGTTCATTATCTGCCAACAACAGGCAATTTGCTCTCTTAATGAAGAAGACAGAAGGGCTTCAGGATTTTTCACTCCACATTCCACAGCAGCTCTTCGAAAACAATCCAATCCTCGAATAAAAGATGGACCTTCAGTTCTTGCAAACAGGTACAAGTTTGTTTTTGACACGCCTGCTTGCTCTCTATTTTCAACAAGCAAGTCAATGGATGAAACCATTCTGTCTGTTAACAGAACCAGCATGTTCCTTCCAAACTGACCTTCTAGTTCCAGTCTTGTAAAACTTGAACCGAGTTCCAACTCCAATTTTGTACTTTTCTTTAACTGATCAGTTGAGGGAATAAATGTTCCGCTGCCCTTTCTTTGAGTGTAAGTTTGCAAGAGAAGCCTACCAATATTTCCTACTCTTCCTCTGTTGAAAAGACAGACATTTGCCAAAGTGGCTTCGCTGAGCTTCTTCCATGTTGACATGCTGGGATTTTCTTTTAGCTCAGCCCTCGCTTCATCTTCTTCCCTGGTAATATATCTGTGGAGTTTCATCAAATCTTCTGTCACGTTTGATTTATCTACTTCAACATTTTTGACCACCTGGATTAAAGAATTGACAAGCGCTTTGCGAGAAAAACACTCAGTCCATTTTGTATCAAGTAGGTGTATAAATTTTTTCAATTCAATTTCTGTTTCGCCGTCCTCTGTCATGCGACTTTCTCCAAAAGCGATCTCTGCTGCACGCTTCAAAGAGTAACCGATTTTTGAAACAAGTGAAACGGTTTTAAACTTACTGGAGGTGGGGTCAAACCCACCAACTTTTTTGACCCCTTCAACAGCCAATTCAAATCTGGATGGAAGACATATTTCATGCAGGTATTTTACACCCTTGTCGAGTTCATTTACAGCAAGCACAAATCTACCCAGTTCTCTCATTTTTTGAGCAATATAAGCAAACTGAGACTTGTCATTGTCATATTTAGCAGACAATGCATTGCCAAATTTACAAATAAGTGGGTCAAATCGGATATGTTTTGAGATGTCATCTTGATGCATGATGTTGATAATTTCCTTGCAGCTTCCAGTCAAAAACTCTGTCGCCTGTATCATGCTGGAGGCAGCACTTTGCCCTTTGTTTCTGTTTGTATTTTCACAAGAAGTCTGATCTTCCTTTCGAATCTTACATGACTGCTCATGTCTCCATAAATCCGTTTTACGATAAAATGCAAAACAGTGTTGGCATGGCAAGAAGTCACGCACAGGTACAGTTGTATTTTTTGCTTGTTTTTTGGTCACAATTTCTCCCTCACCACTTTTGAGAACTTGGCAATTATGTTCATAATCTCCTTTGTTGCGAATTTGATCAAGCAATGTCTGCCTGACTTTAGAGCCTTTGGGGAAGTGTATTGCGTGGGCAACATCCGTTTCTTCGGCATGTTTATTTTCCAAATGCTTCGCAAGTTGAGGAAAAGGCTTTTTGCAATACAAGCAGAAGTGCTTTTTGGACGTTTCCTTTTTCTCTTTTTGTGAATTGGTAGCTTTTGTTTCAAGCCCTTTTTTACGTGCCCTTAGATTTGATTGTGTTGGTTGTCCAATCTCTATGGGTTTCTTCTGGCGACATAATCGCGTTTTACCCATTATTTCCATGTTTGACTTAGAAGAAACTTGATTTGTGCTACCAGAGTCGCTTAAAATCACTTGAGCTTCATCACATGAATCCCTTGTTTGTTTGGCAGACGACAGTTCTTTAGTTGTGCTCTTTTCTTCTTTTTCGTTATCTTGCACATTTACCACTTCTATGTTTCTTATTATATCTGAAATATTTAAAGTCATTTTATTATCCAACATATTTTCATCATCTGCTAACTTCTGGTTTTCCTTTTCTTGACCTTGTGTGATGGATGGTTTGTATGTGTTGCTATTGAATCCAGAATTATTTATCCCATCTTGTACACTTTCACTTTCCCTTACTGTCACTTGTTCAAGGTTTGCACTGCTAGAGCAATTTAAAAATTCATTGTTACTTTTTGGAAAATCCAAGTCTTGTTGCATATTCATTTTTGCTGAGGCTGGAATACCCTCTTCATGTCTTGCAGTGCCAATGTTAGAAGTGAATCTAAGAGCGCCATGTGAACTTCGCTCTTCAACCAAGTTCCTCTCTCCTTCAAATGATCTCCTTTCATCAACAGTACACGCCTGTAAAAAAACAAGTATATGTAAGACTCATCGCCAAGCTAGACCCTCTCAATATTTTGAGTGAACTTAAAAAAGATGTTTGAGAAAAAATGGGAGGGGAAGCATAAGCTGAAAATTTGGTCTAAATATTGGTTTAGTGACTTTATTTTTTGGGATTTACTTAGGGAATATCTATACACGCTGTTAAATTGCTCTTTAAACACTTAAGCACCTTGGCAACACCCCATTAAAACCCAGGCTCATTAAAAAAAAAAGTAAAAATGTTGGACACACCTTGCTATTTAGCACAAAGTTCATATCAAAAACCCAAATTTTCAGTGCAATAACCACATATGACCCATTTAAGAGCAATTAATAGCTTTATTGGATCAAGCAGCATTTTGACAGTGTAAATCTCTAACCAAGTATTCATAGCGTTCTGAAAGAAATGCTACACGAAGTATGCAGAACATGCACTGATGCTGAATCTACAGGCATGACATGTTTTGACTTATACATAAGGAACACCTAAGTGTCCAGCTTATTTATTATTATTTTTTTAAATAAAAATACTTAAGTGCTAAAAAATTCATATCAAATATTAATTTTAATTCTTGCATGCCCCAAGCAACACCCAAAATATACAGCGATAGGATTACAAATATTCCACATTCTAAAATCACATTTATTAAGTACCTGTTTTAAAACAGCTCATCTTGTCCAGGACCTTCCATGTGTTATCTTTAACGGTGTTGTTCACTGTAAAAAAAAGAAGACAACATAGTCTCTAATGTTCAAATGATACAAAAATACTTAAAGATAAACAGGCCTTCAAATAAAATTGCATATTGATCAAACCATTTTAGACCCCATCATCAGTGGTGGGCACAGCTAATCAAAAAGTTAGCCTCGCTAACCACTAACTCGCTAGCTAAGAAAAACTGGCTTTGCTAACACTAAACCGCTAACTTTTATCATACACTGCTGTTGCTGACACTGTAAGACTGTTGTGACAACGTTGTAAGTGAACATAACTCAAAACGGTTCATAAATCCCAACTTGGGATTTATGAACCGCTTTACTTGTGATTTACAAATGCTTATGTCCTGTTCAGAATAAAAAGCTTTGAGTTTTTTTTTTCATTTGACCTTTATTTATATAAGTTTGTCTCACTGAGTCACAAGGACTCATTTTCAAGACAGATAAAGTACACACATAGTCATAAAAACCATATACAGTAGTCCCTCACTTATCGCAGGGGTTACGTTCCAGACACCCCCGCGATAAGTGAAAATCCACGAAGTAGGGACGTTACATTAATTTTAGTATTTATATACATATATCTGTATATATCGTCCTTTTGATATAGCGAGTGTTGCACAAGGTAAGAACTCGAGGCATAGGGGTACGATAGTGGTGGTGCACCCGGAGGGCTGACGTGCCGTCCACACAGTGGCCTCCGCCCTCCTTTTCCTGCTGGAGCGGGTCTCTGCCGTCGGTCCCAGGGAGGCGAGCGCAAGGACATGGACAGCGTGAAGGAAGGTCTTCACCGGCAGCCACACCCTGCAAGCGCTGTGGGCTTGACAGGAGAAGATGCCCCCCGGAGATACGCGAACGGGGGTGGGTTGTACGCCGGCGGTATGGTCCCTGGACATAGGCCGGGCTGCCTGGTCCTTAAAGAGCACAGCTAAAGACAGCAGACAGACTGATGCTACAGTTACGGAGTCAGTCAGCACCTGGGACACAGAGCACAATGCTCTGGTTGGTCCACTGCCATCAATCAATGGAGACCATCATCAAGAAAATGAAACCTTTATCCTACACCCTGGATCCCTTCCCCTCGTGTCTCATAGAATCCAATCACTCTGCAATAAGCCCATTAATCACACAAATAATAAATAAGTCACTGCAATCTGGTCATGTTCCACTGCCTCTTAAAACTGCCATCATTAGGCCTCTTCTGAAAAAATCCAATTTGGATCCAGACATTCTTTCTAATTACCGCCCAATTTCCCACCTCCCATTTCTGTCAAAAATGCTGGAAAAAGCAGTTGCTGCTCAGCTGCAGATCCACCTACAACAACACTCCCTGTTGTTTGGCATATTGTTTAGCACCATTAGTGTTTAGCGTATTTCTTATATCCTTATTACTATTTCTTTTTACAATTTATATTTGTATTGTTGTTGGATGTAACTGGGGCTTTATGACAATAAATGAATAATGACAATAAAAAAAAATGACAATGACAATAAAGAACCTTGAACTAGTTCAAATTATTCCGGTCAATCAGAACCAAAGAGGTGGAACAGAAATCTGCAGTGCTGAAGCAGAGTGATGAATTCAGTGTGTGTTGGACGTCTCCCTCCCGTCATTTACTTTAATGAATTAACTCACTTTGGCTGTCCTCTTTGTGGTTAACTACTTTTCTAAACTAATTACAAAGTTGCTATGAGTCATCATCAATATTCTCTCGGTACATTCTCTTGTTTACATTGTTGTTTAATCTTTTCATCTTGTCAATTACATAAGTTAAACAAAATGTATGACCATTTCTACAGAAAAATCGTTTCCGAATTGAAAATTGTTTCTGAATTGCATTGCCAGAGACAGAGATTGACACCCCTACTGTGTAGCTAATATTAGGTAGCAATAAAATAAAGCAAATTTATGTCATCAAGCCAAAAACAGAGTGAGGCAGTAATGTCAAAAAGGAATGTACAATTTGTCCACTTCTTATTTATTTGAACAATACAATTTGGGTTGAAAGTAGATAAAATGCCCCTTTGGTTCTTTAAACATGAAGTGATCCAAAATTAACACCAATAAATTATCTCAAAGTTGATATAGCTAGATAAAATACAACCAGATAAACCAGGCGCTCACCAGGTATTAAAAGGAATTGCATAATGCATACCTGCAAACTCAGAAGGGATGAAAAAGGTAACCAACTTAGTGCCTGCCCCCCCACCCCCAACCCCAACCCCCGGAAGATTTAGTAAATTTTTAACATGTAAATTAATCATTCTGGTACACTCCAAGAAAAAACAAAAAGACAACATGCTTCAGGGAAACAAGACATTTGCTAACATGTCCTAATTTAATTAGGGCAAACATATGAAAGATGGCGTCAACCAAAAAAATGAAATAAACAAACAGCAGCAAAACAACCAGAGAAACCAAATACAGCAGAACATTTTGCTAACAACAAACCCTGCTGCTTGGACATGTGCCTCTTTGTGCCCACTGGTGACAGAAGCATGTGTAATGTGTGCATGTGTGTGTAATGTGCATGTGTGCGTGGGGTTATCTCCCAGAACATTTTGTATAAAGTAATCCATTCTGGTGTATTTTAACGTGTTGTTGAACATCTACATTTACCTACACATGCAAACACTCGATTCAATAATTATTTTAGAGACATCAAGAAAATAAAGTCCGGTGCTCTGGACGGATCAAAATAGTTGAAATTATTGATCATGCATCAGGATATTCCAGAGACACCTGGTTCAACTAGTCCACATCATCCTGTTTTTAAACTCCTACGGCTAAGATGTAAGACGTGAATGTGACAGTTTATCACAAAGACTTCAGGGGTGCACGTGACTGTTGTTGTTTTAGTTTTATTTGCAACTCAACATGCTGTTGTGCTCAGCAATGTTGACACTGAACTGCATGTTTAAAAATAAGAATATTAACTTTACGCAGTGAACATTTTAAGAACCACCAGCAGTGAATTTATGGAAACTTTTGACTGTTTTCTGATTTCGTGATGGACCTGGCAGCAGCCTTCACAACAATAATTACACTGTGCCAAGCAATAGTGATACAAAAACTAAAACATTTACTCCGTTTGTCAACCAGCATGTAATTATTAAAACTAAATAATTGACAGGTTCCTTCCTGCCTTGGTGCCACAGTTCACACTGCAGAACTTTTATTCTCGTTTCCTTCACAGTCCTCCTGGATGAACATCCACCTCCTCCTCCCATTGTTTTCATTTCCACTGTTCCTTCCCCATCACCGAGTTTAACTATTTTACTTTACAGAAAATGTGCGTTACTTGCTTCTTTCTCCCCAACACCATCTTTCTCCTTCCAGGTGTTCTCTAGAACTCCATCAGACGGACTTTTCAAATCTCGCCGTGCACAACACAGACGCCCTAGCTAAGATGCTACACGCTCAGTTTCTCTCACACAACCCAACCCCCCACCCAACCCCCGCTGGTCAACAACTTGCTGTAAGCTAGCGCGCAACACGGCGGTGCCTCTCCCTCCTCCCCCCGCCGCCATGACAACAAGAACCCCGAAGAGATGAGCACCTGCTAGCCAAGTGACCGAGGAGGAACGCTGTTTCGTAAAGGGAAATGACCCCCCACCCCCCCCCGAAAAACAACTCACTTACGATTCACGTAAATTATATATTTTAGTTTGAAATTGTGGAATTTTGCAGAAAAGCGGCAAGTTTGCAGGTATGACAATAAAAGATCTAAAATCTTTCAATAAAAATCCACTTTATTTCTGTAAGAAATATAAAATATTCTTACCTGGTTTAATTGAAGAATCATCTTGAGACGTTGATTTACCGGAAGCCATCCAAAAGTAAAGTCTAAATGTAGATCTTGAAGACCTTGGTGCAGTTTAGAAAATATACCCGACCCACCATCTAACAGGCTCATGACCGAGACCATTTGAAGGAACGAGGCAGATCTCGTCTGAATCTGCATAACCATGAAATTACTAAAATAAATTTACAAAAAATATAGTTTTAAGTTGTTCCAAAGTCATTACAGAGGACACTGATGAAGTCAAACTGATAATACTTTATATAGAAATGTTGTATTAGGAACAAAAACAACTCCAGAACTACAAAGGTAAAGTGCTTTGGTCATCCAAGGCTAGTCAAACATTTTGGCTTACCAGACGATTTATTTTGCCTTTATTTTACTTTTAATTTCAAACAACCTTTAATTTGTATTAAAGTTCAAGTTGCTTATTTAATCTATTCAGTCTTATTACCGCTGTATGCAACAACCACAGCCTTGTAGATACTCGTAATAAATATTAAGTACATTTTCTTATACTGCGCTCCCATCCTGTCCCACATGTACCCTCGGGGAACCAAGGTGCAAGTACTAAAACATGCTTTTGTCTTTAAATTGCAGGCTCTGAATTTTTTTGTCATATTTAATGATACAAAACAATAAGGCACAAGCTGACCAGGAAAAAAGGGATGGCAGGGTGAATGGTTCAATCAAATTTTTCTGAAGTGAGTAAGATGGCACATACCTCCTGTTCAAGATTGTAGTCTTCTTTGGAATTTAAGGCCAACTTTACAGCCATGTAGTCTCCACTTTTCACAGCATCTCGCAACTCACCTGACGCACACAAAGCAGAGCAGAACAAGGTTTAGGAAAACTAAATCATACTTTACACTTAGTAGAAACAGAGAGAAAACATTTCCCGAAGTCTAACAGACACGTATCAAAGTTCATGCTCAATATTCCAGGTAAAAATAATCAAACAAAGTTCAGTCAGGTCAACTGGAAGATTTATTTTTATTTTGTCGAGACGTTTCGTCCTCATCCGAAGGACTTCATCAATCCAAGGAGCCACAAACAAACTCAGTAACAGACATGTAGTAAAGTTTTGTATTATTTAATGACAGCACAAGTCTGGTTCAGCTGCTAAAACTGTTAAAACTCTTAAGCTGTGGCAGGATTGCATATTAATTCACCATGTGGCTGCATAACACTGCACAAACAGACCCTAGTTCTCAGGCTACAGAACGCACCGGTCTCTAAGCTGCGCATTGGAAATACAAATCATAATTTTCTACATAAATAAGACGCTCCGAAATGTGCATCCTTTGTCAAAGTCAAGAAAGAGCTGCATTCCTGCCTGGATGTTAAATTTGGCCTCTTCTACCCAGCTATTCTGCGGATAACTTTGCCAGATGGATGTGTCTGGCGATTTGAGGAGTGTCCGATGCCATGGACTTTGTGGAGAAGAAACTGAAGAAAGAAGCGGGAGCCCCGGATTCTGTTTAAGAACTGGTTTGTAATGGTGGGACTCAGGACTGCCGGACCTGTTTTCTGTACAGAGGCTGGTGAGTACTGTTTGACTTCTTGGCTGGAGCTGGCCTTACGTTCCCCTCATTGTGGTTCTACAATAATGCTGTCGCATTGTTGAGATGTTGGGAGGACTGGTAGCCATGGTTGTTATTCCCTTTGAACATGGCGACTCCTTGATCGTTAAGAAATGAGAAAAAAAAGGTGTCTTCATGCTGTTCTGATACTGATGAGACTCCACAGGGAGGTTTGTTGGGAGGGGGGGGGTAAGCGTACAGACCACTCCTACAGCCTTCTGAAGGTCATATCATGGGTGTTTTTGCTTTGGGTGGGGGGTTTCGCGCATCCCGTTGGGGGGGGGGGGGTGCTTCTGCGAAATATTCACTGTGTTCTGTGTTTTTCATGTTGGTTTTAGTTTTTATGTTACAGCACCTCCATCGCTCTTTTACGTTTAAATTTCTACCCGCCTTACTTGTCAACCAAGTGCTCTACACAAATCAGTTTTTCATTCTGACCAAATTACCTCGGCCCAAAACGGCAGGTACATTATTGTTATCGGGACAATTCAGGGCTTACCTGTAGCCAACGTTTGTGCACCCAACTGTGACGATGAGGCCTTCTACAGAAACCTTTTTTCTCGTTTGCCAGACTTAACTGTGCATTATTTAATTAGGTGGGGACTTCAACTGTTGGCTTGACCCCAAGCTAGACCGATCCTCTTCTAGGCCAATTAATTCATCTCGAGCAGTCAAAGTTATTCAGTCTTTATGCAGGAGTTTGCAATATCAGATGCTCGGCGTTTTCTTAACCCCTCAAAAAAGGGAGTACTCGTGTTTTTTTTGTTTTTCTCACCTGTCCATCACACATTCACTTGTATTGATCTCTTTCTGATTGACAACAGATTACTATCATTGTTGTCAGGTTGTAGATATGATGACATAATGATCTCTGATCACGCCCTGCTTTTAATGGATGTTAAGTTGAACGCACCTCGCCCCCAGGGGGGGCAGCCGAACACTCGTCTTCTCTCAGAACGCAGCTTTACAGGTCACATTTCCAAACAGAGAGATTTTTTTTCTGTCCATCAATAGAACCCCAGGGGTCTCTGTGGCCTTTCTCTGGGAATCCCCAGAGCCCTATAAAGAGAGTTGTGACACTCCCATAGACTCCCATAAACTCCCGTAGACTCCCACAAACTCCGTAGACTCCCATAGAAAGAATGGAATGCAGAAGTCAAGTGGGTCATGCAGCGGTAAATAGTTCCAAACAGCAGCGGTTCCAACATTGAACGTAGTTCATTCTCTGTGTTTTCTCTGGTAAGTTGATGAAAATACACTTTTTATTCATTGTGAAGCGTTATCTGACTGTTCTGTACCACAATTTATCAACATTAATACTTCATGTCGCCAGTTTTAGTTAATGAAACATGTTAACTTAGTTGTGTTTTAACTGCAGCTGCTCTGCAGCATGACGAGTTTAAACGGGTTTATTTCTAATTTAACGTTTTAAAATATCCATTACAGCTTAAATTTTGAAAGGTGATAATTTTTTTTTTTAATGGTAATTCCAGTTACTGAACTCAACTAGAAAATATTTAGCCTCTTTTCTGAGAGATTGATGTAATTTAGTTCAAGTTATAGATCATTTGTCAAAGACTGCAGCATAAATTGTGACATTATCATTAAATAAAAACGTGATTGTGGAGAGGAGTCTATTTTTTTCATGTTTTCCAGGTAAACCAGAGGAGATATATATATTACCATATATAATCTTCATCTCCATAAAGCTTTTCAGCAGATGGAAGCATGAAGTGCTCCAAAATCTCCTGATAGCTGCATTGACCCTGCCCTTGATAAAACACAGTGGACCAACACCAGCAGCTGACATGACACCCTAGACCATCACTGACTGTGGGTGCTTCACACTGGACTTCTGGCATTTTGGCATTTCCTTCTCCCCAGTCTTCCTCCAGACTCTGGCACCTTGATTTTCGAATGACATGCAAAATTTGCTTTCATCTGAAAAAAGTACTTTGGACCACTGAGCAACAGTCCAGTGCTGCTTCTCTGTAGCCCAGGTCAGGCGCTTCTGCTGCTGTTTCTGGTTCAAAAGTGGCTTGACCTGGGGAATGCAGCACCTGTAGCCCATTTCCTGCACACGCCTGTGCACGGTGGCTCTGGATGTTTCTACTCCAGACTCAGTCCACTGCTTCCGCAGGTCCCCCAAGGTCTGGAATCAGCCCTTCTCCACAATCCTCCTCAGGGTCCG
>NC_056510.1:44299493-44313889 GCF_014905685.2 Nematolebias whitei | reverse complement strand
TATATATATATAATAAATATATATAAATATATATATTTTTTTTATCCCCCCCAACAGTCATCAGTCAGAACAAAGATGTCTAGGATAGAGATGAAAAGGACTCACTGGGTGATAAAGGTGGCCCTGATAAAATCTCATCTTCTCCATTCAGATGCTTCTGGAAGTCATCCAGAGTCATCCAGTCCAGGTTGAGATCCATTCCAAGACACAAAGTGGCTTGGCTCTTGTCTGTAAGAAATAAGAGATCATTAGCTGATCCCTGTAAAGCACATGTGTCAAGCTCAAGGCTCGGGGGCCAAATGTGGCCCTCATGGACATTTTTCTGGCCCCCAAGATGATATGTTCAATGTAAAATACTTTTTTCACTTGAATTTTTTCAGTAATCTTTGATTATGATGTTGAAAATGCAGCAGGAAACACCAAATGAGACCAGTCAACCTCTTGTTGAGGAACCTGCAACCAAGGAAAGATGTTGGACTTAACTGGGTTTGATGGAGATTCTGAAATTGGCCCTTAGTTTGAAAAAGGTTTTAATTTTGTCCCCCTTTTGTAAGTGAGTTTGACAGCCCTGCTCTAAAGCTAGAATTGAAATAAGCTAAACTTAATATAGTAAAGTGTAAAAACAACAACGTGACATTTAGATCTGCTAAGAAAACCAGACGTACCAGATCTGTCAGAGGCCTCTGGTGGCTCCTGATTCTCATCACAGGCCACGTAGAGTCTGGGCTCACTGTCCTCTCTCCTCTTCCTCCTATCATCAGCTGATGTTTTCTTCTCCCAGCTTGGACGCTGCACATCCTCAGGCCTCTCCTTTCGTTCTCTGAAATCATCTGTTGGCCGTGCTTTTCCCGTGCACTCCTCTTCTCGCTCGTCACTGTCCAGGCTAAAGCCATAACTATGGCCCGGTCTGGTAGCTGCAGGCAGAAAACAGCTCAAACAATAAACAACAAATAATAAATCACACTGCTTGGACTGTGTGTTACTGTATTGTATGCTCTCCTCACTCATCAAAAAGCCAGTCTAAGAAGCAACCGTTTCTTTTTTCTCTTAGTAAAAGACTAATATATCTGAAATGATCACAACATTGAAATAAAAGACTCAAAAACGTTTCCTTCGTCTGTGCACTCCCGGGACACCGAGGCACTGAATACTTTTGAAATACAGCTGATTTGACCGTTAAACTTCTTTTATTAAGCAAACATTAGACTGAGACGTCTTTAATATAATTTCAAGCAAACAATTGTTTTTAGGTGGTTATCTTGTTCAGTTTGCACGGTGACTCGTCCCGTGCACGTTTTTTTGTTCCTTGATTTTTGTTGTGGCGTTTCCTTGTTGGTGTTTGTGCTTTATTTCTAATAGTTATGAGAACTGTTGCTGCGAGGTTCTGCGGAGCCAGAGACCAGGTGCTACATCGAGGTACCTGGGCTAACTAGCTGGCTGATTCAACGAAGCAAAGCTGAGACTGTGCCATTGTTGAGTGACCGCCTGCATCAGATTCACATCGCTTGATCGCCCAACCTCAAACCAATTCCACCATGGTCATTTATCTTTCAGGACTTCTGCTTTATGATCAGTGTATCTGAGATCTGTTAGCTCTTGCTAGTGCTAGCACGGCTTCTGGTTTCATCATTTGTGAGCACACGAGCCCCGCAGTATGGTTGCACCGATGGGAGCTACGCTTCGACCCAATCTTTTTTTGTTCCTGTTGTTCTTGTTTTAACCTGCTTTTGCGCCTACACTGCACACCCACGCTACGGGTATGACGCGACACACTTGTGGAGTTGTGTGTGTCGTTGCTTTACCATCTTATAGGGCTGAAACGATCCCTTGAATCACTCAATTACAAAAAAATCCTCGAGCAAATGTATCTGCCTCGAAGCTTCGTTAAACTATTCAGAGCACTGTGGTCTAGCTGGAAGGTTTTTATGTTGCACAACACTAGCACTTCCGCTAGCGCTTCTGCTAACGCGTATGTGCTAAGTTTGTAGCTATGCAGGAACGGATCCTGCGTAGAAGAAGAGCCCTGAAAACAACAAGAACTGTCAAAAGTTTGGGAACATGTTGGACTAAACAGAAGAGACGACACAGCCCAGTGCTTCCAGTGCAAACAGAACTGGAGTAACCAGAACAGACTGATGCATTTATTTATTGATGAACTTCCATCCAGACTTAAATATTTAGGGTGAATATTACAAGTGTAAATGTTTTTACATGAGTTAGTAGGATTTTTCTTTTCTTCTTGCTGCTGTTTATGACTGAAAACTGTGATTAATCTTTATTTATTACTACTGTCATATTTGATTATAGCTCATCAATCAAGACTAAATAATAACAGTCTGCAGAACTCCATGTACAAACTAAACTGTACATAATCTATCCAAAAAACAAGTTAAATCTGGTCCTCTGGACATTCAAAAAACAAAACCAACAAAAATAAAAAATATAGAAACATTTCGTCTCTCATCCTGAGGACTTCCTCAGTCTGAGGTGCTGTATTCAGCTCAGTCTCTTAAATAGCACCTTCTCAGAGTGGATCAACCAGTTTGCTGCTGACAACCAAAACCAGCTGATCACATGCTCAAGAAGGACCATCAGCCTAACAATGGATCATTAGCACCTGATGGCTGTTTACTGTTCACAGAGGGCTGAGTGATACTAGCAATCACAGCATTGTAATTCGGCATCAACTCATTCATTAATTCGGCTGTTTGGAGTCACCATCAGAGAAATGTACCAGCGAGACTTTAAAAGACAGAAACAGCACGAGTTCTGCCTGACCCAAACTGTGGCCTTGACAGCAGACTTCTCTCAACTCCTCCTGGCATGTTTAGGAAAACCAAAGACGCCTTGTCTGTTTCCTCACCCCTCCTCCCCCAAGGCTGTGGACATGTGACAGAACCTCAACTGAGCTGAAGATGAACGTCACCTCTTATCTGGACAATGGCTGAGGGGGGCTCTGGACTCTGCTACGACCTTCCCTTAAAATTCACTGTGTTCACCGCCTATATGTTCATGTATAACGTCTGTTTATGTTGCTTTGTTGTGGGAGGTTTTTTGATGCCTCAAATCGTGCCCGTCTTTTTTGTTTTCTTCCCTTTTCTCATCCAAGCAAAAATATTATTCAGAAGAAGAATAAGATGGCCGTGCTAATTAGCAGCAGCTTCGCGCACTACGTCCATCTTTCGGACAACTGTACGTACATGTTCTCGTTGTATCTAGGTGCAATGATAATAAAGTTTATTCTGATTATTCATGTCCAAAATTATGATTGATCATTTTTAGTATGTGCAGCTTAATGACAGCTGCGTTCTGTAGTCTGAGAATTACAGTATACAAAAACTAATTAGTGCTTTACATGACATTCATACACCGATGGGACACACAAGAGCATGGCAATGTTCAGTGTCTTGCTCAGGAACACTTCAGCATATGACTGCTGGTAGAATAGAACCCCCAACTCTCACATTTGAGGATGGCTGCTCTAACCTCTGAGCCACAGCTGCCCCCAGCTGAACAGATTATTTAATATACCTAAATAAATGTCTAAAAATAAACTATTAATATATGTAAATAGTTTATTTTTAGACATGTATTTTGTACAGTTACAGCTGTTGTTAATAAATGTAGCTGTGTGACAACTGGGACAAAACTTTGACTCAAATATATTTTTGTTATTACTTTATGGAAAGGAAAAAATACCAATATATATATCGTATATCGCTATTTATATTAAAAATATCTAGACATTAATTTTTGCCCATATTGACCAGCTCTATTCTGAATGATGCAAATTACTAGGAGAAATATGAGAAATGTGATGAAATACACTGCTCACAAAATTAAAGGGAACACTAAAATAACATCCTAGACCGCAATTAATTAAATATTCTCATTGACAAACTTTATTATTAGCACAGTGGAATTGATTTAGAAGAAAATGACACAAAAATGATCAATCTAATCTAAATTATTACACCATGGAGATCTGGATTTGGATTCAATTCAATATGGAAGTAGAAAATAAACATGACAGGCTGATTCAGCGTCAGTGAATCTTCCTCAAGACAAGTCTAAATGAGGCTCAGTGTGTGTGTGGCCTCCACGTGTCTGTAGAACCTCCTAACAACACCTGGGCATGCTCCTGATGAGACGGCAGATGTTCTCCTGAGGGATCTCTTCCCACACCTGGATCAGAGCTTCAGTTAGCTCCTGAACAGTCTGTGGTGCGATGTGGCCTTGGTGGATTGACTGAAACATGATGTCCCAGATGTGCTCAGTTGGATTCAGGTCTGGGGAACGGGCAGACCAGTCCATGACATCAATGCTCTCATCATGCAGGAACTGCTGACACACTTCAGCCACATGAGGCCTAGCATTGTCATGAATAAGAAGGAACCCAGGGCCCACTGCACCAGCACATGGTCTCACAATGGGTCTGAGGATCTCATCCTGGTACCTTATGGCAGTCAGGGCACCTCTGGCTAGCACATGGAGGGCTGTGCATCCATCCAAAGAAATGCCTCCCCCATCATGACTGACCCACCACCAAACTGGTCATGCTGGAGGATGTTGCAGGCAGCATAACCTTCTCCACGGTGTCTCCAGACTCTGTCACGTCTGTCACATGTGCTCAGTGTGAACCTGCTTTCATCCATGAAGAGCACACCGATGGTGAATCTGCCAATTTTAGTGTTCCCTATCAAACGCCAGTCATCCTGCATGGTGTTGGGCTGGAAGCACAGGTCCTATATGTGGACGTCGGGCCTCATACCACCCTCATGGAGTCTGTTTCTGACAGTTTGAGTGGAAACATGTTCATCACTGGTCTGCTGGAGGTCATTCTGTAGGACCCTGGCAGTGGACCTCCTGTTCCTCTTTGCACCAAGGACGAGGTAGTGGTCCTGCTGCTGGGTTGTAGCCCTCCTACAGCCCACTCCATGTCTCCTGGTGTACTGGTCTGTCTCCTGGTATCTATTCCATGCTCTGGACACTGTGATGAGACACAGCAGAGCTTCTTGCCACCGCTCTCATTGATGTTCCATCTTGAATTAGCTGCACTACTTGATCAACTTCAGTGGGCTGTAAAAAACTCCTCATGATGTCTCTATGTGTGACAGAACTGACAAAATGAAAAGTGACTAAAAGTCCAACCAGAAAGGACAAGAACAGAGAAATGACCTGTGGTCACCACCTGCAGAATCACTCTCTTATAGAGGCTGTCTTGGTAATAGTCTCTCATTCCTCCTGTTGTGTTTCATTTGAACAGCAGCAGCTGAAACTGATTCTCAGTAAGTTACTAACTAACTGCTGACATTGATTCCACAAAGGTGTGACTGATTTGGAGTTACATTGTTTTGTTTAGGTGTTCCCTTTATTTTTTGAGCAGTGTAGTTTGACAAAGACGGTGTTTCCCCTACCATTATACAAGCGAGGTGCCCCACCCCGTCAACAGAACTGAGCACCCTGCTTACCAATCCGAAATTGCCCCCCTACCCCACACCCGGCACTGACATAATGTAGCAGTGTGATGTTGTTACACTAGCTTGTGAAGTGATTATTCCGGTAGGAATTCATATGAGCACTGGCAGCTTTTATTTTGAAAAGACGACAGATCCATTGCAAAACAGCGGGTAACTTCCTGTTTCGAAATTATTATTTTAATTTTAATTTAGTGTATTGTGGATGAACATGTGAATTATTATCTCTACTGTTAAATATATTGAGTTCATGGATTGTTGTTTTGAGTGTCAGCTCGGGGTTTAAAAAGAAAAATTAACGGATCATACCATTATAGTCTGTGAAAGGTTTCCCCATGCTCTCCTCGCGCTCTGTCTGTTCGGATTCCATGGGAGAAGGTATGAAGTTTTGCTTTCTGTGTTCAATAAGTGTATTTTAAGTATAATAAGTGTTAGCTTAATTATTGTTCTTGTAAAATAAAGTGCTTTGTAGCACTTAAACTGTTAAACGGTGATAGAACTGTGTTAGCAGATATTTAGCTGCTCTTATGCTACATGAAACATTGCTAATGAAAATGTTATGTCCATGTGCTGAAGATAGTACTGTTCATGGTTAAACAGCGCTGTGGAACACCAATGAAAGCCTGTTTTTCACTACTATCTTCTGCTATGTGAATTCAAGATGGCCGCGCTCAGAGCAGTTGCAGCTTCACAGGCTCCCGGTACCATCCCAGTTTTTAGAAGTTTTGATATTGACTCTGTGCCTGACTCTGCGCGATTTATGCGTGTGAACTATAGCCGAACCGAACTGATGAGAAAAGGAGCGGATTTGCCACGAAATATAGCAGAAATCAGCAACAAACTCAAAACTAAGCTCGGCAGAATGCAGATCTTAAAGTCATCTACCTGGAAGCTGCAGCAAAGTCGCACCAATGGGCAGAGGAGGAAGCACTGCTCCCGGCTTAAAAGGAGAGGATGCCGGGCGGGGGTTATGGTGAGGCTACGAGCTAACGCTAAAGCAGGTAAACTCCCCATGCCGTCTCTCTTTCTGTCGAACGTCCGCTCGTTGGACAACAAGATGGATTTACTTCGTCTGAGAGCGGGCGACTCAGAAGAGATGAAGAAGTGTGCGGTGCTTTGCCTCACGGAAACGTGGATTACAAGTGAAACGCCGGACTCAGTCTTCCAGCTGGATGACAGACTTTTTTTTCGAGCGGACCGCTGCAGCGAGCTAACGGGGAAATCACGGGGAGGCGGAGTGTGCATTTACGTGAGTAAAAGTTGGTCCGCGAACTGTACTGTTGTAAATAACTCATGCTCGAAGGCTTTGGAGCAAATAACAGTGAAATGTCGGCCACATTATCTACCCCGAGAGTTCACGGTGACTTTCATCTCTGTCATCTACATTTCTCCGGACGCTAATGCTAATGAATCACTACAGGAGCTTCATGATATCATCAGCTCAATGCAGAACAAACACCCCGAGGCTCTTTACGTTGTAGCCGGAGACTTTAACCACGTGAATCTAAAGGACTGTCTCCCAAGCTTTAATCAGCATGTGACGATTCCGACACGTGGAGACCGCACGCTGGACCGTGTTTACACGAACGTAAAAGATGCATACAAAGCCGAACCCCGCCCCCACCTAGGACTGTCAGACCACATCTCAATCTTCCTGGCTCCTGCTTACATGCCCCCGCTGAGACGCTCCAGACCGGTACAAAAGAAAGTTAAATGCTGGATCCAGGACAGTGGCCCCATACTGAAAGATTGTTTTGATCGAACAGACTGGCAGGTTTTCAGAGAGGCTGCTGAAAATGGAGGTTCGCTTGATCTTGACCAATACACATCCTCAGTTCTGGGTTACATTAGTACATGTACTGACACCGTCTCCACTATCAGAAATGTTAAAAGCTACCCAAACAGAAAACCTTGGCTGAATGCAGAGGTGTGTACCCTGCTGGAAGCCAGGAACACTGCCTTCAGGTCTGGAAACTCAGAGGAGCTGAGTAGGACAAGAAAAGAGCTGGTTTCTGGTATTAAGAGGGCCAAGGCCACATATGCAAAGAGGATCGAGGGTCAATTCATCTCACAAGACCCTCGGAGCATGTGGAGGGGCATTAAGTGCATAACAGATTATAAAGGAAGGAGTGAACAATGCCCCAAAGACCCATCTCTGCCTGATGCCCTCAACAAGTTCTATGCACGCTTTGAAGACCCGAACAGACCACCCAGCACCAGACTCACCTCGCCACCGGATGAAGAGCATCTCAGCGTGACCTCAGCGGAAGTAAGGAGTACCTTCAGGAGGATTAATCCGCACAAAGAAACTGGCCCAGACAACATCCCCGGAAAAGTGTTGAAGGAATGTGCTGATCAGCTCTGTGAGGTGCTGGCAGACATCTTTAACACCTCACTTACCCTGGAGACAGTTCCCACCTGCCTGAAGACTGCCACCATCATCCCAGTCCCAAAAAGCTCTACAGTGACTGGTCTGAATGACTATCGGCCAGTGGCCCTCATCCCGATAGTCGCTAAATGCTTTGAAAAACTGGTCATGACTCGCATCAAAACAACCATCAACATCAACGAGGACCCTCATCAGTACGCATACCGTGAGAACCGATCAACAGAGGATGCCATCTCCTCTGTGGTCCACACTGCGCTCAACCACCTGGAGCAGAAAAACTCTTACGTCCGTATGCTCTTTGGTGGACTTCACATCCGCCTTCAACACCATGATCCCCCAAACCCTGATGGACAAACTATCCACACTAGGACTAAGCCCCTCCATTTGCAACTGGGTACTAGACTTTTTAACAAACAGACCACAGATAGTGAGGATCCACAACTTCTCCTCCTCCACCATAACCCTCAGCACTGGCTCTCCTCAGGGATGTGTGTCAAGCCCTCTCCTGTTTACTCTGCTCACATATGATTGTGCAGCTACCCATCCAGGCTGTCACATTGTAAAGTTTGCAGATGATACAGCGGTGGTGGGATGCATCACAAACAATGATGAGTCCAGCTACAGGCAAGAGGTGGAACACCTGGAGAGCTGGCGCAAAGAGAATAACCTTCACATCAATGTGAAGAAGACAAAGGAGATGATTGTGGACTTCAGAAGGAACAAAAACATCTACACCCCCCTGAACATAAGAGGATCTGCGGTGGAAATGGTCTCCAGCTACAAGTACTTGGGTGTGCACCTGAATGACAACCTCAGCTGGAGCAACAACACCACCAGCCTGATCAAGAAAGCTCATCAGAGACTCTACTTCCTCAGACGGCTGAGGCGAGCTGGTCTGGGAAGCTCAGTCCTCACCTCCTTCTACAGGTGTGCAGTGGAGAGCATCCTGTGCTCCAGCATCAATGTGTGGCATGGAGGCTGCACAGCTGCAGAAAGAAAAGCTTTGCAGAGAGTGGTGAAGGCTGCACAGAAGATGTTGGAGTCAGTCTCCCCACCATCACAGACATCTACACCTCCAGATGCAGGAAGAGACACACCTGCATCATGAAGGACCTCACTCACACAGCACACACACTTTTTGCCCCACTCCCCTCAGGAAGGAGGTTAAGGAGCATTAAGTGTAGAACCACTAGACTGAGGAACAGCTTCTACCCTGAGGCTGTTAGACTCATGAATCTCTAACTAGAATAATCATTGTGAAAAACCATATCATGTTGCTGCTGATCTGTTTCATGTTGCTGCTGATCTGTTTCAATGTTGATGTGTTCATGCGTGCACATCTGCTCACAGACTCATGTTCATGTTTGTGCTGATGTTCAATGTTTTATGTTATGAGTGCTTAGTGTATATTTAGTTGATGTTTTTCTTAGTTCATATCTTAGATGTTATTACTGTTTTTCTTAGACATTTTATTGTTGGATGTAACTGGGACCCTGTGTACATAATTTCGCTCCACCACATGTACCACATGAGGTGTGAATGACAATAAAGAAACTCTGACTCTGACTCAGGAGCATTAAAAGTGCATTCAGATCAGCTGTTGTCTGGCTGTTATTTCCCACAAGACACAACGCAGAATCAACTACGCTACAAAAGCACTAAGCTAGCAACACAAAATACATGTTCTCTAGCTAAAAAGCTAAAGGCAGCGCTCACGTTGCCTCTTCTCTCAAGCTGAACCCCCCACCCCCACACACACACACACTCAAAAACTGTCTGTTTAAACAGCGCACAACTCAAACGTGTAACGCTAAGCTAGCAGGGCGCAATACATGCGCTCTAGCCTCTTCCCTCATGCTGAACGCCCACCCCCCCACACAAAACCTGTTGGTACAAGATGCACTCAGACATGTCTCCGTCCCCCCTGTCAACAAAAATCATGGATGAGATGAGCACCTGCCATGGCAAGTTAACTAGGAGAAACACTGAAAGATAATGTGAGAAAACAAAAGGGAAACACACTGCCGGGTCAAAAAGGTCTCCACCTGGATTTAACTCTTCAAACAGGTCCGAGCCTCCTGTTGGACTTGTTACTGCACGGACGATTACGTTTCAGCTGCAACAAGTTCTTTAACTCCAACTGGTTCAATGAGTTGCTTCTCATTTCTTCAACAACATGATGAAAGACTCATGGTGGTTGTGGAAAAGATGTCAGTCTGTTGGAGAAGGGTCAAATCATCGGCATCAAGCAGAGGAAACATCTCAGGAGATTGTAGAAACTAAAACTGGGTTAAGAACTGTCCAACACATTATTAAAAACTGGAAGGACAGTGGGACCCATCGTCTTCCAGGAAGAAATGTGGCCGGAAAAAAATCCTGAATGATCGTGATCGGTGATCACTTAAACGTTTGGTGAAATCAAATGGAAGAAAAACACCAGCAGCACTCAGGGCTGTGGTTCATAGAGACAGTAAGAACATTTCCACACACACAATGTGAAGGACTCAAGGGACTGGGACTGAACAGCTGTGTAGCCTTAAGAAAACCACTAACCAGTGAGGATAACTGGAAAAAAAGGCTTTAATTTGCTAGGGAGCATAAAGATTGGACTCTGGAGCAATGGAAGAAGGTCATGTGGTCTGATGAGTCCAGACTGACCCTGTTCCAGAGTGATGGAGCATCAGGGTCAGAAGAGAGGCAGGAGAAGTGATGCACCATCATGACCAGTGTCTCTTCATCAGTGAAAGATGTTGGTGAAACATTAATTCAACACTGGATGAAACAGATCTTGTGACGTTGAAGAAGTTTATAGAAACAAAGACACAGTTACACATGACGTGATCAAAGATAAATGTGCTCCAACCAAATATTAGTGTGTGACCTTTTTTTAATGGTTGCAACTTTTTTTTTGGTCAGGCCGTGTAATTTATAACTCCATTATTTTTAAGATAAATAGTACATTAGCCCGAGGAAAATAAGAATTTATGTTGGGTAAGTTTTTAACAAACAATGGAAATTGATTTTATATTTAGTCTCCATTGAAAATCTATTTTGAGTTGCAAGTCATGCAGCTGAAATGGTTTTAGTCAAAGAGACTCAAACAGTTATTTTAATGTTTTGGGGGGCAGTTTCCCCCTGAGAAAGCTGAATTCTTTGGAGGCAGATAAAGATTTCTTCGTTTCTAGTTTGGCAATGGAGTCCTGAAAAAAGTTAAAAGCTTTCTGACACTGAAAACCCAGAGCTGAACCTGTGATCTGCTAATCCTGTTCTAGGGGCTCGCACTAGTTTTGTTGTTGTTTGATAATTTAGTTTGTTTAAGAGCACTTCACATTCTGAAGATGTTTAATATGTCTGTGTTTAATGCATACCGTCTTGTTGCTTGGTCCTGTCCGTCTTCTCGTGCTCTGGTTTCTGAGTAGGAGACTCCTTAGCAGGCTTGGAAAACTTTTCAATCTTTCCTATTAACTAATATCAGGACACACACAAGTCAAATTACACAAAAAGCTACGTAAAGTCTGTAAACAACCAGTGCACAATTGTTGATTTGCCCACGACATGCTACGTACACACCAAACGTACTGAACTGTACCTTGGTGGGCTTGCTGCTGCTCTTCTCTGCAGCAGGTGGGTGAGTCGGTGGCCTGCGAGGAGCTCGATCTTTGGCCTCACAGTTTAGCAGGAACTTTTCAAACAGGTTAGTTGAGCCACTAGCATCCTTCTGTCCCAACACCTCCTCTTTAGTCCCTTCGTCCTCCTTTACCTTGACGGTACTCACAGCTGTAGAGGAGGATGAGGACGAGGAGGAGCAGGAAGAAGGGGCCTTTTGTGGTCCTGATGCGCTCTCACTTCCTTTGCTCTTAGCCTTTTTATGCAGGGTGGAGCTGTCACTGGAGTCCGATTGTGGAGCGGTATCCTCCTTGCTTTTAGAAATGTGACTTTTGAGTTTTTGCAGGCCAGCTTCTTTTTGGGTGCCGTCAGTTTTTTTGCTCTTTTTGTCGTACATAAGGTCCTTGATGCCCTGCAGCTTTACCTCCCACTTGCCTTTCTTTTGCTTGAACTTATCTTCCAAACTTGCCTTTTCCCCTGACTTGGTTACGGTTTGTGCTGATCCAGAATCGTCCATCTGCGGCTCAGACGGACCGTCACTCAGGTCTTCTTCCAGCGGAGCAGTAGCTTCATCTTCGGAGGTTTCAATTTTTCGCTCCTTTTTGGCTTTCTTTTTCTTTCCCTCTTCTCTTTTGTCTTTCTTATGCTTTCCTGCCTCCTTTGCCTTCTCCTTCCTGTGTTTTTTCAAAGGAACAGGCTCGTCGTCATCTTCATCAGAGTCGGCAAAACGTTTCTTTGTTTCAGTCTTTTTCTCCTTAGGAGGAGAGGGAGGTGTTGGGGCTCGGTCTTCTTCTTCATCCGTCTCTGGTGCGGGAAGGGGTCTCAACTCATCTATACGTTTGTCCTTCTTCTTCTTCTTCTTTTTCTCCTTTGGAGGAGGCTCTTCATCGTCTTCGTCCCTGATTTTCTTCTTCTTCTTCTTCTTCTTAACTGGTAATTCAGACGGACGTTCTTTCTCACTGTCACACTCTGAGTCTGCATCAAAAACGTCACTTTTCATTGGCAACACTTTCTGTTGAGAGAAAGGGACATGCAACGCTGCAGTGATCAAACCTTTAAGTGTTTTTCAGTAAACAGAAGGATGTAACAACACTAATGCAACATGTGACATGCTGGCTAAATGGCACGTCTCTCACAAAGCCAAGAGCACACACAGACGTTTAATGCAGTACTCGACACTAAAACTTCAAACGTTAACTCTACCACACGTTAACCCTCTCGGTGAATTAGTTTCTCTGGAACAGCAACGAGTGACTCGTGTCCGTCACATGAATCACTGCCTCCCTGCGGGACCGACGACGTCTGCAACACGTTTTCTGCACAAAGTTTTGCCTGACTTGTATTTAGGGAAGAAACTCCCTGTCTTTCACCATTTTTGTTGTGAATGTCTTGTTTGGAGGAATGGGAATAGCATTTTTCTAATTTGATTCATTATTAGACACAAATTATAGCTCCAGATGTTCTGGGACCGTCACCTCATTACAGCTGTCTGATGATTATTTGATCAATTTATGAAAGAGGGTTCACAAAGAGTAAGAAAAGTTCTCATCCAAAACCATGAAACACCAGCGTTCTTGCGCTTTAAAGAGGACATGAAAATAACGGGGAAGCAGTGGTGCAGTCCACGTGACGCACTGGTATACGCCGTACACCCACTTCAAAGAGCCCAGTAAGACGTGACGTGTTGTACGAGTCATTATACAGAAAGGTGGGGACAAAACGTGTGGTAAAGGCCCTCAGAGAACAGCGGCGTCCCTCTCTTTCTTGGAGGGGACGGAGTATTCTGCAGGCGCCCGCGAGCCGCTCTGCCTCCGGCTGTGTGAAGCTAGCGGGAGTGACGCAGAGCATCGCCGGAACAAGGGCGCTTTCAGAATAAAAGTTCAGACCGGATATTTTTATTTTGACATTTCAAAGTATTAGTGACGTTTGAAACCACCAGTTCAAAGTTTTAAGAGCAATTTAAAGAACAACTCTTATGAAACGATTCTCGGTCACATTAGTTTACATTAAATCTATTTTTTTTAAATAGTGAAAAACAACAACACTATTTAAAACATATTTACATGAAACACTTAAAGCCTAAACAACGTTCATATTTTGTCCAATTTACTTTGAACTGAAAAGAAAATAATTTATAATATTAAATATGATAATGTGAGTGTGTAACATATATCCATCCGTCCCAGTGTTTCCCCTACCATTATACAAGCGGGGCGCCCCGCCCCGTCTACAGAACCCCCCACCTGTCGGCTCTGACGGAATGCTCAACTAGCAGCTGTGGCAGGTACGCTAGCTACAAAGCTAAAGACGGCCTCTTCCCTCACGCTAAACCCTCACACTGACCCCCACCCCAACTCGAACACTGTCAGTACAAACAGCGCACGTCTCAGACGGTGCGTGTCTCAATTTTGTTGATCTGAAAAATAAATAACCAAAGCAACAGCCAAACGACCTAAACAAACCGTAATATAAATTATAAATGAAAGAAGCAAAGTGGGAAAGTAATTATTGTTTTTAGTGCTCAATTTTAATTGTAAAAATTCACCTGTGAATCTCTGAACCAGTCAACCTGTTGCCCATCCCAGGCAGACACATCACCATTAAACGTCCCATAAACTCTGTCTACAAACATATTACTGTTTATAGAGAATTAGCACATGCCCGTGTCGTAAGACTTACCACACTTTTCTTGGATTCAGCTTCCTTCTTGGCTTTAACCTCAGTCAGATGCTTCTTAAAAGTCAACAGGACTTCCCGGCAGTCCTCTAAATGGGCCTCTGGCTCCCACGTGTCATCGTCAGAGCAGTAATTCTTCCAGCGAACTCTGTACAGCACTTCACCCTACAAACAAAGAGAAGACACATCTACATCAGGCTTCACACTCTATATGGAGATACATATATATATATACATATATATATATA
>NC_056510.1:44296747-44299393 GCF_014905685.2 Nematolebias whitei | reverse complement strand
ACGTCAGGAGCGAGCGTCTAACCTGCAAGAGAGGGAAGTCAACTGATAAGTGAGCACTTGCTCTCAGCTGATTGGAAGACCCGACGGGTGCAGATATAAATTGGAAGACCCGACGGGTGCAGATATAAATTGGAAGACGCGACGTGAGCAGATGTAAATTGGAAGACGCGACGTGAGCAGTAGTGGAAAGTTTTGAAATTGGAAGACGCGTCATTTTAAACCCAGTGGGGTTA
This sequence comes from Nematolebias whitei, assembly GCF_014905685.2. Taxonomy (NCBI): domain Eukaryota; kingdom Metazoa; phylum Chordata; class Actinopteri; order Cyprinodontiformes; family Rivulidae; genus Nematolebias; species Nematolebias whitei. The sequence goes on along the minus strand of NC_056510.1, from coordinate 44,299,160 downwards.
CTGAAATAAAAGACAGCAGAACGTTGGGAATGAAGTCCCCCTGCTGACCAAATGAGCAACAAAGTTTTATTCTGTTGATGTTTGTGTGAAATACAAAGCAGCAGAAACGTAACAGCAAGAGGAGTGGAGCAGCTGCAGTTCTGAAGATCTCAGGAGCGGTGGTCAGAGTGAGGAGAGCTCTTGGGTGTACAATTTGAGGAGCAGCTTCAACAATCCAATTTCTAAAAAAAAAAAAAAAAAAACTGTGATTTTCAGGTGTATGTGGTCATTTTTTGCAAGTTGATTTGAAGTGTTCATACACCCATTTTCATTTCATTCAGGTTATAATCTTAACATACAGTTACTCTCGGGAGGTTACATTTTTAATTTGACTGTGTGTGCATTTGAATCAATTTTGTTTCACAGGTTTACAGCGATTGATTCCTGGGTATAAAACAATTATAATTTTGGTGTTCAATTAAAGTGTAGCATACAGGTTTCCAAGCCCCTCCACAGTGTCTACTACATTTCTTGCAGGTTGGACTGAGTTGACGTTTTGCAGCTGATATTGTAAGTCTCAGGTTCATACAGTATAATCAATTTTCATTTTCAGCAGGGACGTAGCCATCATGGTTCTCATATCAAATAAGCTGTTGACTGCTGGTGGAATACTGGGGGTACTGATGGTTTGTCTTATTTTGGTGCTGGAGTTTACCTGTGTCATTCCAGGGTTAAGTCGGTGTCGCACCAATTCTGTGAAGATCAGGAGAGAGAGACCTAGGAGGGGAGCGTGGTCTACGATCCATGATTTCAATCAATTACCGTTAAATTTGTCGCATGCGTTCCAGATGAACAGTTGGTATCGTTATGCTCAGTTTTTGGCCAGGGGGCGCCATAACTCGGAGTGTTATGTCTGCACCAAACTTCCTGTTACAGCGGCGCATTTGCCTTTGCGTGTTAAACCTCTGGCTAGAGGGTTATCATTCTGTTTTCTGCAATACAGCTCCAGTGGACATAGCAGAGGGATGCACAGATGTGAGGCCAAGTGCTACGGTCTGACGCAAGCAGCACAAGGCGTTGTGCTGAGCCAGTATGTGGAGTGGACCCCTGGTGAACAGTTTCCCATCTGCGTTCACCGACAGCACAGGCAAGATTCTTATCAGGTGGCGGTGGGCATGTTGCCCCCGGAGAAGTGCCAGGCAATATATCACCCTGGTAATCGTCAGATTGGGGTACCTGGGAGTAATGGTACATATCCTGTTGAAGACCTGGCTTGGCTGTGCGGACATACTGTGCTTTTAACTCTTCCCAGTAATTGGACAGGAATATGTGCACCTGTGGCAGTCACAGATGAATCATTTCTAGTGTCTGTAAGTAATGGTTCTCATTATGTTAGGCAAAGAAGGGACGTGGGCATCAAACCCCACGACTCTATTTGGGGTTCAGATGTGCCACAGAATTTCAAGCACTGGACGGTGGGGGAGAAGGTCATGTTGTCATTGTTTCCATGGGCGGGCGTTGGAAAGCTGCTTTTAAGGGTTGAGACCTTAGACTACCGTTTTGGAATTTCATAAATTCAACAATCAAGGCGCTGGAAGGCATCTCTGAGGAATTGTCAGCTTTGAGAGTGATGGTGTTGCAAAACAGGATGGTCTTGGATTTATTAACTGCATCTAGAGGTGGGGTGTGTGAAGTGATTGGTAAGGAGGCTTGTTGCACGTACATCCCTGATGAGACTAGTACCAACCCTCAGGGCAGAGTGACCGAGGCCCTGGCACAACTGAGGGGTCTGCAGAAGGCTAAGGGAGAGGACCCTCCTGCAGGGTCAGAGGGATTCTGGTCATGGTGGATGACGGGATCATGGAGTCAGGTGCTCCTTAAGCTGTTAGTTCCTCCTCTAGCTATACTTGTTCTGTTTTGTGTCTTATTGGGTTGTGTTGCTCCGTGCGCTAAAATGGCAGTCGAACGGATGATACAATTTGGAGGTATGGTAAGCACCGGTACAGCATGCCCTGTGCTCCAGGCCATTGAAGACTCCTCCCCGCCAGGACAAGACCACCTGCAGTTGGCTGAGACGAAATATCTGTAGCCTATGACGGGTTGTTGGTCTATCTTTAAGGATAGACCAAGAGAGGGAATGTTGGATTTCATGTTTTATCTTTTATCATTATTTTAATCAAGCTTGAAATTTCTTTAATTAACTTACAATCATTTAAATATTAATCAGTTACTTTGAATTGAATTACTTAGTTAAATAGAATATTGAACATAACTAGTTCTAAAATCATCTAGTAGAAGTTCTCCTTTACTCACACACACACACACACAGAATCACACGTGCAGGGACTGACACACACACACACACACAGAACAGATGAGAATGTAGTTTGCTTAAACATAACTAGTAAAGATGATAGAACTTAATAGCTGAGTA
>NC_056510.1:44294781-44296647 GCF_014905685.2 Nematolebias whitei | reverse complement strand
CATGAAAAGTACGAGCATGAAAAGTACGAGCATGAAAAGTACGAGCATGAAAAGTACGAACATGAAAAGTACGAACATGAAAAGTACGAGCATGAAAAGTACGAGCATGAAAAATACGAGTATGAAAAGTATGAGCATGAAAAGTACGAACATGAAAAGTACGAGCATGAAAAGTACGAGCATGAAAAGTACGAGCATGAAAAGTATGAGCATGAAAAGTATGAGCATGTGCAGCATCAATACTTAGTTGTTGCTCCTTTTACCTGGATTACTGCATCAATGCGTCGTGACATGGAGTGGATCAGTGTGTCTCTCTGTTCAGATGTTATGAGAGCCCAGGTTGCTCTGACAGTGGCCTTCAGCTCTTCTGAATTGTTGGATCTGGTGTATCACATCTTACTCTTCACAATGGATTTTCTATGGGCTTAAGGTCAGGAGAGTTTGCTGGCCAATTAAAAACAGGGATACCATAGTCCTTAAACCAGGTACTGGTAGCTTTGTCACTGTGTGCAGGTGCCAAGTCCTGTTGAAAAATTAAATCTGCATCTCCATAAAGTTGGTCAACAGCAGGAAGTCTCTAAAACTTCCTGGTAGTCAGCAGTCTCCCCCATGATTGTGTAGCTACAGAACTAGACTGAGACCATTTAAAGGCCTTTGCAGGTGTTTTGAGTTAATTATCTGATTGTGGCACCAGGTGTCTTCAATATTGAACCTTTTCACAATATTCTAATTTTCTGAGATACTGAATTTAAGGTTTTCATTGTCAGTTATAATCTTCAACATTAAAAGAAATAAACATTTGAAATATATCAGTCAGTGTGTAATGAATGAATATAATATACAAGTTTCACTTTTTAAATGGAATTACTGAAATAAATCAACTTTTTCATGATATTCTAATTTTATGACCCAAGTACAAAATTGTTTTGTAAAAATTTATTTAGTGTGTGCAGCTTATATTCAGGTGCGCTCTATAGACTGGCAATTATGGTAAAAGTGACAGAAAGAGTGCGAAACCTTGATACCGCTGGGGTCAGGGGCCTCAGCCTCTGGTTCAGGACAGGACTCCAGAGATTTGTGAAGATGGTCGATAGCTTCACACGTGGCGTTCTTCACCTCCAGCAGGCGATCGGACGTCATCCTGCCACCATAATAGGCGTGACTCTGTGGATCTACTGGAAACACATAGAACAAAGTGTTATGAAAAACAAGCAGAACACATAAAAAATAATACGGAAATAAAGAAAACTACATAAAATTCCTGATAATGTCTACCTTCAAACATCTGGGTGTATCCCTGACTCAGCTGAAGACCCAGAGAACTACCTGATTCTTGGTGTTGGAAGGGGCTCGGTACTGGAGGGTAGGGGAGCAGGATGGTGCCCCCCTGTCGGCTGAATGGATTAAGATGGGTGTTCCCGACCCCTGCTGTAACGCTGTCACACTCACCCACACACTCTGAAATAGGTACAATGGAGCAGCAGTGAGCAGACAAACAATAACCTCACTATTCATGTTCTAAGAAAATCAAACAGCCTCGCACATTTTGAATTATGACTGTTTACTTCACATAAAGGAGCTTGTTTTATCTGAATGTACTGCTTTGGTTCAGTGTTACTTTGTGTATTCATCCAGTTACTCTGTTAATATTTTCAAGAGTTTCACTATGGCCACAATTATTGTAGACCAAAGTAAAAAAGTTGTTGGTAAAACTAAGATTTACAGAAGCATGCATGCATGCTTCTGTAAATCCATCCATGCATCATCCATGCATCCAGCCATCCATCCATGCATCCATCCATGCATCCATCCAGCCAACCATCCATGCATCCAGCCATCCATCCATGCATCCAGCCATGCATCCAG
>NC_056510.1:44288583-44294771 GCF_014905685.2 Nematolebias whitei | reverse complement strand
GCATCCAGCCATCCATCCATGCATCCAGCCATCCATCCATGCATCCAACCATCCATGCATCATCCAGCCATCCATCCATGCATCCAGCCATCCATGCATCATCCATGCATCATCCATGCATCCAGCCATCCATCCATGCATCCATCCATCCATGCATCTATCCATCCATCCATCCATACATCCATGCATCCATCCATGCATCCATCCATCCATCCATCCATCCTTTACCCGCTTCTTCCTTTTTTGGGGGGTCGTGGGGGTCACTGGTGCCCATGTTCAGCAATCACTGTGCGAGAGGTGGTGGACACCCTGGACAGGTCTCCAGTCCATCACAGGGCCACATAAAGACAAACAACCATTCACTCTCACTCTCTCTCTCTCTCTCTCTCTCTCACACACCTAGGGACATTTTAGAGTCACCAATCAGCCTAACATGCATGTTTTTGGTCTGTGAGAGGAAACCAGAGTACCTGGAGAAAACCCACGCATGCACGGAGAGAACATAAAACCTCCACGCAGAAAGGCCCCCGGACCGGGATTTGAATCAGGGTAACCTGCTCGCTGAGAGGCAGCAGCTCTGCCAACTGCTCTACCGTGCTGCCCTTTACAAAAGCAGTGAAACGTAAAATCCCAAGAAAGATAAAATATTAAACCATCCTAATTCTCACCAGATGGTGCAGCAGCAGCAAGGCTCAGAGACTCCAGTGCATCTTCCAGCTCTTTAATCTGCGTCTTCAACCTCTCCCCTTTATCTGGCAGAGCTGCCACATTCACCGAAGACAGCGTGGTCTTATCAGAAAAACAGATGCAAATAAAAACTCATGTACAGGAGAGAGAAAAAAAACAAGGTACCGGTAATCATCTCTCATTGCTTCTCAATTTGGAGCATTATGGTTTCCACTGCAGATGGTGGTGGATTTTACCAAGAGAATGGCTGTAGTCAACACTTATTTCCAAAAGAGGGAGGAACATAGAGTGACCTATAAAAGTGGAGGAAGGAGTACGCAGGTCGACTACATTCTGTGTAGAAGAGGAAACCTGAGGGAGATTGGAGACTGTAAGGTTGTGGCAGGGGAGAGCGTGGCCAGACAGCATTGAATGGTTGTGTGTAGAATGACTGTTGTTGTGAAGAAGAGAAAAAGAGTCAAATCAGAGAAGAAGACCAAATGGTGGAAGATGAAGAAGGAAGAATGTTGTGAGGAGTTCAGAGAGGCGCTGTTAAAGGCTCTGGGTGGTAAGAAAGAGCTTCCAGATGACTGGACTACTACAGCAATAGTAATTAGAGAAACAGGTAGGAAGGTACTTGGTGTGACATCTGGACAGAGAATGGATGATCAGGAAACCTGCTGGTGGAATAGTGAAGTGCAGGATGCCGTTCTAAGAAAGAGGTTAGCCAAGAAGAAATATGACAGAGAGAGGACTGAAGAGCGGAGACAGGACTATAAGGAGATGGGACGTAGAGCAAAGAGGGAGGTAGCTAAGACAAAGCAGAGGGCGTACGATGGGTTGTATGGGAGACTGGACACTAAAGAGGACGAGAAGGACTGGTGCTGATTGGCAAGACAGGGGGATCAGGCTGGAAAGGATGTGCCGCAGGTTAGGCTTTTAGAGATAGGAATGGTAATGTTCTAACAAGTGAGGAGAGTGTGACAGATGGAAGGAGTACTTTGAGCAGCTAAGGAATGAAGAGAATGAAAGAGAAAGAAGAGTAGAGGTCATAGAAACTGTGGACCAGGAAGTGGGAAACATTAGTGAGGGTGAAGTCCAGAAAGCTCTGAAAAGAATGAAGAAGGAGTAGTAAGTAGGACAAGTGGAGGTTTGGAAATGTCTTGGAGAGATGGCAGTGAGGTTTTGGACTCAAATTTTCAATGTCATATTTGAGGGTTAGAAAATGTCTGAGGAATGGAGAAGAAGTGCTGGTGCCCATTTTTAAGAACAAGGGTGATGTACAGAGTTGTAGCAACTACAGGGGAATTAAGTTGATGAGCTGCACGATGAAGATCTGGGAGAGAGTTGTGGAAGCAAGACTTAGACGAGAGGTGACTATCTGTGAGCAGCAGTATGGTTTCATGCCAAGTAAGAGCACCACAGATCCATCTTAGCTTTGAGGATGATGATGGAGAAGTACAGAGAGGGTCAGAAAGAACTCCATTGTGTCTTTGTGGATTTAGAAAAAGCATCTGACAGAGTGCCAAGAGAGGAGGTGTGGTGTTACATGAGGAAATCTGGAGTGGCAGAAAAGTATGTTAGACTGGTACAGGACATGTATGAGGACAGCAGGACATGTATGAGGACAGCAGGACATGTTTGAGGACAGCAGGACATGTCCAGAGGAGGGACAGTGGTTTGGACATGTCCAGAGGGACAGTGGGTATATTGGTAGAAGGATGTTAGAAATGCAGCTGCCAGGAAAAAGACAAAGAGGAGACATATGGATGCAGTTGGAGAGGACATGGAGGTAGTTGGAGTGAGGACAGAGGACACAGAGGACAGAGTGAGATGGAGGAGGACTCGCTGTGGAAACCCCTGAAGAGGGAAAAGCTGGAAGAAGGTTTCCTCCACAGCCACCTGGCATTAGAAAACACAAAAATGGTTGCAACTCAGTCAGTTTTACAGACAATGAGCGAATATTTGGTGTGGGAGAGCCATCCTCAACACATCCTGTGAGCACTACAGATTAAAAGACCTTTATTAAAACTTTGGTGCAAGGGTGTGATTGTATTACGTATTTGGAGGAATGCTAGTTTAATTAACTTATGTTCACACTGGTTCATTTTCATCTATAAATCCCTCCTTGATCTGCTACCTTCTTATATCTCCTCCCACTGCACGTCGTCAGTGCAGTTACAACATGCGCTCTCAGGACATCATTACCTGCAGCGTTCCCTCAGTGCAGACTGAACTCAGCAGAAAGGCCTTTTCCTACTCAGCTCCCGCACCTGGAACACTTTGCAACAAGAACTGAAGGTGTCCACCTTGATTTCTTTAGAGGATTTTAAACATTTGATAATGACAATAGAAACATCAAAGCAAATATGTTCTTGTTTTTAGTATTTTATCTTGTTTTATATGGCGCCTTCATTTATTGTTTTATAACACTATTATTTTAACTGCATTTTACTGTAGTTTATTGTCGTCTGTACTTTATATGTTGTCTGTCTAAATCAGGTGTCTCTTGTAAACGAGTCCTCGTGACTCAGTGAGACTAACCTGGAAACATAAAGGTTGAATGAATGTGTTTACAGAAAACTGACATCTACAGACCACATTTATTCTCATTCACAGAAATACAGAACATATTTACCTGTCAAAATAGGATTATGAAAGTGTGATGTGCAGAGATACAATGTTCTTTTTATTATAAAAAGCAAGCTTTTTAAGATTTAAAAATGTCATTTTAAGAAAATCCCTCCAGCATCAGACTGAAAGAGGAATGTTGTTTGGTTGATATCAAAATTACTATTCAAGTTTAATTACTTTAAGTATTTATTTAGATGTAGCTGTTGTTATGAGTTATTTATGAAATGCAGTGAGGGGCAGGCTCCAGAGTGATGTTTTCTGTTTACTCACCTTTTTCTGTTGGAGCTGAGCACTGAGCAGACTGTGCATCCCTTTGGGATTTGCCCCGTGAGCAGCTGACTTGAATCCAGGGAAGCTGGTGATGCTCTTTTGAACAGCAGAACCGGGGGGAGATTTCTTTATGGCAGGTGTCGCTGACACGAACAGCACGTCATCATCATCTTTGTGGGTTTCATTTTGTTTGGACTTCATTTCTAATAAAACCACACAGTCAGCGTCTCTGGAAGCCTGGACAGAATTCTCCTGCAGCTTTCGTTCACTTTGAGTCACCGAACAGGTTTCCCTGCAGGCTGGTTCTTGTGGTACATTTTTTCCAAGGTCAGGGGAGGACTGACTTGTTTTCTTGAAGTCATCAACCTCGAAGTTTCGGGCCAAAGTGTTTGTCTCTGCTTCGTCCTGCTCTGCAGGCTTGTCCTTGGCCTCGACTTGGATCTTGGAAGTTGCTTTATCAACACTGCTGGGTTTGGAAGTGCTGCTGTCCTCACTTGAAATCTTCTTTCCCAGTGGAAGCAGTTTACTTTGATATGTACCAGATGTTTTTACTCTTCCTTCCTCTTCTAGGTTTCCCACTCCTGCACCAGCAGCCTCCACATTTTCCTTGTGGTAACTTTCTTCTTCTTCAACTTTACAGCTAACCTCACAGTCTTTCTTACGCACATCTCTCTCTTCAGGTTGACTCTGCATCTTTCTCCACTCCGAGTCTTCGGCGGTCTTGCTGGGAGCCTTAAAGGGGTTTCGGACGTGTGGGAGGGTGGAGGGCTGCAGCTGCGCGTCACAGACAGGGGTTCTCTTTTCCTTTTCCACCTGCAATTATTCAAAGCATTAAAAAATACCATTACATTTAAGAACAGTTAACTCTACTAGTTTAAATTAAAACATTTCATCATGATTTATCGACTGATCAATTTATTTTATTGTGAGTGTATCGGCACTTGTTTGTCTGTTGTGTTAGTAAAATATCACATGAACGCCTGAATGGATTTAACAGAAAATCTCAGGAAGTAATGAATGGATTTACACCAATAACTTCAGGTGTCCACTTCATTCAAGATGGCTGCCACAGCTAAATGACCCTAGCAAACACAAGAAGGCTCTGACTGTCAGTCGTAGACACTGAACTAAAGGTTTGTGTGGTAGTAGCTAAAAGTCATCCCTAAATTATACAGAGCATGATTGTGCAATCTATGGTTAATGTTTCCTCGTTTTACCAAAAACACACGTCATCTTGTCTTTTATCAACAAAAGGTAATCTCAGACTTGATTTACACTTTGAGAGCAGTTGAGAATCTACTTTTTACTGATTGATGCATTTGAGTGGAAAAAACTTTTCATCTTGCAGACATTACAAAAACTTGTTCTGCTCATTATTGTGCACCGTCTGTCAGAAACGGTGGAAACCACTTAACTACAGTTTGTTTTGATCTGTGGACTGGAAGATGGCGTGCGAGATGCAAACGCCCACAAACGATACTACACAGTGACGTCGGGTCCAAAGCTCTACATAAAGCCCCTTCTCCATAGGGGCAACTCGGAACAGTTCGACTCGGCTCCGCTCGGTCCGTGTTGCTTTTCCATGTACACTTCAGTACCGCTTCTAGTGGGCGTGTCCAGAATTCAACTCGCCTTACCAGCTGGTGGCGGTAGTGCTCCAGTAAGATATCTACTAGCCCCCACTAAACGTGGTAGAAGAAGAGAAAAAAGAAAGATGCACAACAAAAATGGAGGATCTCGTAGCTTTATTGAACATTGTGCTCAGTCTGTGGCTTCTTGTCAAACGTCAAGGAGAAGAGAGCCAGAAAGGTCTGCGGGCAGCGAGGAAGACTCTGGAGAAGAACAGGAGAGTGTGGGAAGCCGTAAAGATGCGAGTTATACAACGTGCGACAGTAAGTTAATGCTAATGTGCTAATGTGGGAGCCGAGCAGAAAAGTATGTACGGGTAAATGTTGATTAAATACGGGTTAGTAATACATGCTGCGTGTGTTTCAGAGGATTCTCCAGCAAAAGAACGCCAGCAGACCTACAGTCTGTTTAGGTCCAGCTCTGGAGCGACAGCAGAGAGGCTGCTACCTTCCATCCACGCATCACTTCAGTAAAGATGTTGACCATAAAGACGTATTAAACATATCTGGACTTTTCTTATGACACTTTAGTTAGTTACCAAACACTGATGGATGGATGCTATAATAATAATAATAATAAAAATGGCCTGAAGAGTTAAAATAACAACAATTCATTTAAATTTGATGTTTTAAGGCTTTAAGTAATCTCTCTCTCTCTCTTAAAGACTGACTGGTTGTTTTATTTTGTGAATAAAATAAACAGTATTTTATGCAGTTAAATAAGGAGGTTGATTTTTCCCTAAGGGTCATGAATAGTCATAAAGTTAGCGGACAATAAAGGGTTAACCTGGGAGCTTCAGAACTTGTCCAGATAAAACATCATTCACGTCAGATTATTTCTGTCACACACGCACGGACTGGATCTAATCTGGATTTAGACTTAAACTTGAAACAGGTTTCATATACAGGGCAAGAATTTATTTTGAAGTTTATGGTAAATTACAAAGAATACAGATTATATATATATATATATATATATATATATATATA
>NC_056510.1:44284814-44288483 GCF_014905685.2 Nematolebias whitei | reverse complement strand
TGACGTCACGCGCCTCTCACCAGCTGGTGGCGGTGAGACGCTGAAACAGGTTTCAGTACAAGGTGAGAATTTATTTTGAAGCTTCTGGTAAATTAAAAAGTATACAGATTATTAAAATCCTCAAACTATATATATATATATATTATATGTATATATATAAAAATTCTGCTAATGAACTTTTAATGAACTTTAGTTCACCATTAAATCTCTGATGAAGCAGATTCTACAAAACATCTATATTTAAAATGTTATAATCATTTGATGTATTAGCACTCACAGTGTGTACTTTTACTGTTCAGATTAGATGTGTGGTTTTGTCTCTTGGTAGGGGAGAGGGCTTCTGGTCCAGGCACCTTTTAACAGGTATTTTTACTAACGTAACCTGGACCGGCCTCGCCTCAAACACATAAATACATGAGTTCTTCTAGCGAACTTAATTCCTCCCCCTCGAAGAAAAACAAGAAAGAATCCGTAATTTAAATACAGTTCTGTACTGTTCAGCTTGATTTACGACATGGAGTATGAACGAACAACCAATAGTATTATTTTCTAAAGTAAAGGACGTAAATCTGAGACTTTGAGAAGGAGTTTTACATTCAATTTGGACTAAGGTTCTTAACATTAAAATGTATGAAGGTTTATCTCAGTTTCATGAATTAAATGATCTAAACAGTCGGCACTGTTTCGTGGTCCTCTCATCAGAAGGAAGAAGTCCTTTACTCATTACCACAGCGGCTGCATGAAGGAAGTAGGCGGTGGCCCGCTGTCCCAAGAAGGATGTCGTTTCTCAGGGCTGCGGTCCGTTCGGCGCATGCCTTTTGCTCCTGGGTGTTTTGAGAAGTTTCAGGATGTCCACCATCTCTCAGCTGGACACGTCTTCCATCAGATGGCTGTTGTTTCTCAGAGTCTCGTCAACTCTCCACAACCACTCATTCCATCTGATCAGCTCAGCTGCTGATCCAAAGCCAACTTTCCTCCTCGACTGCCGTTGCTCAACCCCTGGTGTCCTGTATACCTGACACCAGAAGACTTGTCTCCATTCCTCCGGATACATGTAAACACTAAATTTGTCCGTGTCAACGCAAATCTTTTCCTCTAATTAACGTACGAAAAAACCTACGTTTCCCCCATCGTGTCCGTGTAAATAGGGCCCTAGTTAGCTTCCTTTATGGTCATGGCAACCAGTCCCTGTGGATAAGGCAAAGTGAAGCTCTTTGATCAAAATATAGTTTTAAAAATAGGTCCAGCCGCTGTTCCAAGTTTCAGTAATTGCAAACGGAGGATCGGTTGTTTTGAAAAGTTTCTGAAAGAACCAGTGACTCCGCCCCCTGACCATTCAGTGACCGACAGTGTTCTGACATCATGTTTTGGTGCCGGCTTGGCACAGATGGAACCCCAGAGAAATGGGTCCGGAAAAATGATCCGGTTCCATGACAAATTGCTAGTGGAAAAAGCCTTGGAAGCGTACCGAGCCGAAACGTGCTGAAGAGGAGCTATGGAAAAGGGGCTTTAATGACAAACTTCTCCCCAGTTAACAACTCTTCCATCATCAACTGAAAATAAGCATCATCTCTGACAATTGTGCTGCTGTTGTTTCCAGTAGTGTGTGATGTGTTCTGCAGTGGAAGAGCTTAGCACAAGTTCTCTGATGCAGTTATTCTTTTGAGTTTAAAATGTCCATGTGCAACAAACCCCCACCCATCTCACAACCATGTGAGTGAGAACACAGGTCTTACATTTCAAGAACTCTGAGCCTTTAGTCTAACATTTTGGCATGAAAGATAGCAGATGATATTCCTTCAAAGAACTTTGGGCAAAAGTTTTGAATGACCTCTTTGTATAGTTTTAATGGCTAATTTAACCCCCCATTTTGTCCCTGACAAAATACAGGTGTCTGGTGAGGTGTGCAAAATCTTACTGCAGTCCACGGCACCTTTCCACACCATCTCTGACCTGCGTTCTTCCCAACAGAACATCTGTAGAACAGCCTGAAAAATATCACAAATGTACAGTTTTTAAATTTACATTTGGTGTTTAATCAGAAAACTATTCATATCTGGCATTCCCAAATAATCCTGCAGCACCCACCTGTGGCTCTGCTGTTGCTGACTGTAGCTGAGAGCCTGAAGTTCCACCATAGAGTCTTCATGGAGAAGGCAGTGGGACGGTGACATACTGCAACAGACAAAAGGGTGTGGATATTTCAGAGTAAATACACCATGACTTTGCAACATGCATGTTTTGTCAGTTGATTAATGTGCTATACCATTCACATCACTAATTCATCAACCTTTAATACTACTGGTTAGTCCCACTATGGGTTCATTCACACCAGCCCTGTTTAGTCGCTTTAATCGAACTCTAGCTCGTTTTCCTAGAAAGTCCGGTTCGTTTAGGGAGGTGTGAACACACCATCGAACTCTGTCACGGAACAAAAAGGTGAACTCTGGCCCGGGCTAAAACCTAGGTCTCGGTCCGGTAGAAGAGAACTCCAGCGCGGTTCAAGTACAGTGTGAATGTAAACAGACCGAGCCCCGCTCCGCAGGACAAACAAACAAACATTTTTCTGACCTCATATGGAGCCGTCAGCTGCCTTGTGTGAAGAACAATATTCTCCATGGTCTTCTGTCTCATCTTCTGCTCATGCTGAGTCCATTGTTGAAAAATGACAAAATATAACTCCTAAAACTGATAAAACTTGATGCCACTTTGTTTTTATTTTTATTTCCAGAAGAAGAAGAAGTGTCTTCAGGGGTTTTTGTGTCATTTCTTTCAGTAGTTCTTGGTGCAGCGCCCCCACAGGCGAGCGGGGGAACAGGTTGGTTCAACAGGTTGACTCGACTGCACAGTGCAGTGTGAATGCAAACACACCAGCTCACATGTAACAAAAGGTCATGAATATTGGTCCCGAACCGAACCGAGTCTACCGGACTATCTGGTGTGAAAACGACCTAAGTGTCAGGGACTCACACACAACAGAGACCTGATTTTAACAAAGAGTGATGACAACAGTAGACAACAAAAACAACAACAGTAGACAACAAAAACAACAACAGTAGACAACAAAAACAACAACAGTAGACAACAAAAACAACAACAGTAGACAATCCAAAAAAGTTCAATCTGGTCCTCTGGACATTCAAAAAAAAAAAAAAAAAAAAAAGTAAAAAAAAAAAATGTAGAAACGTTTCATCTTTCATCCGAGAGACTTCCTCAGTCTGAGGTGTTGTTTTCAGCTCAGTCTCTTAAATAGCACCTTCTCAGAGTGGATCAACCAGTTTGCTGCTGACAACCAGAACCAGCTGATCACATGCTCAAGAAGGACCATCAGCCTAACAATGGATCATTAGCACCTGATGGCTGTTTACTGTTCACAGAGGGCTGAGTGATACTAGCAATCACAGCATTGTAAGAGGGGGACAATTGAACCCGGAGGCTCCACCCCTGTTTAATGATGGACGGTTTCTTTTCACAAAGATGGCCTCCTTTACTCCTCTCTCAAACCATCGTTCCTCTCTGTCCAGGATGTGAACATCTTCATCCCTGAAAGAGTGACCTCTGACCTGGAGATGAGTGTAGACCTCAGAGTCCTGGCCTGATGATGTTGATCTTCTGTGCTGGGCCATCCTTTTGGCCAGTGGCTGTTTAGTTTCCCCGATGTAAGACTGA
>NC_056510.1:44281986-44284714 GCF_014905685.2 Nematolebias whitei | reverse complement strand
TATATATGTATGTGTGTATATATATATATACACACATACATATATATATATATAGATATACATAGTGAGTAAAATAAGCATTTGAACACCCTGCGACTGCACGTTCTCGCACTTAGAAATTGTAGAATTGCGCTGCTCCAGGTGGCTGCATGTTGGAGCAGCTCTGCTACTTTCATTCTGAGATTTTACTTTTAGAAACATCAATTCCTTTTTTCTGGATGTAAATCACATTTGTTGATGATTGTTTCCTCTGGTGTTGCTGATAGGCAGGTGTTCAAATACTTGTTTTCCTCACTGTATGTATGTGTATATATATATATATATATACATATATATATATATAAATACTAAAATGAACTTTTACTTACTATTTGTACTACTATTCCTTCTTCGTGGTTTTTCACTTGTCGCAGGGCTTCAGGATACAGATCCCCGTGATAAACGAGGGACTGTTGTATTTATTACACAGAGTTTGTTGTGGCTCCTCAGACTGACGAAGTCTTTTGGATGAAAGACAAAACGTTGGAACAAAAAGAAACCGGCCCGAGGACCTGACTTAACTCTGTTGGGTTAATAGTTTTTGTTTTGCATAGAGAAACCTTTTAGTTTTCTTTTTTTTAATAAAATGCCAATTTGAATGAGAACCCTTCATTGTTTTCCTGCCCAGATTAATGCAGCAGGAATCCAAGGTCTCCTCTTTCAGCTGATCCCTTCTGCAGAGGGCGTTACAGCGAGCAAACTCAGGTGAAACATCTGACAGGTGTTTTACACCAGATGCCCTTCAGGACCCAACCGTGGCTCAAGCTTGTCAGCCTCAGGATTATGAGACCGCGGCACCGACCACCCACTTACTGTGGCCTCCTGTAAAGTCACTTCTTCAATAACGTCCAAAAACATGACAACTTCTAACAACAAAACCGAGGAGAACAAAAGCAGCTGAAATACCATCAAAATGTTATTGTCCATGAAGAACTCCCACCTGACGTGTCTGAACAATAATACATGAAGTAAAATGTATTGTTCTTTAGTGTTTCTTACACTAAAGGTGATTTGAAACAAATGAAGTAAACATCATTACCTGGACTGTGTGAAGAGCACGTTGTACACTGCCTGCTCGTCCTCGCACAGCTTGAGCTTGTGCACCTCACAGGTCCGAGTAGGAAGAAGCACCTGAAACATTCAACACTTCTCCTTTGGTATGCCTTCACAATAACACTGAAACAAATGTAGTGTTTGGACTTGTTGAACGAACAAGGCCTTCCCGACTGGCGAACACTCTGCCTTGGTCTTCATGAGGCAGGAGCGGGCGTCTTTACCAGAGGTTTTCCTGTCACGTCCAGCTGGTCTTTGGTCCGTCGCAGCAGCAGACTCCTGGTCAAGAGGTTGAGTCTCTCTCTGCCTCTCAGGGAGCCGTTGTCCACCTGAGCCTTCCAGAGTTTGTATTCATCGAATGGAGAACAACGCAGAAACCTGAAGAGACGATCAATGAACACTTTCATTCTTAAAACGAGCTGACTTCATCACTTCTCTAAATCATCACACAGAACACAACCCTGTGTTCTGTGTGACTGACATGTCACAGAAAACCTCACAGGACTAAGAGCCAGTTGGGCCGCGGTGCTTCTGACTTACTTGAGCAGCGAGTACATGTCCAGCAGGTTGTTCTGGATGGGTGTGCCCGTGACAGCCCAGCGAGCGTGGGCCCTCAGCTGGCAGACCGCCATGGACGTCTGCACTTTTGGATTTTTGATGTTGTGAGCTTCATCTAGAACCACGCGGGCCCAGGCTACACGCAGAAGAGTGGCTGAGCGTGATGGCTGAAGAAACATGGCACTTCTTTCAGTTTCATCTCATTTACTTGTTATTTCAGTCTGATGTAATCTAAGCCAAGCATCTACTGAAATCATCTTTATCAGAAAAAGCTTCATTATCATTGTACTGAGAATGATGCTGCTTTTGCAAGAAGCCATTCTTTTGCGTTCTGTATTTACCACATTATCTGGGTCTTTGCAGGGGTTGTGAGCGTCCTCTTTCTGGACAGGGATCTCCTTTGAGACCAAATTAAATGTGGTCACCACCACATCATAATCTGCCAGCCTGAGACACACACGTGTTATTTTCACTTTGGAGAGATTAAAGCAATTTTAGTTTTCAAACAACAGAAAGAGCAGGTCATTTACAATCCTGTCTGCCCTTTTAAACGCTGCCAACGCAAATGTAACGTTTAGAAGTACAAAAATCAAGAACAACAAAACTTCAGGTAAAAGACAAGAGGTGTCCATCACGTCCTTTAGTGTGAATGATTCAATATACACACGATGACACGATGTGTTTCTGTAGTTACTGTAAACTAAACTTTATGAGGGGATCAAGCTTCCTCCAGAACATTCATTTATCATTTTCAGACTATTTTGGGGCCAAAACTTCCTGTAAATGATGAGGAAATGTCTGATGGGTGCTTAAAATAAAGACTGTGCTACGTTAGTGTACAGTCTTAGGGTCACATGGTAGAAAAACAAATGAAGACTTTTCCTAGTTTAGAGATTAAAGTTGTTTTGATCGTGATTATAACAAAGTCCATGCTCAATAATCCAGGTATACAATCCAACAGTTTTCAGTCAGGTCATCTGGACAGTTTCTTTTTTACTGAAACATTTCACCTTCCATCCAGAGGGCTTCATCAGTCAAGGAAACACACAACAAAACTGATTCTTCCTCCAACAGCTTA
>NC_056510.1:44268131-44281886 GCF_014905685.2 Nematolebias whitei | reverse complement strand
TACCACATGAGGTGCGAATGACAATAAAGAAACTCTGACTCTGATGCTGCTGCCAAATCCTGTAACTCTAAGCAGTTATTATGAACTCGAAGAAAAACTTGTGAGGGAAAGTGGGATTAAGCTGCAGGTCACAAAAATTGAGTTAGCTGTTGCTAAAATGCTGGTTTGTTTGGTGTCTCAGTAGTTTGCACAATCCACAGTCGAGGGGGAAAAAGCATATAGACTGCAGAAAAGAGGTGTCATACGCACATTTAGAAGCCAAACAACATAACTAAGGTCCAAAATTTAACAAATACCAAAGGGATTTGCTGAATGACAACAGCACATCAAATAATACTCGAGCGACTGAGAAAAAACAGTAGAAGTAATATACAACCATTTTTAAAACAATTAGAGGTTTTTTTTGTTTATAGTTTTTAAGAAAGCTTAAAATTTCAGGAAAAAACAACTTTTTTTTTCTTTGGTACTTATGCTTTAACTTGCATTAACATTTTTTATATAAACATACAGACGCCCCAATATATCACAAACACAAATGCCCACTCAAAATATCAATATGTTAGTCGATGACACCTCTGATTTGTTTGAGCTTAAACTATATGTATGCTTCAAACCTGCCCTTTCTAGTGTATTCACAGGATCATAATGTGATGATCTTTGACCATGTTTAAATTTCAACATAAACCCAGGATGGCAGGACAACTGTAAATTGAAACAATTTAAAATAAAAGATACAAGATTTGTTTATCTATCGTTTCCTCATTCCTTTCCACACCCCTTTGTGACTTGCAGGGAACATACAACGGCTGACACTTTTTACCACCTAAACTCCAAATGGAATTAAATTTGACAAACAGTAGCCCCTCGCTTATTGCAGGGGATCCGTACACTGAAGCCCCAAGATAAGTGAACAACCGCAAAGTAGGAATACTAGTACAAGTAGTAAGTAGCAGCTTATTTTAGTATATCTATCCATACATCTATATATATCTATCTATCTATATATATTATATATATAAATATAAAACTCTTCCCACACTTTTGTAATATTCTAAACCATGTTTCTAAACTCTAAATGCTCTAAAAGAGACAGAATGTCATGAAGTCAGCTCAGCCAGTGTTCTCGGCCACGCCCACTTCTCAGCTGCAGATCAGAGATCAGCTGCAGGACGAAGCTTCTCCCCAGATGTGGGCTTTACACAGGTGCTAAATAATTTAAAATTATTTATTTTAAATAAAGAATTAGGGATGCACCAATACACATTTTTTTACTTCCGATCCCCAAATCTGGATATTGGCTGATACCTATACCTTTCCGATATCATCATTATTATTGATTTTACATGAGGTTGTAATAATCTCTTCTCTACAGTCAAGTACAATTTGTACAAATCTATTTAAAGTTACAGTTAACTTCTGCTAACACAAAACATGTTTCTTTTAATTCCTAGCTGTAAAGTGGATATTAAAGTGATTAATTTAAGTGATTGTTTAAAGTTATTTTATTTTATTTTATTTTTTTAAATAAGGGGCAGATATTATAAGAATATTTTTCTTCTTCCTGCACTCTTTTCATTCAATGTTTTTTTCTTTTTGGTGGTTTTGTTTATTTTTTCTTTTAAATGAATGAATGAATTAAATAAAAAAATTTAAATAAAAATTAAATGGCTTCAAACTAGGGGTGCACTGATAAATCCGCCGGCTGATTTATCGGCCCCAATTTCCTTAATTTTGGGAAATCGGACGATACTTTCATCAGAAACCGATTTTACCAATTGTTTTTTGTAGTTTTAACAACAATTGTCTGAGCATTTATATTTCAGAGCACTACCTCATGGCCACATAAAACAAGTTTGTATTGTTTCTAGTGTTCAAGGGTATGTTTTTCAACAAAATAATATTAGAAAACTGAAGGTGCATTGTGACCTTATAACATCTGACAGTGTCGCTTGTAAAACAAATCAGGATCGGCAGATCAGACTTTTTAGAAATCTGTGATTGGCCAGAGAACTGCAGTTGGTGCACCCCTAGTTCAAACACCTGCTAAGTTCATGATATAAACCAACAGACATGTTCCTGTTTTTAGTATTTTACATCACTTTATAATGTAGATGTTTTTGTTACGGTTTTTTTTGTATATAATTTTCAAATCATGTGTTTTTTTATGATTGTCTACTGTTGTCCTGATAAATCTCTCCTGGAGGGTAAACTATATCTTGGCTGCAAGTATCAAACTGAGAAATCCTTCATTTTCTACATATGATAGTGGTTGATCATTAATTATGATGAAGTTTAACAACTTCTCTGTAAACATTTGAGCTCCGGGGCTTCAGCGGGGTGCTACTCTTGCTCAACCCGAAGCAGGCGGTCTGATTTCGGTCAGCCCCGCTCAGTCTGCCCCTCCTCCGAGACTGGCAGACTGAGTGGGGCAGATTGGACGCGGCTGGCCGGGGTCGGGCTGCCTGCTTCAGGTTGAGCGACAGGAGTGCACCGCTGAAGCCATGGAGCTCGAATGTCCATCATAAAACTAACTTTACCGCAGTTTAATGTGGAGCTATGGCTCTGCAGACAGTGCACGGTGCTGTCTTGTTTTGTGGTGTTTCTAGTATAAAATACTTCCACACAGCGACATGTTTAGATGAAAAGTTTGTTAGCTGTTAGCCACAGTGCTGCTAACTCAGTCCTCACGTTGTAGCTGCTGCAAACTATGAACTGGATTTCCTGAATGTGAGGCGGGTCTTATTACTCTGGGCTCATGAGACGCCTCCGTTCAGGAAATCCATTCCATAGTTTGAAGCCAACCTGCATCATGGATCTGAAATCTCTACAGGTTGGATCGGAAAAATCAGATACGTAAATTATGCTGGTATCGGAGGCCGATACCGATACTGGATCAGATCGGCCCCATCCCTATAAAGAATCCATGCCGATCATGCGGCTTATCCATCAATCAGCCAATTGTGTGTAATGTCCAATCTTACTTTTAAAATCAACGAAAGAGCAAGTCCGCAAAAAACGAACCGCCAAGTAGTGAGGGACTACTATAGTACCTTCGCATAGTGGGTCAACCAGTTTGATGGTGCTAAGATGGTTCCTGGAGTCCGCCCACTCCCCCTCCGACTCGTTTGAGGCAGCCATGGCCAAAGTGGTTCAAAACATCAAAGTTCATGTTCAGTAATCCAGGTAAAAATCCAACAAAGTTAAGTAACCGGTTATCAATCAAAGTTGATCATGAATGAGGATCTTTTGAACCACTTTGGCCATGACTGCCTCAAACGAGTTGACGGTGGAGAGGGTGGACTCCAGAAACCATCTTAGCACCATCACACTGGTTGACCCACTGTGTGAAGGTGCTATTTACAAGACTGAGTTTGTTGTGGCTCCTCTGACTGATGAAGTCTTTTGGATGAAAGACAAACCGTTTCAACCACAAACCTGCCCAGAGGACCTGACTTAACTTTGTTGGATTTTTCTTCCCGCATTGTTGAGCATGAGTCAGGATAAAAACTATTAACGTTATATTTTTCTAGATCTACACTGCAGAAATACCTGAAGAGGCACGAAGGGAATGATTTGGACAAGGGAGACACGTCGGTTGTAAATCCGTTTGATAAAGGTGAGTTTATTTTGTTTTGTACAGATGAAGTCCCTGATTTTCTGTTCTTACTGTGTGATGTTTGTGTTTCCTGTTGCTCCAGTGGCCCAGGAGTTCAGTTTGTCCCAGGCTGCTCCTGCTGTGTCCAGCTCACCGCAGCCATCCAGCACTGTCCACATCCTGTCCTTGTTACTGCGTCTCCGGCAGTGTTGCTGCCACCTCTCACTTCTTAAAAAGGTGTGCACATGTTTGCTGACTGTTACAAGACTTCGATATTAACATGTCATGTGGACAACTCAAGCGTTTGTTCTTTCTTGCCTGCAGACGCTGGACTCATCGGAGCTGCAGGGTGATGGGCTCGTCTTGTCTCTGGAAGAGCAGCTCAATGCTCTGTCCCTCTCCTCCAATCCCTCACCGTCAGGCCCCAACCCTAAAGATACAGTGGCTCTCAATGGCACCCGCTTCTCCTCACAGCTTTTTGAAGAGAGCAGCAAGAGCACCAAGGTGGTTAACTGTGCTAGATAACACCCTAACAGGACAAAGTCAGGTCCTCTGGACGGTTTCTTTGTGTTGAAACGTGTTGTCTTTCATCCGAAAGTCTTCATCAGTCCAAGGGGCCACAACAAACTCAGTTTTCTAAATACCTTCACATAGTGGCAACAGGACAGTTACATCCTTAGTGCAAAAATATGATTTTTTTGACTAAACTAAACAACAAAAACAGTTAGTTTTAAATTATACAAATGATAACAGTTCCTCAAAATTTGTCATTGTGGTAATGCAGTTCATACAAAAAGGTATTCTGTCACGATTGATAGAATTTAAATGTTGTTTTTACTTTGGAAAGCTATTTTTGTGCTGTTTTGCCTAAAAAAAAAGTAATGCAGTTGCTTTTGCTGCCAAATCTTTAGATTTCTGCGATCACCTCTGAGTTGATAGCAGTCAGAGAAAAGAGTGACAATCAGAAAAGGTAAACCAATTCTTTAATTATATCACATTGAAAAGTATTTTTATCATCATTATTTTATTGTTTTCATAAAATTGTTGATTAGCATTGCTATAAGTTATGGATAATTGAATTATTGTGACAAATATTAAGACACCCGTTCCTTCCTGTGTACAGGTGCATCTAAAAAATTAGAATATTGTGACAAAGTTGTTGGGGTTTTTTTGTCAATCATTTCAGAAAGTGAAAGATTCATTACACATAGCAGTGTTTCCCCTAGATAACTTGCCTTGGTGGGGGCGTTCATCTTGTCCGTGATTTTTGTTGACGGAGGGTGGGGAGGGATAGACGGACGAAGACACGTCCTGAGTTGTGCAGCGCTGTTTATACCGGCAGTTTTCTAGTCGGGGGTTCTTCAGTGTGAGGGTTCAGCATGAGGGAAGAGACTGCCTTTAGCTTTTTAGCTTGCGCACCTGTATTGCGAATCGCTAGCTTAGCGTTACGTCAGTGCCGACAGGTGGTTGGGGTGTGGGGTGCATGCGGTTTTTTAGACGGGGCACTCGGTTCTGTTGACGGGACGGGGCGCCTCACTTGTATAATGGTAGGGGAAGCACTGCATAGGGAAATATTTCAAGCCTTTATTTCTTGAAGATTATTTCTTACTGTAGAGGCCAAGCTAATGCTTTAAGCCACTGAGGTGATACACCGGGGTAGTGTTGACGCACTGATTGTTACCTTGTCAGATGAATTAAAGTCAGAGCCGCCCTTACTCGTTGTGCAGGTCATCCATTTATTCTTTACATCTCCTCAGTGTCCATTTGAAGCCAGTACATATTTCCACAACACTTACACCTGTTGACAGTATTTACAGCATCTAGTTTCTTTAGCGGTCAAAAACTCTTTCCCCTTCTGGGTGGAACACCTGCACTCACAAAGAAAGGTTCCTACTATATAGACCGTTGATTACCCACGTGACCCATTCACAAATATATTCATCACCTGGTCCTACACTTATAAATAATGAAAAAACATAATTCAGTGTCTTAAATGAGAATATTCCACAGTCAGCTTTTGGTACCTTTGTCAGTGTGGGCAGGAGCCAAGTCCTGCTGAAAATGAAATCAGCATCTCCATAAAGCTCGTCAGCAGAAGGAATCATGAAGAGCTCTAAAATGTTCTGGTAGATACGGTGTTGACTGTGGACTTCAGAGAGCCTAGTGGACCAGAATCAGCAGAGGACATTGACCCAAACCATCACTGACTGTGGAAACTTCACTCTGGACTTGAACAACATGGATTCCGGACTTCTCCACTCTTCCTCCAGACTCTAGGACCTTGATTTATAAATGACATGCAGAATTTACTTTCATGTGAAAATGAGATATTCGACCACTGACAGACAGTCAAGTTCTTTTCTCCTCAGCACGTAAGACTCTTCTGATATTGTCTCTGGTTCAGGAGTGGCAGAACTTGAGGAATGAGACATTTGTAGCTCATGTCTAGGAGTTATCAGCTGATTAGGGTCTGACACCAGGAGTTCACATCTTCATAATCTTAATTTTCTGAGACACCAAACTTTTGTTTTTCATTATTTGTAAGCCATAAGCATAAAAATTACAATTAAAAATGGCTTGAAATAGTTCACTCATGTCTAATGCCACCCATCCATCCATCTTCCACTTATTCCGAAGTTGGGTCACGGGGGCAGCAGCTTAAGCAGGGAGACCCAGACATCTCTTTTCACAGCCACCTCTTCCAACACTTCTGGGTAGACTCCAAGGCGTTCCAAGGTCAACTGAGAGATATAGTCTCTCCAGCGTATCCTGGGTCTTCTCCCAGTCGGACATGCCCGAAGCACCTCCCTAGGGAGGCACCCAGGGAACGTCCCTACCAGATGCCTGAACTACATCAACTGGCTCCTCTCGATGTGGAGGAGCAGCGGTTCTACTCCAAGTCTCGCCTGGGTAACTGAACTTCTCACCCTACCTCTAAGGGAGAGTCCAGCTACCCTGCTGAGGAAACTCATTTCAGTCGCCTGTATCCGCGATCTCATTCTTTCGGTCACTACCCAGAGCTTGTGACCATAGGTGAGGGTAGGAATGTAGACCATCCGGTAAACAGAGACCTTTGCCTTACAGCTCAGCTCTCTGTTCACCACAACGGACCAGTACAGAGTCTGCAATACTGTGGACACTGCACCAATCCGTCTGTCAATCTCACACTCTAATCTTCCCTCGCTCGTGAACAAAACTTCAGATATCCTGATGCATGCTCAATAATCTTCAGATACTTAAATTCCTCCACTTGAAGCAGGACCTCACCCTCGACCTCAAAAGAGCAACCGTCAGAAAAGTGTGGATTGCCATGGGGACAGGACATCCTTGTAAAAGAGATTGATGATCTCAATAGATTTCTTCCTGGTAAAATAAAGGAATAAAAGAAAAATTTGGAGGTGCTGATTCTCATCCTTGCCGCTTCACAATCAGCTGCAAACTGCTCCAGTGAGAGCTGAAGATCATGGCACAATGAGGCCACCAGGACCGCATCATCTGCAAATAGCAGAGATGGAATCCTGAGGCCACCGAACCGGAAACCCTCCGCCAGCTGGCTGCACTGAGAAATTCTGTCCATAAAAGTTCCAAACAGAAACAGTGACAACAGGCAGCCCTGGCAAAGTTCAACTCCCACCTTGAAGGGGCCCAACTTACTACTGGCAATGCGAACCAAACTCTTGCACCACTTGTATAGGAACTGAACAGTCCATAACAATGAGCCCCCATTCCCGTACTCACAGAGCACCCCCCACAGTGTATCCTGAGTAACACGGTTGAATGCCTTCTCCAAGTCCACAAAACACATGTAGATTGGATGGGCAAATGCCCATGAACCCTCGAGGACCCTATTGATGGTCAAGAGCTGATCCAGTGTTCCGTGGCCAGGACAGAACCCACATTGTTCCTCCTGGATCTGAGGTTTGACCAACAATTGGACTCGCTTCTCTAGTACCCCTGAATAGACCTTACCAGGGAGGCTAAGGAGAGTGATACCCCTTTAATTGGAGCACACTCTCCAGTCTCCCTTTCTGAAGAGGGGAACCACCACCCCAGTCTGCAAATACAGTGGCACTACCCCTGATGTCCATGCAACGTTGCAAAGCTGTGTCCACCAAGACAGCCCCACAACATCCAGAGCCTTAAGGAAATCTGGATGAATCTCATCCACTCCCGGAGCCCTGCTGCCACAGAGCTTTGTAACTACCTCGGCGACCTCAGCCACGGTTATGGACAGACCAACCCCAAAGTCCTCCGACTCCTTCGTGGAAGATGTAATGGTGGGATTGAGAAGGTCAGAGAAGTATTCCTTCCACCTTCTGATGACATCACTGGTTGAGATCAACAGCACCCCACCTTCACTGATCATAGCGTTAGTAAAGTGCTGATTCCCCTCCTCAACCACCTGATCGTTTGCCAGAATCTCCTCGGAGCCGACCGAGAGTCTTTATTCAAGGCTTCACCGAACTCCTCCCACATCCGAGCTTTTGCCTCTGCATATGGTCCTCCAGTACTCCTCAGCTGCCTCCAGAGTCCCACCAGCCAACAAGGCCCGATAGGACTCCTTCTTCAGCCTGACAGCCTCCCTAACCCAGGGTGTCCATCACAGAGTTTGTGGATAGCCACCGCGAGATGCAACAACAACCTTGCAGCCACAGCTCAAGGCAGCCACTTCAACAATTGAGGTGCAGAACATGGCACCACTTGGACTCAATGTCCCCCGCCTCAGCTGGGATGCAGTTAAAGCTCTCCCGGAGGTGTGAGTTAAGGACATCTCTGATCGGTTCTTCTGCCAGGCATTCCCAGCAAACCCTCATTACACATTTGGTTCTGTCCGTCATCTTCCCCAGCCATCTGATCCAACTCACTACCAGGTGGTGATCAATTGACAGCTCAGCTCCTCTCTTCACCCGAGTGTCCAAAACAAATGGCTGCAAATGAGATGACAAGACTATGAAGTCAATCATCGATCTATGACCTAGGGTGTCCTGGTGCCAATTGCACTTACGGACACCCTTATGTTTGAACATGGTGTATTTGATGGACAAACTATGACTAGCACAGAAGTCCAACTACAGAACACCACTCAGATTCAGATTAGAGAGGTCATTTCTCCAAATAACATCCCTCCAGGTCACACTGTCATTACTTACAGTATGTGGGCATTGAAGTCCCCCAACAGAATAAAGGGAGTCCCCAGCTAGTGCACCTTCCAGCACCCCTGCCAAGGACGCCAAGAAGGCAAAATACTCTGAACTGCCATTTGGCGCATAGACACAAACAACAGTCAGAGCCCATCCCTCCACCTGAATGCACAGAGAAGCCACCCTCTCATCTACTGGGGAAAATTCCAACGCACAGGCACCAAGTCAGGGGGCTAAGAGTAGACCCACACCAGCTCGGTGCCTCTCACCATGGGTAACTCCAGAGTGGAATAAGGTCCAGCCCCTCTCAAGGAGATTGGTTTCAGAGCCCATGCTTTGAATCAAAATGAGCCCAACTATATCTAGTTGGTACCTCTCAATCTCGCACACAGTCTCAGGCTTCTTCCCCACCAGAGAGGTTATGTTCCATGTCCCAAGAGCCAGTTCTGATAAGCCAGGGTCAGAGCACCAAGGTCCCTGCCTTTGGTCACTGCCCATGGCATTATGCACCTGACTTTTATGGCCCCTCCTGCAGGCGGTGTGTCCACAGGAAGGCAAAACCCATGCTGCTCCCTCGGGCTGAGCCCAACCAGGCCCCATGGGTAGGAACCTGGTCACTAGGCGCTCACCGATGAGACCCTCCCACAGGCCTGGCTCCAGGGTGTGGCCCTGGTAACCTATGTCCAGGCAAGGGACACTGAGTTCTTTGATATGTGTTGTCTATCAAAAGTCTTACTAATCACTCTTTGTCTGGCCTGTCACCTAGGACCAATCTGCCTTGGGAGACCCTACCAGGGGCATTTATAATTTCCCCCCACAGCATAGCTACCCCCACAGCATAGCTGCCCCCCACAGCATAGCTCCTAGGATCATTCAGGCGCATAAACTCTTCCACCATGATAAGGTGGTGATTCAAGGAGCAGTCTTATGTCTAATGAATTTATATAAACGGTCTTATGTTGAATGTCTTATGTCTAATGAAGACATTAGTCTTATGTCTAATGAATTTACATAATGAGTTTCACTTTCCGAAGTGACTGACAAAAGAAATTTAACTTTTTCACAATATTCAAACTTTTTGGAGATGCACCTGTATTTACAAAATTTGAAAAGGAATTCACTGATCCTTCACTTGTTGTGCAGTGTGATTGTGTCCCAGTGGACCAGCATGCTCAACATTGTAGCAGTTCACCTGCGACAGATGGGCTTCAGGTACAGCGTCATTGACGGGACTGTCAACCCCAAGCGTCGCATGGACTTGGTGGAGGAGTTCAACACGAATGTGAGAGGACCACAGGTACATCTTAACCAAGTCTGAGCTGATGAGCATTAAGTTAAACAGTGACTACCAGTAGATTTCTTGTTGGTAATAAATGTGTGTACTTGCTTTATAGTGAGATGTCTTAATGATTTTCAATGACTGTTCTTATAAATCAATCTTAGTCAATATAAATTGACCTTTTTCACAAAATATAATTTAAAATAACATATTCAAGTCAGGGCAGCATGGTGGCGCGGTTGGTATTCAAGGATCCAAGTTTCTTTATTTGTCATACACACCGCATGTGGTGGAATGAAATTGTGTACACAGGGTCCCAGTTACATCAAGCAAAAGTATAAAATGTAAAAGAAAAACAGTAATAAGATCTAAGATATGAACTAAGAAAAATGTTAACTAAAAATACGCTAAGCACTAGTAGTATAAATAAAACAACAACAATACACCGAACAGCAGCACGAACATGAGTCTCTGTGAGCAGATGAGTACGAATAAACACAGCAACATGAAACAGATCAGCAGCAACATGAAACAGATCAGCAGTAACATGAAACAGATCAGCAGCAACATGATGTGATTTTTCACAGTGATTATCCTGGTAAGAGATTCATGAGTCTAATGCCCCTTTTCCATTAGTACCGGTACGGGCCGACTGGACCCTACTTGGCCCGGTTCTGAGGCTTTTCCATTAGTACCGGTACTTAGCACCTGTTACTATTTTCAGTACTCTTGGCTCTGTGGTTCTAACCCGAACGAAGAGGTACAAAAACGTGACGTCAGTACACTGTCGGTCACTGATTGGTCGGGGGCGGAGTCGGGGGCGGAGTCACTGGATCCTTCAGAAACTTTTCAAAACAATAATCCGCCATTTGCAATTTCTCGAACTGGAGCCGCAGCTGGACTTATTTTAAAGATTTTAAAAACAATACTGACAACATCTTGGTCTAATGCTGATGTGCTGGCATTTTTTGTGCTTGGTGGCCGACAACATAATTCAGAGCAAGCTGGATGGAGCTCTGCTGGTGTACCCCGATCCTCCCTCCGGAGACTCGGAGCGCCAGACCGGGCAGGACGTCATCTCCCCGGCTCCAAGTTCAGCTGGTCACCGCGGAAGATCCTTCGATGTGCCGACTCGGAGGCTCGGGTTCCTGATACCAGTCTTGTGTGCTCAGCGCCTCCAGCTGGTGAGAGGTGATGACGTCAATTTGAACCCTGCCCACTGGAACCGGTACTGAAAGCATAATGGAAACACAACCTGTACCGTACCGAGTAGAGTAGAGCCGTGCTGTACCGGTACTACAGGTACTAATGGAAAAGGGGCATAACAGCCTCAGGGTAGAAGCTGTTCCTCAGTCTAGTGGTTCTACACTTAATGCTCCTCAATAGGCCTGTCACAATAACAAATTTTGCTGGGCAATTAATTGTCTCAGAAATTATTGCGATAAACGATAATATTGTTAGAAATTTAATAATAATTAGTAATTACTGTCAAATTTAAGAAGAAATGTTCAATTTGTTTTGCGTACAGTGCCTTTTTTTCAACCACCGGATGCAGTGAAAGACTTTGAATGGATGGATAGTGAGGGAGCGAGCAATTTGTCTTTTTAAGAAAAATGGGAGGGAGGCCCCTTGATGTGACATGGGCTGTCTTTCATCGGTTCTCAAAATGGCAGACGCTCGGTGTGGTTTGAGCTCTTTAGCATAGCATTTTTCACACAAAACTTTTAATAAAAAAAATTAGGGGTGCACCGATTGCAGTTTTCTGGCCGATCACAGATTTCTAAAAAATCTGACCTGCTGATTCCGATTTTGGCTGATACCGATTTTATTTTATAAGCGACACTGTCAGGTGTTATAAGGTCACAATGCACCTTCAATTTTCTAATAATATTTTACTGAAAAACATACCCTTCAACAATATCCTAGAAACAATACAAACTTGTTTTAACTATCCATCAGGTAGTGCTTTGAAATGTAAATGAAGTTTAGACAATTGTTGTTAAAACTAAAAAAAATCGGTAAAATCGGTTTCTCATTCAAGTGTCGGCCGATTTCCCAAAATTAAGGAAATCGGGGCTGATAAATCAGCCGGCCGATAAATCAGCCCTGTGAATTTTGGAGCTTAGACAAGACAGAGGTTTTTTCCTGAGGTCGGCCTGTTAGGTTAGCTTATAGCTTAGTTTCTCAGATTACCTGCTTTTAACGATCCAAAAATACGATTTTGGACGATTAAAATAGATTTTAAAGAGAAAGCGAGAGGTCAGTGAAGAGCACCGGAGTTTAACTTTTTGTCATCCAGTATCTTGAGTGTGTGTGTGTGTGTGTGTGTGTGTCGGGGGGGGTGGGGTGGGGGCGTTGTTCTGTCTGAAGTCCACGACCTTCTCCTTCGTCTTGATGTGAAGGTTGTTCTTCCTGCACCAGCTCTCCAGGTGTTCCACCTCTTGCCTGTAGCTGGACTCATCATTGTTTGCGATGCATCCAACCACCGCTGTATCATCTGCAAACTTTACAATGTGACAGCCTGGATGGGTACCTGCACAATCATACGTGAGCAGAGTAAACAGGAGGGGGCTCAGCACACATCCCTGAGGGGATCCAGTGCTTAGGGTTATGGTTGAGGAGGAGAAGTTGTGGATCCTCACTGACTGTGGTCTGTTTGTTAAGAAGTCTAGTACCCAGTTGAAAATGGAGGAACTTAGTCCTAGTGTGAGTAGTTTGTCCATCAGGGTATGAGAGATCATGGTGTTGAAGGCAGACATTGTCCACAAAGAGCATACGGACGTAGGAGTCCTTCTGCTCCAGATGGGTGAGAGCAGTGTGGACCACAGAGGAGGTGGCATCTTCTGTTGATCAGTTCTCATCGTAGGCGTATTGGTGAGGGTCCTCGTTGATGTCGATGTTAGCTTTGATGTGGGTCATGACCCAATTTTCAAAGCATTTAGCGACTATCGGGGTGAGGGCCACTGGCCGATAGTCATTCAGACCAGTCACTATAGAGCTCTTTGGAACTGGGATGATGGTGGTGGTCTTGAGGTAGGTGGGAACAGTTGCCAGGGTGAGGGAGGAGTTAAAGATTTTGGCCAGCACCTCAGAGAGCTGATTGGCACAGTCTTTCAGCACCTTCCCGGGGATGTTGTCTGGGCCAGTTGCTTTGTGAGGATTAATCCTCTTAAAAGTACTCCTAACTTCTGCTAAGGCCATGCTGAGAAACTCTTCATCCAGTGGTGAGGTAGAGCTGTTGCATTTCAGCGAACAGGTTACCCTGGGTCAAATCCCGGTCCGGCGACCTTTCTGGGTGGAGTTTGCACGCTCTCTCTGTGCATGCATAGGTTTTTTCCGGGTACTCCGCTTCCTCCCACAGATCAAAAACATGCATAGAATAGAATTCAACTTTATTCTCATTGCACATGTCACAAGTACAAAGCAACGAAATGCAGTTTGCATCTATCCAGATGTGCTTAGCAAAAAAAAAGTATATATATTACAATATACAGTAAGTTGTTTTGAATATGCTTTAAGTATAAATATAAACAGGTTATGAGTGTACAGACTATGAACAGGTTATAAATATGAAGGAGTATAAACAAACTATATAAAATAAATATATATAAAAGTATGTGAGTACTTATGAAAAGTAGGTAGTAGATTTTGTGTACAGTATGTACAGTAGTGGGCTAAGAGATGAAAGTGCAAGTGGTGGTGTTTCAGTCCATGTGTTGTTGTGTGTATGAGAATACAGA
>NC_056510.1:44264743-44268031 GCF_014905685.2 Nematolebias whitei | reverse complement strand
TATATATATATATATATATATAAGTATGTGAGTACTTATGAACAGTATGTAGTAGATTATGTGTACAGTTTGTACAGTAGTGGGCTAACAGATGAAAGTGCAGGTGGTGGTGTTACAGTCCATGTGTATGAGGATACAGACCGTTGTTGTTCAGATGTCAGGAGGCAGAGTTCAGGAGTGTGACAGCTGTGGGGAAGAAGCTGTTCCAGTACCTGGTGGTTTTAGTCCGGAGGCTCCTGTAGCGCCTCCCAGAGGGCAGGAGGGTGAAGAGTCTTTGTGCTGGGTGGCTGAAGTCTTTTATGATTTTTCCAGCCCTTTTCAGACACCGCTTCCTGTAGATGTCCTTTATGGCAGGAAGTGGTGATCCGGTGATGCGTTGGGCAGCTTTCACCACCCTCTGCAGCACCTTCCAGTCTGAGGCAGAGCAGCTCCCGTACCAGACTGTGATGCAGTTGGTCAGGATGCTCTCAATGGTGCAGCGGTAAAAGTTCACCAGGATGTCTGAGGACAGGTGGTTCTTCTTCAGAGTCCTCAGAATGAAAAGGCGCTGGTGAGCTTTCTTGATCAGTTTGGAACAGCCGGTCGTCCAGGTGAGATCCTGGGAGATGTGGACACCCAGGAACTTGAAGCTGTTCACACGCTCCACCACTGTCCCCTTGATGTAGATGGGTGGATGTGGGCCAGCGTTCCTCCTGAAGTCCATGATGAGCTCCTTAGTCTTCTCGGTGTTGAGCAGCAGGTTGGTGTTGTCACACCACTCAGCCAGACGAGCCACCTCCTCCGTATAAGCGACCTCATCTTTGTCTTTGATGAGGCCGATCACCGTGGTGTCATCTGCAAACTTAATGATGGTATTGGAACTAGCGGTGCACCGATTGCAGTTTTCTGGCCAATAACCGATTTCTAAAAAGTCCGACCTGCCGATTCCGATTTTGGCTGATACCGATTTTGTTTTATAAGTGACACTGTCAGGTGTTATAAGGTCACAAGGCACCTTCAATGTTCTAATATTATTTTACTGAAAAACATACCCTTGAACAATATCCTAAAAACAATACAAACTTGTTTTAAATGGCCTTGAGGTAGTGCTCTGAAATATAAATGAAGTTCAGACAATTGTTAAAACAAAAAAAATCTGTAAAATCGGTTTCTCGTGCAAATATCAGCCAATTTCCAAAAAATTAATGAAATCTGGGCCCCTTATTGGAACCAAGCATGTTAGGCTGATTGCTAATTCTAAATTGTCCCTAGGTGTGAGTGAGAGAGTGAATGGTTGTTTGTCTCGTTTGTCTCTATGTGTCCCTTTGATGGACTGGAGACCTGTCCAGGGTGTACTCCACCTTTTGCACAGTGATTGCTGGACATGGGCACCAGTGACCCCCGCGACACAAAAAGGAAGAAGTGGGTGAAGGATGGATGGATCTTCAAGTCAAAGTGAAATTCAATTTCTACAGAGTAAAACTGTACTAGTAGAAAGTTGTTTTCCTTTGTGCTGCTCCTGTCTGCAGGGGTCACCTCAGGGAGTGAACCTGTATGAAAGATTTGGCAGTTGTTTGTGCTGGATGCCCTTCCTGACACAGCCTGGGATTGAACCTGCAGTTTTAAGTTGAAATAATACCAGTTAAATAAGCAGCTGTTGTATAAAATAGGCAATTGTGTAGTTATTTATCTCTTTCCCCCCCCCCCCCCCCCCCCAAATACACTCAAAAAAAAACCTCAAACGTTTGTCTGTTTTAAAAGGTGATGCTGGTTTCTCTTTGTGCTGGAGGGGTTGGACTTAACCTTATCGGAGGCAATCACCTCTTCCTCATGGACATGCACTGGTAAGACTCATACATGACTGTAGCAAACTCCCAAGTATTTGTTTAGGTCTACTTCATTTAGTTTTTCGCATTGCTTTTTTATTGTTCTTTTGGAGGCCGAACCTGTCAGTTTGTTTAAATTTTATCTAAACTTACTTCAATATTTTATGGTTTTATTACGTGTCAGTACTTGCGTTGAACAGAATCTTTTTATTATCTGCCATTTGAGTCAATGTCACTGGCCTGACTCAAATCTAGAAGTTGTTACTAGCAAGTAAACAGTCTGTTTTTGTTTAAAGTATTTTTTCAGTGGGAATGTGCACATTTAAATGTTTTTTTTTATGTGAAACTTTAATTTAAGCTTTATTAAATAAGTCAACATACAAAACTTTGAAATAAATCAGTTTTCTGCCTTGTACAATAAACAAATAAAGTATGTCACAAATTTTTATTCTTTTTCTGTTAAAAAACAAAGTAATATTTGATTTGTATGTTTTCAAAGTAGAAACGTCTGTTTTGTTTAGTTTTTTAAACAATAGTTCTTAAACTTACAGGAACCCAGCTTTGGAAGACCAGGCCTGTGATCGAATCTACAGAGTCGGACAAAGGAGAGACGTCACCATTCACAGGTATAAAATCAAAGGCATCTATAAGTCACTGTTTCAGTATTCTGTGCTGTTGGTGCACTTTAAGACGAGAAATGAAAAACTGAGATCAGGTTTCAACCTTTGCTGAATGCAGAGGTGCACACCCTGCTGGAAGCCAGGAACACTGCCTTCAGGTCTGGAAACTCAGAGGAGCTGAGAAGGACTAGGATTTCTGGGATTAAGAAGGTCAAAGCTACAGGTCCTTCTCAAAAAATTAGCATATTGTGATAAAGGTCATTATTTTCCATAATGTAATGATAAAAATTAAACTTTCATATGCCAGGTGTCCAACAGATTCTTAAAGACACTTAGAGAGGTCAAGGTCGAGAGGTCAAGGTCGAGATTTGAAGCTCTCGACCTTGACCTCTCGACCTTGACCTCTCGACCTTGACCTCTCTAAGTGTCTTTAAAAATCTGTTGGACACCAGGCAGGGTCCAATGCAGACATGTTCCTGTTTTTAGTTTTCTACATTTGTCTTGGAATCTAGCTGTTTTTTGTTTTGTTACCTTTTCCTTTTAGCCATCCTATTTGTTAAAAAAAACGACAAAAAAAAACTAGTATGCTTTTTTTTTTTTTATAACTGTTTATTGTTGTTGCTGTTGTCCATTGTTGTCATCTTTCTTTGTTGAAATCAGGTCTCTCTTGTAAATGAGTCCTCGAGGCTCAATGGGATTTACCTGTCTAAATAAAGGTTGAATTATATATTTCAGATTCATTGCACACCAACTGAAATATTTCAGGTCTTTAATTGTTTTAATACTGATGATTATGACATACAGCTCATGAAAACACAAAATGCCTGTCCCAAAAAATTAGCATATTTCATCCCACCAATGAA
>NC_056510.1:44264234-44264643 GCF_014905685.2 Nematolebias whitei | reverse complement strand
CAAAATGCCTGTCCCAAAAAATTAGCATATTTCATCCCACCAATGAAAGACAAGTGTTTTTAATACAAAAAACACCAACCTTCAAATAATCATGTTCAGTTATGCACTCAATACTTGGTCAGGAATCCTTTTGCATGAATGACTGCTTCAATGCGGCGTGGCATGGAGGCAATCAGCCTGTGGCTCTGCTGAGGTGTTATGGAGGCCCAGGATGCTTCGATAGCGGCCTTAAGCTCATCCAGAGTGTTGGGTCTTGCGTCTCTCAACTTTCTCTTCACAATATCCCACAGGTTCTCTATGGGGTTCAGGTCAGGAGAGTTGGCAGGCCAATTGAGCACAGTAATACCATGGTCAGTAAACCATTTACCAGTGGTTTTGGCACTGTGAGCAGGTGCCAGGTCGTGCTGAA
>NC_056510.1:44261051-44264134 GCF_014905685.2 Nematolebias whitei | reverse complement strand
CTATTCAATAGCTTTCAACACAAGATGATCTGTGTTTTGATCCTGTACGCTCCACACTGGTTAGTCGTCATTATCTGCATCGTTTTTTGTCTATATTCTGATTTACCTCATTTTGTATTTTGCTTTGTGTGTTACCTGTTGTTTTGTCTGTACAGCAGTTTGGTTGGCTTTGTAGCTGTTTTAAGTGCTTTATAAATAAAGTGGTATGGTATGGCTTCTCTGCAGTCTTTTATCATCAAACTGACCCGTTTTTCGAACCGGACTAAAGTTGGTCTCCCTTCCAACCGAATTCGGTGTTCAGTGACTCAGAGAGCCAGACGGGACCGTCCAAAAAATATATATTTTGGTCCAGGACCAGCCGCTCCCACTCCACCGGTCACTCTGAGCGCACCCTGCCGGCCAGGTGACCCCTCGAGCTAGGGAGTCGTCACACGAAGGTCCGGTTTTTTTTCTCTCTCTCTGAACACCAACAAACTTCTCATATGGACCTTTGTGGTTCTACCTGGTTCCGACAAGAATCGCTGGGTGGTATTTCACTGGTTTTCTGATGGATTGGCCCTCGTGGTGTCTTCATTGGTGTGGGGGAAGTGTACCTGTGTCCCCTGAACTGGACCAGAAACAAACCGAGTTGGCTGTGGGGGACTTCGTCTTCAATAGAGCCGGTCTCAGCTTTAGTGAGCAGCCCATTACTTTTTAATGAAGGACTGTCCACCTCCGTGGAATCACTGTGTTCGCCTGGAGGAGAAACTCTGATGCTTTGAAGCGCCGCTGGAACCAGACTGGAGCAGAACCGGATCGGACCAGTTACGACTTCAACCTCAGCCTCTCCAGTCAATCTCGTCGTTTTTCACCGGGGCTGCCTCTCGTGCTGTCGGGTGAGGAGGTGACATGCAGAGAAGCAGAGGAGTAGCACTGTGTGGTGCTCGAGAGAAGTTCGGAGTTTGCATAGGGGTTGCTGCAGGCCTCCATCCAAACTCACCTGGATAATAAATATTTTTATTCCGGATCACACTGTTGTCCCCTGTTGACCTTCTCTTTTTCTCCGTTCTCAGTCAGTGAGGTTAATAAACTGTTAAAAGGTCTTGATCCTAAAAAATCTGCAGGTCCAGATGAACTTCCACCTTATTTCTTAAGGCTGGCTGCTCATATCATCACAGTCCCTGTGACCCACATCTTCAATCTCTCCATAAGACAAAACTCCATCCCAGACACTTGGAAAACAGCCTTTGTTCTTCCTTTGCTGAAGGGAGGTGACCCCACCTCACTGAACAACTATCGACCAATCTCTAAACTCTGCATTTTAGCCAAGGTTCTAGAAAAACTGATAAACTCTCAAATCAAAAATTACCTGGACTCATTTAACATCTTACCTCCACATCAATCTGGTTTCAGGAAACAACACAGCACAACCACTGCTTCACTGAAGGTTCTTAATGATGTTGTTGAAGCACTGGATGCTAAGGATTATTGTGCTGCACTTTTCTTAGACCTGTCTAAAGCTTTTGACACTGTGGATCAGAACATCTTGTGTCATAAACTCTCAGAAATTGGTTTCTCAGAACACACCATTGGTTGGTTCTCTAACTATCTTTCAGACCGGAGGCAATGTGTTCAACATAATGGTACTTCCTCCAGTTATTTAACAGTCAACAATGGTGTACCACAAGGCTCAGTTTTAGGACCCACCCTCTTTACAATCTACATAGGTAATGTAGGTCAAAATATCCCTGATGCATCCATACATT
This sequence comes from Nematolebias whitei, assembly GCF_014905685.2. Lineage (NCBI taxonomy): Eukaryota > Metazoa > Chordata > Actinopteri > Cyprinodontiformes > Rivulidae > Nematolebias > Nematolebias whitei. The sequence goes on along the minus strand of NC_056510.1, from coordinate 44,262,389 downwards.
TCTATGCTGATGACAGTTGTTTATTGTCGAGCTAAAACTGTTGCTAAGGCTTTCCAGCTTTTGAAATCTGCATTCAACTACATCCAGACTGATTTGTTTCACCTCAAACTTGTCCTAAATGCCAAACAAAACCAAAGGAATGCTTTTTTCAAACAGGAAGTTGGTCCCAGCTGTTCTTCCTCCGATTTATCCTCAAATGGTGTCCCTATTGAGTTTGTTGATTACTATAAATATTTGAGTATCTTGGTCGACTCACATCTCTCTTTTAAGCTCCATGTGGAAAACTTGGTAAAGAAACTGAAAGTTAAACTGGGTTTCTTTTATAGAAACAGATCCTGTCTAACTCTGAATGTTAGGAAACACCTTGTATCTGTGACTTTCCTTCCCTCCGTTGATTACGATGACATTATTTACATGAACGCTCCTACAAGAACCCTGCAGATGTTGGATGCTGCAGATGTTGGATGCTGCAGATGTTGGATGCTGTCTATCATGGTGCACTACGATTCATAACTGGCTGTGATTATCGTACCCACCACTGCACCCAGTATTCACTGGTTAACTGGACATCATTAACTTCACACACTCTCTCACTGGTACATTTTCATCTTTAAATCACTTCTTGGTCTGCTGCCTTCATAAATCTCCTCCTACATTTCTCTGCGTGAGTGCAGCTACAGCGTGCGCTCTCAGGACATTATTACCTGCAGTGTTCCCTCAGTGAGGACTGAACTAGACAAAAGGACCTTCTCCTACTCCGCTCCTGTTTCCTGGAATATCTTACAAAAAAATCTGAAGCTCTCGACCTTTGACCTCTCTAAGTGGCTTTAAGAATCTGTTGGACTCCTGGCAGGGACCAATGCAGACATGTTCCTGTTTTTAGTTTTCTACATTCACCTTAGAATCTAGCTGTTTTTATATTACTTTTCTTTTTTTAGCCATCCTATTTGTAAGCAAATAAAATAAAATCTGTATGCCTTTTTTATAACTGTCTATTGTTGTCATCATTCTTTGTTGAAATCAGGTCTCTCTTGTAAATGAGTCCTCGAGGCTCAATGGGATTTACCTGTTTAAATAAAGGTTGAATGAATGCATGACCGAGGTCTGTTTGTTAAGAAGTCTAGTACCCAGTTACAAATGGAGGGACTTAGTCCTAGTGTGAATAGTTTGTCCATCAGGGTTTGGGGGATCATGGTGTTGAAGGTAGATGTGAAGTCCACAAAGAACATATGGACGTAGGAGTCCTGCTCCAGGTGGTTGAGCGCAATGTGGACCACAGAAAAGACTGCATCTTTTGTTGATCGGTTCTCACGGTTGATGTTGATGGTTGTTTTGATG
>NC_056510.1:44257331-44260951 GCF_014905685.2 Nematolebias whitei | reverse complement strand
CTCTCTCTCTCTCTCTGCTCTTTTGTTTGCTTCTGCTCAGGCTCCACCTTCTTACTCCACAACATCCACCACATGCGGCATCAGGAGGGACAACACACGCTAGCTCATAGTTTATCCTATACATTATTTAATTTTAAATGTTCTAACAATATTAAAACTAATAAAATGGCTTTCTATGTCTGTAGTTACAAGACCTGCACCACAATGTGACTGTGTATTTTCATCAATCAGGCAAATTTACGCCAACCTGTCTTATGCACATGCGAGCTAAGCCTTGTAATGGTTGTTGTAATGGCCTGGCACTGGTCTGCGGCACTGGTCTGGTCTGCAGCACTGGTGTGCAGCGGCCATGAGGCGCAGATCAGCGCCTCTCCCCCCGCTCGGGCCAGGCTCCGTCCTTGGCCCGAGCGGGGGGAGAGGCGAGCGGACATTAAGGAGAAGTTGTGCGGCCGCAAGTCACGACAAAAAGCATCGCGAACATCTAATGAAGTGTCATGAGAGCGGTTCGTTGCACGGAGATGTGCTCGAAATGCGTGTGGTTGTCATGTCGGACCTGACGCCGCTGCAGGGCTGAGCAAAGAGACAGCCACATTAGCCCGGCTAGCCGGGGTGCTAGTTAGCAGTTAGCCATACCTCCTCCACCCGCATGTCTATGATCCGCTCCACTTCGTACACATCCTCTTCCTCGTCCTGCTCGCTCTCCGTGGGCTCTACTCTGTCGGTTTCAGCCGCCATGGCTGCTGGACTGTACAGTTAACTACGACTCGAAGTTTGTTCTCGTCGCACAAGGCCGCCGTGTTGACGGAGGTGAAACGTTGGCGCACCTGGGGGCAGTGTCCGCTCAGAACTGAACGCAGCGCAGATACCGCCCAGTCCCGCCGTGCTGCGTTCACGCTGGCTCGGAATCTGCCCCCTTCATATTTTTACCACTAACTTACACTAGCCTTTTTTATACTTCTCATAGTTCATCTAAATATATAGACACGAGGAAATATATTAATTTTGTGTTATTTAATATTTCTCCAAAATAATGTAGTAAATCACGTATACAGTGCCTATGGACTAAAATGATTTACAAATGTCGATGTTTCCTGAAAGCATCTAAGACCTTTATGTTTCTGTAGCCATGGACTAGGTATGTGACTAACCTGTATACATAAAGGTTGAATGAATGGACGGTGCCCTGTGATGGACTTAACCTGCCGGAGGTGTCCCTGTGATGGACTTGACCTGTCCAGATGTCCCCCACCTATTGCACAGTGATAGCTGGATATGGGCACCAGTGACCCCCATGACCCAAAAAGGAAGAAGCAGTACATAATAGATGTAATTATTACATTACAACAAAGACTGGTTCATTCCAAAGATCCAGTCCCCCGGCACAAACAGAGCAATGTTGTGTATGCTGTTCAGTGTCAGGAGGGTGATCAGTCTTACATCGGGGAATCAAAACAGCCACTGGCCAAAAGGATGGACCAGCACAGAAGATCAACATCATCAGGCCAGGACTCTGAGGTCTACACTCATCTCCAGGCCAGCAGTCACTCTTTCAGGGATGAAGATGTTCACATCCTGGACAGAGAGGAACGATGGTTTGAGAGAGGAGTAAAGGAGGCCATCTTTGTGAAAAGAAACCGTCCATCATTAAACAGGGGCGGAGCCTCCGGGTTCAACTGTCCCCCTCTTACAATGCTGTGATTGCTAGTATCACTCAACCCTGTGAATAGTAAACAGCCATCAGTGTGCTAATGATCCATTGTTAGGCTGATGGTCCTTCTTGAGCATGTGATCAGCTGGTTTTGGTTGTCAGCAGCAAACTGGTTGATCCACTCTGAGAAGGTGCTATTTAAGAGACTGAGCTGAATACAGCTCCTCAGACTGAGGAAGTCTCTCGGATGAGAGACGAAACATTTCTACACACTTTTTTTGAACGTCCAGAGGACCAGACTTAACTTTTTTTAGACAATGAAGCAAACGTGATCATCATGTTACCAGCTTTGACTTGGAGCAACAATTCAGGACAAACTTCAGTCAGTCCTTCAATCTGTTACCAGTTTAGTATCATATGTCAGGATTCAGACCCATTTCTGTGAAACAATTTTACTCTACTAAATAGACTAGAGCATGTGATACAAGAACCCCTCACGTCTTTGTTTTCAACTTAACACACAAACTGTTTTGACCTGATTACCAGTAAATCACCCAGGTCTGGAGAGTAACAAGAAGACACCTGCCAATGTTACCAGGAAAGATGCCACAGGTACTGTTGCTGATTGGTTGCCTTGCTACACAACTCTCAGTAGACATCCAGTTCCAAGGAATGAGCCACAGAACTGATGACTGTTGCTGTTATACAGTAAAGATACATGGTGCTTGAAAGTCTGTGAATCCTCGATAATGTTCTATATTTCTGCAACAATATGACCTAAAACATCATCAGATTTTCACACAAGTCCTAAAAGTAGAGAAGAGTTAAACAAATGAGACAAAAATATTATACACGGTCATTTATTTATTGAGGAAATGATCAGACACCAGAGGTGTATTTTAATACGTACAAACATGGATAAACATAAAGAGCTATTGTTTGAGGAGAGTGGCACCAGCTTCAATATGCTCATCTTCAAACTCCAAAAATGATTTTAAGATCAGCCAGGGAGAGTTTGGAGACGGTGCTTCCTGTTCCTGAAAGTACATTCTGGGCCAGTTCCTTCTTCTTTATCTGCAGCATGGAAATCTTCTCCTCCACCGTGCCTTCACACACAAATCTGTTGGCATTCACACAAACGGTACAAAACATTCAACACTCATATAAAGTAGTAAATATTAACAAAGATGGAATGAAGACACTTTCATGTGATGTATGACTTTTTGGCTTGTCATTTGATACATGATCAGAGTCAGTTTCTTTATTTGTCATTCGCACCTCATGTGGTACATGTGGTGGGACGAAATTATGTTCACAGGGTCCCAGTTACATCCAACAATTAAATGTAAAAGAAAAACAGTAATAACATCTAAGATATGAACTAAGAAAAACATCAACTAAATATACACCAAACACTGAAAGCATAAAAACATTACGTTTAACAGCAGCACGAACATGAGTCTGTGAGCAGATGAGCACGAATGAACACAGCAACATGAAACAGATCAGCAGCAGCATGAAACAGATCAGCAGCAGCATGAAACAGATCAGCAGCAGCATGAAACAGATCAGCAGCAACATGAAACGGATCAGCAGCAACATGAAACGGATCAGCAGCAACATGAAACGGATCAGCAGCAACATGAAACAGATCAGCAGCAACATGTGATTTTTTTCACAGTGATTATTCTGGTTAGAGATTCATGAGTCTAACAGCCTCAGGGTAGAAGCTGTTCCTCAGTCTAGTGGTTCTACACTTAATGCTCCTCAACCTCCTTCCTGAGGGGAGCGGGGCAAAAAGTGTGTGTGCTGGGTGAGTGTGGTCCTTCATGATGCAGGCGGTCCTCTTCCTGCATCTAGAGGTGTAGATGTCTGTGATGGTGGGGAGACTGACTCCAACAGTCTTCTGTGCAGCCTTCACCACTCTCTGCAAAGCTTTTCTTTCTGCAGCTGTGCAGCCTCCATGCCACAC
>NC_056510.1:44254234-44257231 GCF_014905685.2 Nematolebias whitei | reverse complement strand
GATTTGTAGACATAATGAGTATTTTGAACTGGATTCGAAAGTGAACCGGTAACCAGTGCAGTGAGGCCAAAACTGGTATAATGTGCTCTCTTTTGCATGTACTGGTTAAAAATGGGGCTGCTGCATTCTGGACAAGTTGTAGTCGTGCAATGGAGGTCTGACTGATACCAAACAGGAGTGAATTGCAGTAATCAAGCCTAGATGTAATGAATGCATGTATTACTGTCTCCAGGTTCTTTTTGGACAATATGTGCTTCAGTTTAGACAGCTGCCTCAGTTGGAAGAAGCATGATTTAACAATCATGTTTACATGACTGTTAAGCTTCAGGGAAGGGTCCATTATCACGCCCAGATTAGTGACTCTTTGTTTTTCTGACAGGGTTAGAGCGGAAAGGTCGATGCAGTTGTTTGTGATCGTGTCGTTGGGAGGGAACAACATGACTTCAGACTTCTTTTCATTGAAACTTAAGAAATTTAAAGCCATCCAGTCCCTGATGTCAGCCAGGCAGTTGAGCAGCGGTTGAATAGAGCATGTAGCTTGTGTCTTAGGGGGAAGTAAATTTGACAGTCATCGGCATAGAAGTGGAAGGGCATGTTGTGTTTACGGAAAATAGCACCAAGCGGCAGCAGGTATTAAGAGAATAGGAGGGGACCCAGGATTGACCCCTGCGGAACCCCCCATTTAAGCTCTGCCTCTGCGGAACTAAAATCCTTGATGGAGACACAAAAGTATCTGTCAGTGAGGTAAGATCTGAACCACTTGAGGGCTGATCCTGTGACGCCCACCCACTGCTCCAACCTAGCAATGAGGATCTCATGGTCGATGGTGTCAAAGGCGGCTGTGAAGTCCAACAGGACAAGCAGTACAGAATCACCGGTATCTGTGAATCTGAAGATGTCGTTAAAGACCTTCAGCAGGGCAGTTTCAGTGCTGTGGAGAGGTTTAAAGCCGGATTGGAAAAGCTCTAAGATGGCGTGATCCTCCAGGAAGCACTTCAACTGGGACTCGACTATTTTCTCCAGTACTTTAGAAACAAATGGGAGTTTGGAGACAGGCCGGTAGTTGGAAACGACTGAGGGGTCAAGGTTTGTTTCTTTCAGGAGAGGCTGGACGGCAGCATGTTTAAAGGATTTTGGCACCACGCCAGTGGATAAACTACTGTTTACTATGGCAAGAATGGACGGACCTAGAGTTGGAAACACCTCCTTTAGTAGTCGAGGGGGGACCACATCAAAGGGGGAGCCAGAAGGTTTTAAGTTGCACATGACCTGCTCTAGAGAAGATAGTGATGGGTTCAAAATGGTCAAAAGGAGCTACAGATTGAGGTGGGATGGATGGGTCATGAGTTGGAGGGGAAATGAGAGCCCTGGTGGTCGCAATTTTTTCCAGAAAGAAATGTAAGAAGTTGTCGCACAGGTTGCTGGAGGGTGGGAGCTGCCGTCCATCAGCTTGCCAGAAGAGATGTGAGGATCCACAACTTCTCCTCCACCATAACCCTTAACACTGGCTCTCCTCAGGGATGTGTGTTGAACCCTCTCCTGTTTACTCTGCTCACATATGATTGTGCAGCTACCCATCCAGGCTGTCACATTGTAAAGTTTGCAGATAATACAGTGGTGGTGGGATGCATCACAAACAATGATGAGTCCAGCTACATGCAGGAGGTGGAACACCTGGAGAGCTGGTGCAAAGAGAATAACCTTCATATCAACGTGAAGAAGACAAAGGAGATGATTCTGGACTTCAGATTGAACAAACACACCTACACCCCCCTGAACACAAGAGGATCTGCGGTGGAAGTGGTCTCCAGCTACAAGTACTTGGGTGTACACATGTGTAGATGAACAGATGCTGGGATATATTCATCATTTAACGCGGGTTCCTCATTTTTCTGGACTGAATAAAACGTGCATTGAATTTAAGGAAATGCAAACGTGAGACGTCATTTAGATTTGACCCATCAAAATGAATGCGGTCATTTATTTACAGAATCAAATTTAACATCAAACATTTACATTAATTTGGCAAATTATGAAAATAACAATATAAGCAATCAATCAGGAAAAATCATACGGCCATGATTTTTCCGTTGTTGCACCACAGACATTTATAAACTGTACAACTATGATCTTTTACCCACACGGATGTGAATAAGCACTTTACACAGACATTTCTAAATATCTGGGAGAATTTCTACTTGATAGAAAGTTAAAGATGAAAGAAGTTAAAGGGAGTAAGATTGAATGGGAGGGGAGGAATGTTCACCAGAACCGACACTCTCCATCAGAAGCCCAGCTCTCCTTCGGTACGCTTGGTAGGAAACTTGATCCATTACCTTTCTGAAGATTCATCAGCAGATATGGAATTCCGTTAACGCTACCTGTCCAGCGTCTCCTGATGGTGGCTGTAGCTCGTCAGAAGTAGTGGCTAGTGAAAGTTATAATCCCATGGAACTCGGAAGAGCCTTTTGTCATGTCAAGATCATCCCGTCTCCGACAGAACTCGAACAGAACCAGCAGAAAACTCTCCAGCACTCTCGAACTCTCCAAAAACTCTAGAAGTCTGACAACTCTCCAACTCTGTGTAGACCAGGAAGTACTGACATTTTAAAGACTCTTTCCCGGTTCACTTTTTGGGATTTGTTCATTGGTCAGAAACGACCAGACGGGGTGGGTTTTGTGACGTAAGAGGTTAGAGACAGCGAGAATTGTTATGAGACAGATCAGAAATGTTCTCACAGACCGAGAGGGTTTTGTTTTGGCGTGTTTCAGGAAACAGGTGCAAAACATCTCTACTTACGTCTGAGAGGATTCTAAAACATGACAGTTTTAACATAACAACTTGTTTTTCGTTTGACTGTAACCTTGTAAACGCACACACTTGCTCATTCAAAAGCAGAAATCAGAAAAATGCATAATTACTCTGTAACAGCTTTTAACATGAGAATAAAATCATTACTCAGTTAATAAAATTGATTAGTTCACTGCAACATCTAA
>NC_056510.1:44244899-44254134 GCF_014905685.2 Nematolebias whitei | reverse complement strand
AGTGTTACTGACAGGTACGCCTTTTTGGCGACCCCCTTTCTGATAAAGTTACACAGAAACCTCTTGGGTTTTTTCTGACGCTTTTTCACGCGTTCAGCCTTATCTGTGTAATTTTGGTTTGCCTGAACCGTCAGCACAGCAGAAGCTGTTTCTGAGTGTTCAGCCTGTGATGACACGTCATCGTTCGTGTGTGTGTTTACCCCCCCTTCTTCCGATGAGGGGTTGTTTGAGGCAACCACAGCAACGTCTTGGTGTGTTCCACCGACATCTGTTATGTTGTCATACGCGCCCTCAGATGTAATAGGAATTACATTACTGCAAAGTGCTCCTGGTTGGGTTCCCGTGTCAGTGTGTTTCAAAGTTTCTAACAACCTGCGTAGTTTCTCTGTCTCCTCCGAGCTCAGAGGTGTAGGGCCTTGCTTTTGGAACTTTTGTGATTTTTTCGCCTCGGTTCGTTTCGTCCGAGGTGGGGGACGGTCAGGTACGTCTTGCGGGGTTTCCTTTACGTACTGCCCCTGCCGATATGGTTTCTCATATCGTTGCGTCCTGCGTTCACCCCTTTTTCGATAATCACTGTCTTCCTCTGAAAGAGGAGCCTTTTTGTCCCAGCGTGCACCTTCAGTACGCGGTTTGTTAGCTTGAACAGACTGTTTTCTCTCTTTCTTCTTAGGAGGAGGCGGCGAAGCACGTCGTCCTTCTAGTTCAAGAGGGAGGGGTTTAACCTTTACACTAGGAAACACTTCTATGGGCGTCTTAGCATGAGAACATGCTTCAAACACATTCACAGCACACTGTTTAATCTCACTGATGGATTTTTCTCTGAAATTTGCCATCATCTGTACTGATTTTTTAAAATCAGAGTGGAGATTTTTGCTGAAAACAAACTTAAAACCATCATCTTCTTCCATTCCGGTCTCATTTCTGTTACCAAAATAGGCTTGGAAGATTCTTTTGTAATAAACCTTTGGATGTTCAGTCTTACCCTGCGTGACCTTGTCTGCAGCTGGAAAACCAGCAGGCCCCGTGCAGGGGTCGTATTCTCTGATCAAAGCTTCACACAGAAGGTTGTAATCCCTCCTCGTTGCATCAGGTAGACGCTCGATGAAGGTGAACACCTCTCTGTCCGAAGTGAGCCGTATCAGACTTATCTTATCGTCTACCGTAGCATTAGGATAAGACCTCAATCTGAACTCCAGATCTTTGAGATACGCTTTCGTTCCTGCGGACCCCATAGGCCCGGGAACAAAGCGTTGTACATATTTTGAGGTTTTCTGCAAATCATCCATTGAAGGAGACTGTATCACCGGTCGAACTTGTGTGACTGGTGGTGCAGACTGATCAAGTCCTGCCCCTACTGCCCATGGTGGGGGTGGGGGTGGCTGATAAGGGTTGGTAGGAGGAGGTGCATATTGGTGCAGGTCTGTCCCCACCCTCCGAGATGGGGGTGGAGTTGACTGCCTGGCGTCAGGAGGAGGAGGTGCATACCGGTGCAGGTCGAACCCCACCTGAGATGGGGGTGGAGTTGACTGCCTGGCGTCAGGAGGAGGAGGTGCATATGGGTGCAGACCCGTCCTTATCCCCCGGGTTGGGGGTGTTGAAACGGGGCTAAGGGGAGGAGGTGCAACAGCATCTGTCTGGGGCGGTTGTAGCTGAACCTGTTCGATTCTCGGATCAGCTTGCTCCATTACAGAAATCCATTCTGTAGCTGTAGCTAACTTCTCCTCACAAGCTGTCAGGCGCTTATTTGTTGACCGATTTTCCTCTTGTAAAGTCAGCCAACTCCGGGTTATTAACCCCTTTTCTGCCTTGCAATCTGCCAGCTCCCTTAAAGCGGTTTGCAACCGTGCTTGTAACTCATCGTTATCTGCACACGCGTCTTGGTACGCTCGTTCCTTATCCGCAATCTTCTCCCCATATGATCGAGCCTGTTCTGACAGCTCTCTCTTTGAGAGGTCCTTATCAGTTTGAATCTTTTGTTTCAGCAACTCAGATTCACTTATCAGCTCGGCACACTTCTCCTCATATGATTGAGCCTGTTCTGACAGCTCTTTCTTTGAGAGGTCTTCAGCAGCCTCAAGGAGTTGCTGCAGCGCCTCAGATTCACTTATCAATTCGTCACACCTCTCTTTTTCAGACTTATATCCGTTGAATAGCACGCCCTTTTCTACTACCAAACGGTCTAATTCCGCCTTCAGAAGCAGAGAGATTTTTGCTAACCGTATGCGGCTTGATTTTGCGTCCTCCTTCACTGTAGCTGCTCTTGATAAACTCTGCAGCTCCTCATGTCTTTGATCGTCATCAAGGACTTGCAAGTCCTCCAAAGTTTTGCCAAGAATTGAATTTGTCAAAATGTGTAAGGCTGTCTGGACCACATCCTCGGATTGTAAGGGGTCAGTGTTTCCCTCTCCGTCCGCCATTATCTGCTATTTAGAAATTAAATAGTAGATGTAAATGTTTAGGTGGTAAAATAAAATCAGAAAATCTCCTTTTCCTGATAAGCTTTACTCTTATTTAGTGATTTATCATTTAAACGTGCGTTATCTTCTAGCAAAATGAGTAAACTATTCAACTCTGTGAATATTTGTAACTGTATCTTATTTAAAAGTTTCTAAATTTTTATTATGTACCCGTTTCTCAAGGATTTACCAGTGAATAAAAATTTGTTTGGCAAAAGCTCTCAGCATAAATACCTTCATAACTTTTAAAACGCAAGATAACAGTGTTTATTCAGCTTTGAGGAAGTTTTTTAACCCAAAAATTGCCTTTCAGGAAAATAAAAACGTTTAATGTCACTCTTCACCTAAAAACGAAGTGAAAACCTGTGACCCCACGTCTTCTCCACAAGATGTCAGCAGATCCTCAACAATTTTAACTCAGACACTGTTTGTGTCGTCCACTAGGGGTGCTATAACTTCCTGTGGCGTCCGGTCGTTAGCTTGTTAGCTAAAATTAGCATCGGCTTGCTTCGGTGAAAACCAACACTTCTGAACGGATTTTTTACACAAACGTGGCAAACTTTCAGCGAATATGCTTCGAATGAATGTAAACAGCGTTTCAGAACACAGCTTCAATGCGCTTTCCAGCGTTAAAAAGCAGATTTTATTCCCTATGAAAACGAATTTCATTTCCGGGTGACGTGATTGACGCGTCCCTCATCCAATCAGAACGTTACACACGGTCTTTCTCAACCAATGACGCAGCGTAGGGGTGAGGGGAGGTGACGTCAGTCAACCTTTCTCAGCAAATCAGAGCTTTCCACAACAGCGAATTCAACCAATCAGGAAGCGTATTCTCCAGCTAGCAAGTTAGATTAGCGTAAAATAGTTCGTCACTTTTTCGTCTTTTAAACCATCAAAATGCACTTTTTCTGTTAAAAATTGTAACGAAACAACCCCCTGAGCTGCACAGAGAACGGCGCTCCGTGACAAAACGTCTTTCTAGCTATTTAAAACAACTCGTTCGAAGCTCCAGAACCGAGTCGGAACCACAGAACCGAAGCGGACCAGAAGCGTCCGGAACACAGTTTAAACAGAATGAAGCGTTTCCACAGCTCAAAGCCAGCTTAAGTTACACATACAGACGTACAATTCAGCTTTATAAAGACTTGTGACCCAATTTCAGCTTCTCTGTGAGCTTTCTGAGCATCACAGACCAACACGCTTAAAAACATGCAGCATTTCGCTTCAGGCGGTGCAGCTCCAAGCGCGCAGCTCCGGCTGCGTAAAGACGCACGGTTCAACTGTTATTTTATAACACATGCCAACATGAAAATCAATTAGCACACTAGTTACAGTCCATTTATGAGCACGTGACGGGCCACCAATTGTAGATGAACAGATGCTGGGATATATTCATCATTTAACGCGAGTTCCTCATTTTTCTGGACTGAATAAAACGTGCATTGAATTTAAGGAAATGCAAACGTGAGACGTCATTTAAATTTGACCCATCAAAATGAATGCGGTCATTTATTTACAGAATCAAATTTAACATCAAACATGTACATTAATTTGGCAAATTATGAAAATAACAACAAAGCAATCAATCAGAAAAATCATACGGCCATGATTTTTCCGTTGCTGCACCACAGACATGTATAAAACTGTACAACTATGACTTTTACCCACACGGATGTGAATAAGCACTTTACACAGACATTTCTAAATATCTGGGAGAATTTCTACTTGATAGAAAAGTTTAAAGATGGAAAGAAGTTTAGAGGGAGTAAAGGATGGTGTGTGAGGGAAATTAAGTGTTTTCCAGAACCGACACTCTCCATCAGAAGCCCAGCTCGCCTCGGTACGCTTGGTAGGAAACTTGACCCATTACCTCTCTGATGATAATCAGCAGATATGGTGTTCCGTTAACGCTACCGGTCCAGCGTCTCCTTAGAATGGCTGTTGCCCGTCAGAAGTAGTGGCGAGGCTCTGTTTGACACATATTCACCTCAGTGGAAAATGTTATAATCCCATGGAACTCGGAAGAGCTTCGTTGTCATGTCAGGAACTCCAACAGCACTCCATCAGAACTCCAGAACTCTAGAAGTCTGACAACTCTCCAACTCTGAGTACCTGTGTGTCTCTCCGTGTCCCTGTGAGTCTGTGTAGACCAGGAAGTACTGACATTTTAAAGACTCTTTCCCGGTTCACTTTTTGGGATTTTTCATTGGTCAGAAACGACCAGAAGGGGTGTGTTTTTGTGACGTAAGAGGTTAGAGACAGCGAGAATTGTTATGAGACAGCTCAGAAATGTTCTCACAGACCGAGAGGGTTCTGTTTTGGCGTGCCTTAAGAAACAGGTGCAAAACATCTCTATTTACGTCTGAGAGGATTCTAAAACATGACAGTTTTAACATAACAACTTGTTTTTCGTTTGACTGTAACCTTGTAAACGCACACACTTGCTCATTCAAAAGCAGAAATCAGAAAAATGCATAATTACTCTGCACAGCTTTTAACATGAGAATAAAATCATTACTCAGTTAATAAAATTGATTAGTTCACTGCAACATCTAAAATGGTTTGAACTAAGACACTTTGATTATCAACATTTGTAAGATAGTAATGATAATAAAAAGAGAGTGTTCTTTTCACTTGAATCTTCAAGAAAGAAAGTCTCAGGATGGGTGAACCTGTATTTATGTATTCAAATACATGAAATGACAGCTTCTATCCCACAAGGTTCTAAAGGTCAAGAGTTTTGACCTTAGACTGGGTTTCGACGTAGGCTTAGTCCACTACAATACTATTTCTATCCTAACATGTGATTCTTGACCTGCCATTGTGTATCTGTTCCTCTCAAACCCAGCTGTTGAAGCAGATGGTCCTCTTGTCCTGATCCTGGTTCTGCTAAAGGTTTCTTCCTCGTGACTTTTTCTTTCCACTGTCGCCTTCATGCTTGTTCAAGATGAGAGTTAAACTCAAAGCTGCTCCTCAGATAAATAATGTTCAGTTATTATTTTATATTTGAATGTTTCTGTTAAATTATTATTTTATAAATGAATGTTTCTGTTAAATTATTATTTTATATTTGAATGTTTCTGTTAAATTATTATTTTATAAATGAATGTTTCTGTTCAGTCCCTGAGACGACTTCTGTTGTGACTTGGAGCTGAAGAAATAAACTGAATTGATGGCAGAGAAACCTCCTCTGATACTTTTGACTATAAAACAACTTTTGATGTTCTGCGTTGGCAAACCTAAAAGAATCCTACGATAAAAATCATTTTAAACAGCACAATGATACAATGAACTAAATCTACAGAAAACATCAGGTTTCAAAGTTTGAACAGAGAAAATGAATTGATTAAATTTCATGTGTCCATCTTGAACCTGAGATAACTGAAGGGTTGATGACAGGAACATGAATACTGACAGAAAAAACCCGTTAATAAGCAGCAGCACAACATGTGTGCAGCCGTGTTTGATTAAATGAATAAACTCATTTAACATCTACCAGACAGCACCAGCAGACACAGTGAAAGGTTTTCGTTTTGCCGACCTGGATCTCCTCCCGTTCCTTCTTGTCAGGCATGGCTCTGGCAGCTGAGGCGTGTTTCTCAAACAGTTTGCGCTCCTTCTGCAACTTCCTGTTTTCCTCCTTCTTGTACTCCTCGAACTTGATCAACTCCTCCGCTGCCTTCTGCTCAAACTCCAAACGCTCTTTCCTGCAACGTACAAATTATATCAGAAAAATACATTTCTTCAAATAAATATGGACAAAAAATAAAACTGGACTGACAATTCCAGAAAGAACCTGGCTAAATGTATTCTTGCCTTTTACAAAATGAAGCTCTGAACCAATTTTTAAATCTAATTTTACTTCCTAGGATGTTAAAAACACTGACTCAGACACTGCAGAACCTCCGTGGGTGAGCTTGTGACTGAACGAGCTTGAACGTTCAGTTCCAATTTCCTCACCTGAGATCTTCCAGTTTTTTCTCCTTCTCTTGTCGGAGTCTGACGAGTGCAGCGTTCTCTTTCTTAAAGCTCTCGATCTCGATCTCCAGCTCAACCAGTCTCTCTCTGAGCTGCATGGACTGGACCTGCTGGGCTGCGGATGAGAATACTCACATAAACAGCTACATATTGTTCACTGCTCAGTTTGAAACCAAGATGTCCAGAACGATCACAGTAAGGTCATTCTGCAGCATCAGGGCTGAAACAATATTTGAAAAATTAGTTTGTCTGACCTGTGTCACCTTTTGGCTTCAACTCAGAGACAGCAGGAGGGGGAACAGGTGCATTCTGGGCTTTTGGCTTTAGTGAGGGGAACAACCTGGTCATGAGTTGGGAGGCAGGTGGAGGATCAGGTTCTGGGACTTGATCAGGCTCCACAGCTTTGCCTGTTGCTATTTTTCTTAACAGAGTCATCTCGGGCCGTGCAGCTTCACAGAGTGTCAGCTTGGAAACTGGTCTGAACTCTCTACGCTCGCTGGTTTTACCCACAGCAGTGTCGTCCAGGTCATTCCATGTGTTGTCATCGTCAAACACAACCCTACCCTGCTGGCCGTCTCTGTCCTCTATGAGCGTGGAGTCTTCAGCATCGTCGAGGACACCTCCACGCTCTGCGTCTTCCTCGTGTGCAACATCCGACTCTGAATCCCCAAAGCTATCCTCATCCTGATAGGACCTCTTGTCATATGGAGGGTCAGACACTGTTGGAAAGCCAGAAGCTCCTTTAGACACAACTTCATCTCCAAATTCAGAGCCACAGCTGGAGATGTCAGAGATCTTGTGTTTGTCTTCTTCCTCACTGCCCTGACCTTCATCATCGTCAGCGCTCACTTTGCCTTCGAGTGTATTCATTCTCATCTCCCCCCCAGAAACACTTGGACACACTAAAACATCTCTGTGCTGAACACCACTGTACTTGTGAGCTTCACCCGCTGAAGGCGATTTAATGGGGGTGGAGGAGAGGCGTCTCTTGTGGAGCCCGGCAGCAGCCTGACGCTTCTGCTGGTCCATGTGAAGAACCTGCGAATGAGGAAAATAAACATTCAAAATTAGATAACTTCACCAAAGATCCAAAAATTCTACCTTCTGTGGCAAACTCATTATTCAGTTTTAACAATTCATTTAAGGACATGAGGTCAGTTTGTCGTCTAGTAGTCTAAGTCTATAGCAGCATGACAAGCCGACCCTAACTATAGGATTTAGCAAAAAGGAAAGTCTTAATCCCAGTATTAAAACTGGACAATGTGTCAGCCTCATGGACAGAAACTGGAAGTTGGTTCCACAAGAGAGGAGCATGAGAACTGAAGGATCTTCCTCCCATTCTGTTTTTGTAAATTCTAGGAACCACAAATAAACCCTTAAGTCTGAGAGTGAAGTGCTCTGTTAGTAAAATATGGAACAATAAGATCTGTAATATAAGATGGAGCTAGGTTGTTGAGGGCTTTGTAGGTTAGAAGTAAGATTTTGAATTCTATTCTGGATTTGACAGGGAGCCAATGGAGAGAAACTAAAACTGGAGAGAGATGATCTCTCCCAGTAACTCCAGTTAAGACTCTGGCAGCAGCATTTTGGATCAACTGAAGACGTTTTAAAGAAGTATTTGGACACCCAGATAATAAACCATTGCAATAGTCCAGTCTAGACGGGACAAATGCATGGACCAGTTTTTCTGCATCATCTTTAGATCAGATGTTTCTAATGTTAGTGATATTACGCAGGTGGAAGAAGGAGGTTCTAGTAAAGTTTTTAATGTGGGGGATAAAAGACGTGTCCTGATCAAAAATAACACCAAGATTTTTAACATTAGAGCTGGAGGACAGATTAATGCATCTAAGGAGGGAGAAAGACTGAAACATTCATTCCTAAGGTGCTCAGGTCCAAAAACCAAAACCTCAGTCTTGTCTGTTCAACAGGAGAAAATTAAGGGTCATCCAGGTTTTTATGTCTTTAAGACATGCTTGTAGTCTAAGTAGCTGGTTGGATTCACTGGGTTTAATGGACAAATATAACTGTGTGTCATCAGCATAACAATGGAAATGTATCCCATGCTGCTTTGAGTATGTAACAACATAAATCATCTCTCTGAAGCCTCCTTCAAGGAGAAAGGAGGCTCTGAAATCTTGAAGACCAGTCACTGCAGGAAGAGCATGTGATAAAAGATAAAACTGTCCTTTTAAAAACTGAGCAACAACTTTCTGAGGGGCTGAGAGTGTAGCTAACTGTGCTACAGACCGATGTAAACTCCTGAAACACTAAACAATCATTAATCAAATGATCAACTCTGACATGTGGAACTGAATTAAAATTAATTTTACTTTTATATCTACTTTTAAAATAAAAGACTACCAGTATTTTATAGACAGTAGTCCCTCGCTACTTTGCGGTTTGCTTTATGGTGGCTTTTCAAAATAAGATTGGACATGACACACAATTGGCTGATTGATGGATGAGCTGAACGATCAGCATGGAAATTTTGTATAAAAGGAATTATTTTAAATTATTTGGCACCTGCTGTACATTTGTGCAACTCAGAGCTGCAGAAAAAGCTTCCTGCTGTAGCTTTGTGCAGCCCTTACTGCTGCAGGATAAACTTCCTGCTGCAGCTGATCAGCTGTTCAGTGTGCAGAGCGGAGAAGTGGGTGTGGCCAAGAATGCTTGCAGGTGGCTGAGAGCAGAGGAGTCAGGGAGCTGAAATCATGACATTCTGTCTCTTTTACAGCGTTCAGAGTTTAGAAACATTGTTTAGAATATTGCAAGTGTGGGAAGGGTTTAAAACACCT
>NC_056510.1:44236338-44244799 GCF_014905685.2 Nematolebias whitei | reverse complement strand
TATATTATATATATATAATATATATATATATATATATATAGAGAGAGAGGTGGGTGGGTGGGTAGGTATAGATAAATATAATATAATAAAATAAACTACTACTTGTACTACTATTCTTATTTAGCAGTTTTAACTTATCGCGGGTCTTCAGGATATGGATCCCCTGCGATAAACGAGGGACTAGTGCACATACAAGAGAAAACATGGCACAAGTAATAAAATAAGAAGTTCCACTGAACTAAAGCAACAATATAAATGGAGCACCTTCATGACAAAAGAGGAGGTGGATGAGAAGGACAACTCCTCTGCAGCTTGCTCCAGCAGCTCAAACTCCCCCAGCTCCATGCTTTCCATCTGCCGGTCACACTCCCAGCGCTGGAGCTTCTCCTGGAACGATAACTCCAAGGAATCCGGGGAAGGTCCAGTCCTCTCCTCTGACCCTGTCCTTACCTCCACTTCTGAACTAGAGCTCTTCTCTTCAGCAGCTTTTCTCTGGCTTCCTAAAGGGTTCACCTTCTGCTGCATGCTTGGACTCCAGTTCTTCACTGCCTGAAGCGACACCACCTTATTCTGCTCCTTGACTTGGCCCGTTTCATGCTCGTGTCGTCTGGGCTCTGGTTCTGTTTGAATCGAATCTAGTGCTGCGTTTTCTTTTTGGTGACCTCCTAAGACTTTTGTCCGTGCCACCTTGCTCTCTGCTTTGACGTTGTGAGGTGGCAAACCACGTCCCCTCTGTCGGTTTTCTTTGTTGAGTACTGCAGTTTTACGCTGAACAGGAAGCTGCCAGGCTCCACTGGAACTACTTTTCCCTATAAAAACAGGCGCCGAGTCGCTGCGAGGGTGCACTCTGCCTTGGGGTTGTAGCGTATAGTCTTTCTTCACCTCCACTGTCTGAGAAGAAACTTTGTTGGTAAATCTAGAAAGTCCCGCGCCTCGCTTCAGAAATGGCCTCTTGGGCGGGGCTTCAGCTCTGTGTGGTACCTGTTAAAAGGAGTGTGCAGTCAGTGGTCTTCCTACAACCAAACTGAATGTGAAACAACACATTTTATCACCACGGCCGCTCTCACTTGTTGCCTCTGTTCCTCCAGTCTGAGCTGCTCCTCCAGCAGCTCCTCAAACGTCTGCTTCTGACCCCCAACACCCGGCCTTATCGGTCTGCAGAGGAGCCGCAACAAATGAACCATCACATGCTGTTTGAGCCAAAACACTCCAACCAGACAGCAGCCTGAGCAGCCACACTGGTGCCTGTCATCTGAACGGTTTTATATTTATTCAAATACCATTTACCTGTCGTTAAACACGTCATCTTCATGTTTTGTGTTGTTCTCACTTCTCACTGCTCCTTTACACTGTTTTATAAAACACTCCGTTTCAGATCCCTCCTCCTGACCATCTGTGCAGTCCTGCATCGCTGTAAAAACACCAAGTGTAGACTTTAGCAACAGGTCACAGGTCACAGGTCACAGTCCAGTCAGCAGGTCACAGTCCAGTCAGCAGGTCACAGTCCAGTCAGCAGGTCAAAGTCCAGTCAGCAGGTCACAGGTCCAGTCAGCAGGTCACAGGTCCAGTCAGCAGGTCACAGGTCCAGTCAGCAGGTCAAAGTCCAGTCAGCAGGTCAGTCAGGGCTGTTTCTTACCGTCTTGCTCGTCTTCATGATAATCTTGACGTCTGAGCAGTCGCTCCCGTCTTCCTGCTGCTGAGAGCTGGTGTCCCTGCAGAAGGGTCCCGTGTGTGATCTCACTGCAGTTCTCATCCCTCTGTGTTCCTGAGGACTCAGAACTCTCTGTGTTTGACATAATACAGTCGCCTCAGTTCTCATGAAACAAATTAAATACAGCTTTAGCTAAAGGAATAATCTATTTCATGTAATCTGAGTAATCCATCTTGGGGTTTTTTTGTACCTTTTGTGCAAATTTGGGATCCATTCATAATTCCCAACAGCCTCAGATGCTCCTCCTGCAGGTGCAGCTGCTCCTCCAACTGATGGCCTTTTAGTTGCTCATGCATGTGCTGCTGCCATTTTCGTAACTGTATGAATGCACACCGTATTACACTGTAATTAATTACAGTGTAATTAATTACAGTGTAATTAATTACACTGTAATTAATTACAGTGTAATTACACTGTAATTAATTACAGTGTAATTACAGTGTAATTAATTACACTGTAATTACACTGTAATTAATTACAGTGTAATTACACTGTAATTAATTACAGTGTAATTAATTACACTGTAATTAATTACACTGTAATTAATTACACTGTAGTGTAATTAATTACACTGTATTACTGTTTACCTGTGTAATTATTACACAGGTAACAAAACTTCAACAGGGTTTCAGTTGGCTTCAACAGAACTCATCACGACATGTTTGATTACTACCGGTTTACCTGTGACCTCATGCTGCCATAATTCCAACTCAGATTATAAATGCATACTGATTTTTACCACCAGTTACTATTCAAGTCTTCATCAGCCTTCAATAAGAGATCCTTAAAATAGAGAAGGAAGTCAAAGGAGTGCATGTGATGAAGTGCAGGGGTATTAACCCTTTAACCTTAAGACTATTGCAGGGTAATTTCATGACATCTACCTTTAAGCTGTGATCTTTTTAGCTCTGGTTTGTTTGTTTGAGGGTGAGACAAACACTGACTAGTCTTGGACAATCTTCCATCATTTCTTTTACATCAGCTTAAAAAAAGAAAAATGCTGAGATTATATTGTCACCTTTATTTAATCCTTATTTTTAGTACAAAATGAATAACCTCATCCTTTAAACAGAGACAACGCAGACATTTGGTCCAATTTTAGAACAGCATTACCGTATTTTCTGGCATATAAGTGGCAGTTTATTGCATAGATTTGACAGTCTGTGACTTAAATACTTTGTTTCCCTGTTCGTGACGCAGTTTTTCACTGACACTTGAAATGTTCATTAACGTGAACCACAGTAAACATCATCTGCAGCCGCTAGAGGCGCGAGAGGGCCCTCTAGACTTCTGACAACTACCGGTAGGTGCATCTGTTGTTCTGTACCGCCACCCCGCCAAACATTGAAGTGCATTTATTAAAGAAAAGTTCAACTGAGACACACCTTTGTTATAATGTCAAGCAAACAAATAATTGTAAGTTTTAATCTTGTTCAATTTTGATGAATTGCAACAGCGAGTCCTCCCGTGCACGCTCCTGCAGCCTCCAATCCTATTTCACACCGAGACTTTAGCTGATTATTACTGAGACAATTTGTGACAGACTGGAAGGAATAATTCACTAATTAAATTCCACACGTCTTTAACATGCAAAAATAAACACTAGTGCATGCATAAATAACTGTGCAGAATTATTATGTTAACTATAAAGTCAAACTATAAATTCTCATTTTCAGATATTTTATGGCACACAAATGAAGAAATGTTCTTTTGAACAAAGTATGTTAATCAAAAGCAATAAAAGAAAATATTAAATGACATAATTCCTAACATTTACATATTTATGACATTTGTTTAAATCCCAGTAATATGTCAGTAATAAATGTGCAGCTGAGTTTATTATTGGTGAAGGGACTCAGTGCAGTTGTACCAGTTTAAACATGACGATGATATGAAGAAAAAAACTACTGTGAAATAAGTAGCCCCTGATTCTCTGCTCAGTTATCTCATGGCTCATGAAGACGACATGACGTGTGCTCACCTGTTCTAACTAAAGGACGGTGCGCTCACCTGTTCTAACGACATGACGGTGTGCTCACCTGTTCTAACTAAAGGACGGTGTGCTCACCTGTTCTAACGACATGACGGTGCGCTCACCTGTTCTAACGACAGGACGGTGTGCTCACCTGTTCTAACGACAGGACGGTGCGCTCACCTGTTCTAACGACAGGACGGTGCGCTCACCTGTTCTAACGACAGGACGGTGCGCTCACCTGTTCTAACGACAGGACGTGTGCTCACCTGTTCTAACGACAGGACGGTGCGCTCACCTGTTCTAACGACAGGACGGTGCGCTCACCTGTTCTAACGACAGGACGGTGTGCTCACCTGTTCTAACGACAGGACGTGTGCTCACCTGTTCTAACGACATGACGGTGTGCTCACCTGTTCTAACTAAAGGACGGTGTGCTCATCTGTTCTAAGGACATGACGGTGCGCTCACCTGTTCTAACGACAGGACGATGTGCTCACCTGTTCTAACGACAGGACGGTGTGCTCACCTGTTCTAGCTTCACAGTCAGAGCTAGCTCCTCTGTTCTGCTTCTAACTTCAGCCAGAGTATGGAGCTCATCTCTAGCTGCTGCAGGATCCGAGCTGTCCTCCGGAACATCAGGCTCGGGAACCCGTCCAGGCCCATCCACATCCAGGCAGCTGCTGTCTGCAGAGGCTGGCAGAGGGGCGAAGTCGGAGATGAAGGACTCGTCGAGCTGCAGCGGCGGGGATCCCGAGGCGGAGGCGGCTCGCAAGGATCCAGCCAGATCCGGGGACGAGTTGAGGATCACCCCGGCTCTGGTGCTGCTCGGCAGCCACCGGGCCAGGAAGTCTGCCTGGGAGAACTGCAGCCCGGCTGGAGATGACATAATGTCGGCCGAGGCGCTTCAGTCAATCAGGGGTTGCTAATCCGGGATTTGAACGACAGATTAAGGATTGATTTCATTATGAAGAAGCACTTTCCAACACGCTCTCTCATACCACTAGCTTTACTTTTAAAAGTTTGTTCAGTAATGCTAATGTCAACATCAAATGTCAGCCATGTAATGAATGTCATAATCCAGATACACGTCGTCTAAACACATTTCATTTAAACGTCATAACGTTCGTCGGCTTGTCTTGAAGCTTTGCTGGCGACAATAAATTCAAGAGTTTTGGCCCCAATAACAAAGCAGAAAGTTCAATAAATTACTAAACATATCGGAACACATTGGAATTACCTGTAACACACAAGGAAAGCAGCTTTACAGTTGTACAGGAAAAGGTTAAACACATTAAACAAAAAGAAGTTTGAAAACCTGCCGCCATATCAAAACAAAGCCCGCGAGAGTCAACGATTAATAATGCATTGTGGGTATTGTAGTTTCAATACTTACACATTTTTTGTGTGTTTAAAATAATTGAACGTTATATTTGTGAGTAATAATATTCTAATAATATGAAAGAAACAATTGTAAAATAAAATTGCTGTTGAAAAAAATCGTTTTCAGACTGTTTCCGGTGAAACTGCGCTCCTTCTAAACATTTCACAATAAGTGAAATTGATAAGTTTGGTAAGTTTTTTTTGTGGTCTTCCGTTAAATTTAAAGATCCTACGCATTTAACTAGTTTTAAACGTTATTTTATTGCAGATATAATACAAGTCTTTCGAATATATAGTTAAATTTAGATATCAGACAAGAACATAAGCTTTTACACTGATAGACAGTAACCGGAAGTTCTTTCTGTTGGTCAGTATGAACAAACCGAACGTTGGAGTTTCTGAACGGAGAGGGAGCTTTTGAGATCATGGAAATTGTTTTGTGTAATGTGCACGGTAAGCCTTAATAATTAAAAAGTTGTTTTAGATGATGGACTTGAGAGTTGTGTTTGTTAACTTTATGTGTTGCTTGTTGAACATGCCCTTCAAACTGTTGCTCTTTGTGTTCGGCAGGCACCGTGTGTATGCTGAAGACGGGTAGAAAAGATGGGCCGAATAAAGGCAAGAGCTTTTACATCTGCGTTTACAGCCAGGGCTGTGGTTTCAGCCAACAGGCCAGGTATACATGGACAGAGGCTTCCCGCAATGAACCCTTGTGTTTGTGTTTATATCATTTTAATTTATTGATGTTTTAACCCTTGTGTTTTGTAATATACAATACAGAAAATATCCTCACATTTCAGCAAAAGTATAAATATATAACTTAAACTTGTAACTGTTGTGTGTAAATATGGTATAGATTTTTTATTTTTTGGTAAAGTTGTCTTAGCAGTGCAGTGGTTAACCTTTTTAAATGTTGTGCCTGAAACTATTAGTTCTTATGTTTTCTTTTATGATTGTCTACTGTTTCCTGACGCATGCTCAATAATCCAGGTAGAAAAATCCAAAAAAGTTCAATCTGGTCCTCTGGACATTCCAAAAAAAAAAGTAAAAAAATGTAGAAACGTTTTGTCTTTCATCCGAGAGACTTCCTCAGTCTGAGGTGCTGTTTTCAGCTCAGTCTCTTAAACAGCACCTTCTCAGAGTGGATCAACCAGTTTGCTGCTGACAACCAGAACCAGCTGATCACATGGTCAAGAAGGACCATCAGCCTAACAATGGATCATTAGCACACTGATGGCTGTTTACTATTCACAGAGGGCTGAGTGATACTAGCAATCACAGCATTGTAAGAGGGGGACAGTTGAACCCGGAGGCTCCACCCCTGTTTAATGATGGACGGTTTCTTTTCACAAAGATGGCCTCCTTTACTCCTCTCTCAAACCATCGTTCCTGTCTGTCCAGGATGTGAACATCTTCATCCTTGAAAGAGTGACCTCTGACCTGGAGATGAGTGTAGACCTCAGAATCCTGGCCTGATGATGTTGATCTTCTGTGCTGGTCCATCCTTTTGGCCAGTGGCTGTTTAGTTTCCCCGATGTAAGACTGATCACCCTCCTGACACTGAACAGCATACACAACATTACTCTGTTTGTGCCGGGGGACTGGATCTTTGGGATGAACCAGTCTTTAATGTATTTTGGGGTTTAAAAGCCACTGGGACGTTATGTTTAGAAAATAAACGTCTCAGTTTCTCTCGTGGCTGGCTACCACGTCGTGTTCAAAACAGCTGAGACGTCGCCCTTCGTATAAAAGATTTATTTGACAAAACATGGGTTACAGATATTCAGAGACAAACAATTACATTAATAAGATATATGCATATAAATGGAGCATTAAAGAACGAACCGTCGGTGTGCGCCTCCCGGAAATGCTCGGTGGGCGTGTGTCATTTCCGGCCTTTTATCACAGTTTGAGAAGGCTAGCTTTCTGATTGGTTTAGCTTCTGTTGCTAGGGTTACGACTCTAGTCCGCCCCCTCAAGGACGTTAATGTCTACATTTCAGATAAGAAGTTTTGCCTCACTGAAATCGTTCGTTTTAGCTGTTTGTTTAACGTGATTATACCTTAGTGATACCAAATGATTTGAGTTAAAGTTGTTTATTTCTAGGAATAATTAATAACTATTAATTATCATCTAACTCGTGTTTGCGTGTTCTTACTTGATCCTTTTTATACTTCTGTTTTAGTTTAGTTGCTTTGGTTGGATTTTACTTAGTCAAACTATATTAAGTCTAAATTAAAGAGATGTGTTCTAGCTTTATTTATGTTAATCAGTCTGTTATCTGGCATGATTTGATTGCTTGTAATATATCAAATGTGAACTTGTAAAATTATCCTTAGCTAATATGAGATTATATTTAAAGGTCAACTAGTTAGAATTAGCAAACATTTTCTATAAATATAGTGCAACCCTGGAAGAAAGACACACACACTTTGTATAACATGACATTTGAATGCTTGATAGGAAATATAAAAAAGGTATAAAAATATGAAATCCAACAGCGGTACACTTTGGTTTCGCAAACCCACCCACACAGACCAGTATTTGCAGTTTGACTCCCATCACCCTTTGGAGCACAAGTTAGGAGTCATCAGGACTCTGTACCACAGAGCAGACAGCGTCCCCACTAGCTCAGGACCCAGGCAGAAGGAGAAATCCCACACAAAACAGGCTCTAGAGCAATGTGGATATCCTAACTGGGCCTTCCTGAAAGCAGAGAAGAAACCCAAACAGGACTCCAGTCAGCCAACAGGTGAAAAGGAGGAACCCAGACCCAGACCAGTGGTCATTCCATATGTTGAGGGAGTATCAGAGAAACTGAGACGTTTATTTTCTAAACACAACGTCCCAGTGGCTTTTAAACCCCAAAATACATTAAAGACTGGTTCATTCCAAAGATCCAGTCCCCCGGCACAAACAGAGTAATGTTGTGTATGTTGTTCAGTGTCAGGAGGGTGATCAGTCTTACATCGGGGAAACTAAACAGCCACTGGCCAAAAGGATGGCCCAGCACAGAAGATCAACATCATCAGGCCAGGATTCTGCGGTCTACACTCATCTCCAGGCCAGCGGTCACTCTTTCAGGGATGAAGATGTGCACATCCTGGACAGAGAGGAACGATGGTTTGAGAGAGGAGTAAAGGAGGCCATCTTTGTGAAAAGAAACCGTCCATCATTAAACAGGGGTGGAGCCTCCGGGTTCAATTGTCCCCCTCTTACAATGCTGTGATTGCTAGTATCACTCAGCCCTCTGTGAACAGTAAACAGCCATCAGTGTGCTAATGATCCATTGTTAGGCTGATGGTCCTTCTTGAGCATGTGATCAGCTGGTTTTGGTTGTCAGCAGCAAAACTGGTTGATCCACTCTGAGAAGGTGCTATTTAAGAGACTGAGCT
>NC_056510.1:44230459-44236238 GCF_014905685.2 Nematolebias whitei | reverse complement strand
ACATATGGGGAGCAATATTATAGGCAGAAACATGGGTGTGCTATGGGGTCTCCAGTTTCTCCTATTGTTGCCAACCTGTACATGGAGGAGGTAGAAAAGAGAGCCTTGACGTCCTTTTCAGGGACACCACCAAGTCATTGGTTTAGGTATGTTGACGACACCTGGGTTAAAATTAAATCTCAGGAAGTCCAACATTTTACTGACCACATCAACTCTGTGGATAAATACATCAAGTTCACACGAGAAGATGAAAAAAATGACAGGTTGGCTTTCTTGGACTGTGAGGTCTCAGTCTCTGATAGAGGACATTTGCAAACTGAGGTGTACCACAAAACCACCCACACAGACCAGTATTTGCAGTTTGACTCCCATCACCCTTTGGAGCACAAGTTAGGAGTCATCAGGACTCTGTACCACAGAGCAGACAGCGTCCCCACTAGCTCGGGAGCCAGGCAGAAGGAGAAATCCTACACAAGACAGGCTCTAGAGCAATGTGGATATCCTAACTGGGCCTTCCTGAAAGAAGAAACCCAAACAGGACTCCAGTCAGCCAACAGGTGAAAAGGAGGAACCCAGACCCAGACCAGTGGTCATGCCATATGTTGAGGGAGTATCAGAGAAACTGAGACGTTTATTTTCTAAACATAACGTCCCAGTGGCTTTTAAACCCTAAAATACATTAAAGACTGGTTCATCCCAAAGATCCAGTCCCCCGGCACAAACAGAGTAATGTTGTGTATGCTGTTCAGTGTCAGGAAGGTGATCAGTCTTACATCGGGGAAACTAAACAGCCACTGGCCAAAAGGATGGCCCAGCACAGAAGATCAACATCATCAGGCCAGGACTCTGCGGTCTACACTCATCTCCAGGCCAGCGGTCACTCTTTCAGGGATGAAGATGTTCACATCCTGGACAGAGAGGAACGATGGTTTGAGAGAGGAGTAAAGGAGGCCATCTTTGTGAAAAGAAACCGTCCATCATTAAACGGGGCGGAGCCTCCAGGTTCAACTGTCCCCCTCTTACAATGCTGTGATTGCTAGTATCACTCAGCCCTCTGTGAACAGTAAACAGCCATCAGGTGCTAATGATCCATTGTTAGGCTGATGGTCCTTCTTGAGCATGTGATCAGCTGGTTCTGGTTGTCAGCAGCAAAACTGGTTGATCCACTCTGAGAAGGTGCTATTTAAGAGACTGAGCTGAAAACAGCACCTCAGACTGAGGAAGTCTCTCGGATGAAAGGTGAAACGTTTCTATATTTTTTTTATTTTTTTTTTTTGAATGTCCAGAGGACCAGATTGAACTTTTTTGGATTTTTCTACCTGGATTATTGAGCATGCATCAGGATAATAAAATTAAGTTCAGTTCTTTAGCAACGTTGCTACACGGGTAGTGTTGTGTATAGGATCTTGTCTGTAACCCAAGATGGATTTTCCTGATTGTGAAGGTTCTTCTGTGAAAGGATGTCCCGGCTGGCCACACCGTTTACACCTGTCCACAGTTCGCATGGCTCAGTTCGCCATCACCATCAAAGAATCCAGAGTCACGGGATTTCCACAAGCCATCACCCAACAAGCGGTCACCTCAGTCTCTCAATGTGATTTCCACAGATAATTCTCAATGAGTGGTCACTTCTGTCACTCATAGACAGGTTGTAAGGTCCACAGTTTGGTCGGTCAGTGCACGTGTAAAGAGCATGCCTCAGAATATAAGGAAAAAATTACCAAACCACGTTGGTTAAATTCAACTCAGTAAAAACTGCTGGACCTTCCCGGTATTACAACCTAAATTACAGATATGGGTTTAGTAGCCCAATGTTTCATGTGGGTTACACCAGTTTTTAGGATAAGAGGTCATACCTTTCCATCAGGGTGAGTGAAAACCTCCTGAGGTGGTCGGGGCTCCTCCACCTCATGGCTCTCTGCTCGTTTTAACTCTGGATTTATTTTCTGAAACATGAAAGTATAAAACCAAGTTGAGCAAACCCTTCATGTTCTGTAATATTCTGTTCTGGTTCCTGTTGGGAAACTTAGCGTTTCATTTCTAGAACCCCATTTCTCTTACCAGAGGGCCATCCTGCGAGTCCCTTTCGTTTGGTGGGTATTCCTGATTCTGGCAGGCAGCTCCTGGTCTCTCCTTGGCCCTTCTGCCACATAACGCTGAGGAGGACGATGAAGATCCTGAACCGGCAGACCTCCTCAGGCTACTTTTTATCCCATCTGACCGTCAAATACAAAAAATAAAATACGCAGAAACTAAAAATCACTTGATTTAAACTACACTCTGGGACTAACTTGGGTTGATTAAACTAATCCTAAACCCTGAAATAAAGACATTTTAATTTCACATTATTTTATTTAGTAAACTAAACCCATGCAGAGCAGTTTATTTTGAAGGTTATAAAACAACTAATTTCTTTGTCAAACTGATTCAAACCTGCAGACACTAATTGAAAACACTATTAATTTGTTTACAATAATTAGCCAGGTCCACAAAAAAAAAAAAGATTAGTTAAAAAAAAAAAAGAAATATAGGCATAAAATAAACTGTTTCTACTTCTGCTGGACCTGCCCAGTAAAATTAGCCTTTAACAGTTAATAATAGTAAAATTAACAGTTAAATAGCCTTTTGAAGTAAGTCAAAAAAGTGTTTTAGAAAAACATCTAAATGCTTTGTTTCCTTTTAGCATCTATAAATGTGAAACACCTGCAGGTATGCACTCTGTAAGACAGGTAAAGGTTTTTATTTTCATTGTCCCAAATAAGAGTTTAAATGTTAACCATATTTATACATTTTAACAGATATAAATGTAATCCTTAAAGGGCAGAAATGTCTGATGACTGCAGGTTTGATTTACTAATCTGTTTTTGTTTTAAATGATTCATCGTGTTCAAGAAACTTCTGACAGGAAAAAAGGTCAGAACACACAGCTCCTGTTTTGGCATGTCTTTGTGGGCTTCCTGCCTGTTTTTGTTTTGATTTTATAACGTTACTATAGGCCTGTCACAATAACAAATTTTGCTGGGCAATCGATTAATTGTCTCAGAAATTATTGCGATAAAAGATAATGTTTGAAATTTGACAATAATTAGTAATTATTGTCAAATTTAAGAAGAAATGTTGGTAATTTGTTTTGTGTGTAGTGCTTTTTTATGACCACTGGATGTCAGTATAAGACTGAACCGAAGGATGGATAGTGAGGGAGCGAGCAGCGTGTCTCTAAGAAAAATGGGAGGGAGGCCCCTTGACGTGACATGGGCTGTCTCTCCTGTTTTTTGGTTTTCAAAATGGCGGACGCTCAGTGTGGTTTGAGCTCTTCAGCATAGCATTTTTCACACAAAGATTTTAATTTAAACAAGTTCTCAGCTTCTTTTTGCAGAGAAAAGCAACTTTTTAGAGGAAGGCACAGGTTTCAACCATGAATTTTGGAGCTTCAACAAGACAGTTTTTTCCCTGAGGTCGGCCTGTTAGCTTAGCTCGTAGCTTAGCTTCTCAGCTTAGCTGCTTTTAACGATCCAAAAACGCGATTTTGGACGGTTAAAGAGGATTTTAAAGAAAAGAGGAAAAAGAGAAAGGGAGGGGTCAGTGAAGAGCACCAGAGTTGAGCCGTGTCTTCAGTAGAAAGAGAGAGACACGAAGAAACAATAAAGCCGATAAATGAATACGAGGTTGATAATTTTCATTTATCATGCGATTGATTTGTTGTTTATCGCAACAGGCCAACGTTACTATTAACATTTAAAGACTTAAGTGGTCCCATTCCATCATATTTCTTCACTGTGGTTTAGCTCCTAATTTCTACAAGCCTTAACACAACCTCAGATCCTCAGGCAGGATGCACTCTGTGTCCCCCAATCACTGTATGAAGACTAACGGGACAAACGTTTTCCTTTCTTTGTAACCGTTAGTTTGAGCTCAGGATGACATTCACACGAGTTTAATCTTGAGCGTTTACTTCTATCATCTAATCATAATACCATCTAGTCCTGTTACTGTAATCTCCATGAGATCACAACGTGATACAGTGAGAATTCATTCAAACCTCTGGGAGAAGACAAGTGTGAGTTTGAGCAAACCTGCAGCTCCTTGACAGATGTCCTTGGGGTTTGTCGTAGCGGCTGCTCCGCTCTGAGGAGCGCTGAAGCTGCTCCCTCTGGAGTCGAGGGGAGTCTGAAAAGTCACGTCTCATGTTTTCAACTTGAACGTGAATGTAAACTTTTAAATAATTCAAAGATCTATGCCCAACAGGTAAGTTGTTCATAACTTTTCCACAAAACCCCACTTTACAGGATCTGATCTGAAACATTGAAGGTATTTAATGACAGATGAATAAGTAGTCAGGCTCACTGCGAACGTCACTCCTTTGGTCACCGACAGGACGCTGTTCTCTGAAACTCTCCGAGCCTCTTTGGTTTCAACGTTCTTCTCTACTGAGAAGGAGCTTTTCTTCCAGGCACTGAGGCGCAGCTTTTCCAGAATTCGGATCTAAATTTGGTTAAGAGTAAAACCCAAATAAATAAGTTCTGACAGCAAATAACTGTATACAAAAATGTGTGGTATGGCCTGAACATCACATGATCTGTTTATGGGGGTTATTTGGACTGTAGTAGTCGGTGTGTGTTGTGTGTTTAATCCTGGGGAACACTGAACTAATGTCGGGGGACGAGACTTTTTAGTTATAATTTGTGTCTTTTTGTCAGGAACAGGCCTCTCTTAGTTTAAAGCTTAATGTAGACCAGTAATTTCATTGAGACAGGTAGTCTCACTTACAAGAGAGACCTGTAACAAAGACACATATAATCAATTACACAAAATATCACAATGAAATATTATCTTGATGGTTAAAAGGGAACAGTTTATCAAAACCGATAAACAAGAACAGACTTGAAATGATGATTTTTCCATTTTCTTTAAAGTATGTTTAAAACGTCCCAGAGGGGTCAAACTGGACAGTTTCAGATCTTGCTGCAGTGGGTTCCAGGACGATGGAGCAGAATAGGAGAAGGCCTCCCCCCCCCACCCCCAAGTTCTGTGTAAGCTGAAGGGGGCGTTGAAACAGATAAAGTCCTGGGAATGTCCTTGGTCTGTAGCTCGGACTAGTCTCTGAAAGATACCGTCCCACTCGCACACGCCTAGCTGAGATCTGGGCTTAATTTGTAAACCAAATGATGCCGGTTCCGGCAATCAAATTAAGCCCCGTGAGATCTGATTACACGTGGACACCGCACCTCATCTCGGAGAGCGCCGTTCTCCTGGTGGAGGGAGTCAATCTGTTGTCGTAGCCGTCCATGGGTGGAGGCCCAGCGGCTCTCCTTCCTCTTCAGCTCCTCCTGCAGGGAGCTCAGCTGCTGCTTCAGCAACTGTTAAGAAAAACACAAACATCTTCTCAAGACCTTGTTGATAAATTGTGCTTTTGAAGCCCGTTTGCTTTGAAAATGTACAAACCTTAAATTAATTGTTAAAACTGAATAGTTGTCATTTGATACTGTAGAGCAACAGATGCTGGGATATATTCATCATTTAACGCGAGTTCCTCATTTTTCTGGACTGAATAAAACGTGCATTGAATTTAAGGAAATGCAAACGTGAGACGTCATTTAAATTTGACCCATCAAAATGAATGCGGTCATTTATTTACAGAATCAAATTTAACATCAAACATGTACATTAATTTGGCAAATTATGAAAATAACAACAAAGCAATCAATCAGAAAAATCATACGGCCATGATTTTTCCGTTGCTGCACCACAGACATGTATAAAACTGTACAACTATGACTTT
>NC_056510.1:44206816-44230359 GCF_014905685.2 Nematolebias whitei | reverse complement strand
TTAAGTGGAACCTGATCCAAAGGCTCAAATGAAGCTTTGATCATGACCTGCAGGACCAGTATTAAATCCCACTGGAACAAGTGGGTGTGAGACAGACCTGCGTGTCTGTACACCTTTTTAGAAAACGTTTCATCAGCGGATGATAAAACCTGTTCTGTCTCAGAAACCTTCATGTCAGGAAGAGATGGCTGCAGCGTACGTTTTAAACGTGCTGGATGCAACTTTCTGTCCATCAGCTACTGCAGAAAGAACAGCATGCCACCTAAAGAACATGAGGAGGTCTCTACATCCTTCTCTGTACATCAGCACTGAAAAGTTGTCCGCTTTGATGTGTACATCGCTGTGGTAGATGCACCACGAGAAACCTGAATTGTGCGCATTACATCCTGTGGGCAACCCATCCTCTCTAAGTGGAATCGTTCAACGGCCAGACCACAGGTGCTGGCCTATTTCTGGGTAACTCCTGGTCGCTCCGCCTGCCTGGAAGGGGAGCATCCTCCCTCTACGGCAGTTCCCACGGGCACCCCGACAGCAGGCATTTCCGGACTGGGAACCATGGTGCACCCATGCGCTCGGGGCCACCAGGAGTGCTGTCAATCCCTCCTCCTGAGCTCGGTTCAAGAACCGTAAGATCAGAGGAGGTGGAGAAAAAACACGTACAGAAGCATTTTGGGCCATGGACTGTGGACAAACGCATCCACCCCCCCAGCGGTGGTTCGACTCATGGGCTCAGAGAAGTGCATAATTGGCACTGAACGTTTCCCGTGTCACAACAGGCCCACAGCCACTATATCAATCTGAGACAAAATGCTCCGTCAAAGGATGATTAAAGGTTGTTCTGTCTACGACAACTTTGAGACAGAAGAAAAACACGGTTGCAGCATACAATAGTCGTGCTGGACACCAGATTTCTGTCCCTCGGCTGCTGCAGAAAGACAGCATGTCGTCCAGTGGACATGAAGTGGCCTCTATGCCTTTCTGTACAGCAGCGTTGGAAAGCTGACCACTGGATGTGAGCAGCGCTGTGGTGGATGTAGCACGTGACTCCTGAATCGTACGCACTACATCTTGCGAGAAATCCATCCTCTCAAAGATCTGCACAGCGGCCAAACCACAGGTGCTGGCCTATTCTGATTAATTCCTGATCGTTCCTCCCACCTGGAGGGAAGCGTCCCCCCTCCACGGCAGGTTCCACGAGCGCCCTGATAAAAGATGTCGTAGGCCTGGGAACCATGATGCGTTCACGCACTTGGGGCAGAGGAGCCGCCAGTCCCTCCTCCTGAGTTCGGTTCAGAAAACCGTGATACCAGAGGGAGAGAAGAAGGTGAAAGGCATTACGACCACAGGCTGTGAGCAGGCACGTCCACCCAGCGGTGGATCGTCCTATGGCTCCACGCTAATTATAATTGACATTGAGCGTTCTCTCGTGTTGCTACACGTCCGCAGACGCTGGCAGGATTCTACCGTGTCTGAGTCCTAGTTCTGGGTGGAATACATGAGATGTACCCACTCCAATAGAGAACAGATTGGATGTGTCCCACACAGCATCTTTCTCACAATGTTGCACATGGATTGAAAAAAAGCATACATTTCCTGCTAGTATGTATGCAACAGTCACTTGCTGTCTGAGAATCACAAACTCTGATGATTCTGCAGCTCAAGGTCAGTGTTGAGTCACATTCAAAGATCCCGTGCGACACTCCAAAACATTTAAAAGGCTGCTATGTGGGGAGCCACAGCGGCTCCACAGCTTATTAAATGTGTGTGACGTAGATCTGCTGACGGAAAACAGCTGATATCACTCAACCGATTCACGTGAGTTGCACTGCTGCCCCTGTCTGTACAAGCTGCTCAACGGCAGGTGTCCAGATAACGCAGAATTAAAGCGGCTCGAGCGCATAATGGAGTGTTTTCTGGACTTCGTTTTTTTGTTAAAAAAGAAACGTTTCGCCCCTCATCCAAGAAGCTTCGTCAGTCTGAGGCCTAGCCATCTGGTATTACCCAGAAGCCACCCTGACTCTTGTGTTTCAAGCCTGCCTCAGATACCCCTGAAGTCTGGCCTTTTCACTAATGGTTTCAAAAACACAAAGTTTGTTTTCTCAGTCATCCAGGTATATAACAACAAAAAAGGTTGAATCATGTCATCTGGACTTCGTATTTTGTTAAAAAAGAAACGTTTCGCCCCTCATCCAAGAAGCTTCGTCAGTCTGAGGCCTAGCCATCTGGTATTACCCAGAAGGTAATATGTGTTATATACCTGGATGACTGAGAAAACAAACTTTGTGATAATGGAGTGTTGTTTCTCACAGCTCAGAAAATTGACAATCTAGAATAAATCTCATCTTTCCGGTTCATTGGGACCAGGAAGTGATGAGAGAGACCTTGTGTTTCCTCTCCATCTGAGATTCTAGAAATTACATTTCAAAAATAATTTCCTGAGCTTCTACTAGAGGGAACGAGATCTGTTCATAAATGACAGAAAAAACGTCACAGAGTTCCTCCACACCGGGGTTTGAGCTGAACTGCAGCGTGAATCCCGGATGAAAACGATTCGCCCATCCGTCTGGAGGCGCGCGTTCATTGCCACCTGTTATAAGCTATAAAGTGGGCACGCATTTATGTTATGAAAACTCACATACATGCTGATGTGAACTGGAGTGCGCTGAATGAGAGAGAAAAAACCCACACGCGTCCTCGAGGATGCAAGACGTTGTGTTGCTGCGGGAAAACAGCTCATGTGTTGTGTTCACGTTGTGTGCAGCTGCTCGGTGTAACGCTCGGAAGCGGGTGCACATATGAGCCGACGCACCCTGAAGGGTCGTGTGTGTGCGTCCTCATGCGACGCTTTAAGCCAGGATTGCCGCGGGGGTGCGCGTTGGCACTGGTGCGGTAAGGAGGCACCGCGCGCCTACGGTGGAGCGGGGTTACCACTGGCTCGGTCTGCAGAAAAAACGTTCATTGTTTGCTGCGGATCATGTGAGCTTTTGAGTGATTCCACGAGCTGCAATATTAATTCAGACAAAACCCCTTCTTCGAGGATGTATGAACTGAGCCGCTGTGAAGGTTTGTGGGGCTGCTGACGCCGCGGGAGCGCGCGTTGGCACTGGAGCGGTCAGGAAGCAGCGCATCGGTGAAGCGAGGCTACCCCTGGCTCGGTCTGCAGAAAAAAAACGTTCATTCTTGGCTGCAAGTCACGTGAACTTCAGAATGATTCTATGCGCTGCAGTATTAATTCAGAAAACCTTCTTCGAGGATAAAGGAGCAGAGCCGCTGTGAGGCTTGTGAAACTGCTAACGCTGCGGTAGCGCGCGTTGACACCGCTGCAATGACAAAACGTGTATCGCTTCTGCCGGGAGTGAGATACGTTGCTGAGCTTGTACCGTGGTCTCACGTGAACGTTGACGTGAACGGCGGGCGCTGAGAGCTGCGTGCGCGCTTTCATGCCGCGGGAGCACGCATCGGCACCGCTGACAGTGAATGAAAACAACCTTAAAAAGGCTCATTCGTGATGAGTGTGTGTGATGGAGCCGCTTGTCAGATAAACCATGCTGACAGCCTGGCTAGGAGACACTTCATCATAAAATGATGTTATTTCGCAGTGTCATCAACACACCTCCAGCTACCGGACACCTGATTACCTTCCGTTGAGCTCTGTTTGTTGTCCTGGAGGGCCCCCTGTTGGCGAAGTCCGGGAAAAAAATGAACTTCCGGCTGCCGGGGACGTCTGACGGGAGGGGCTGGCGTAGCAGAGCTGGGGAGGCATTGAGCAGCCGTGGAGCATCTTGAAATGATCTCTAGCTGATGAAAAGAGGATCACCAACGGACTCCTGCATCTCTCCTGAGAGGAAGGTGGAGTGACGGGCCAGGAGAACTTCTGGGACCCCGTTCTCTGGCTGCGATGCGGGGCGGCAGACAGCAAAAGAGGCGCACCGGTTGAGGATGACGTCAGCTGACCTGTAGACTGAGCGTACTGCAGGGGCTGGCAGCGTCGTAGCAAGCAGCCTCTACGAGAGCGGAGTGAGCCGAAGGACAGAGGGCCACCGTCTCTTCTCGCCTCTGAACGTGTACGCCAACAGCGTAACGTGTTGTTCGCTGCGGCCGTGTGGAACACATGCTGGTGAGCTCAGTTGGAGAGCGGTGTCACCGTCTCGATTATGTTAACCGGAGGCACGGGACGCTGGTCCATCTCGAACATCTTACTCCAATGAAGCCTCCATCAGGCTCGGCTCCAGAGGGCACGGAGGGACTTTCCGCTCAGTGAACCCCTGCTCTGGAGATGGGTGCGGACTGTGGAGACCGGCTCCCCCAATCTACCAGGAAAGAACCCGTCTGTGGCCTCGCCCGTAGGACGTCCTGTTGGGAGTACGAGGCCATATGTATCAAGACGGTGAGCCGGAATGGAGCCCAGTAAACAACCTTCCCGCCGGATCATCCGAACTGGCGGGAAAGGCGTAGGATGTAAAAAAGGGTCCTTTCATGTCAGCTTCCTCCTGGGTTACGCCGGGCAACCCCTGAGGGCGCCGTCGGCCGGGAGCGGTGTGATCGCCGATGCGAAAAACGAGGTGGGATGGGGTGAGCATTCATTCAGCCCCCCTCCACCGACACTACGCTCCCCAGGAGGGAATGAGCAGCGGGGGCTGCAGCTTAGCACGCCTGTCCCGGAGGAACCATCCGATTCGCTCCGAGGATCGGCAATAAGAGGAAAAATACAAGATGGCGTTGTCCAGCGTGTAGTGACCTGTCACTGGGAAATATTCCTCGGCGCTTACCTTGAAATAAGACTGTTCGTCATCTTCTCCTCGGGGAGGAGAACTCACCGGACGACCGGAGGTCGACTGCCGGGCCAAGCATCCTTAACAAAGGTTGGTCATCTACACAATTTTCCTTCTTTGTTCTTCTGCCAGTGCTATTTTAGCTCGCTGAAGAAAAAATGGGAGCCGATTTCCCGCTCTTAACGTAATTTATACGGACCGGGTGGGGCCCACACAGCAGGTGGGCGTGGACTAAATTTATTTTCAGTGCTTATGCTGCGCATAACGGGATAAACCCACTAAAGCGAAGGCCTTAAAGGGCGAAGCTTATATGAAATAGAACTGAGATGTTTATTTTCTAAACTTAACGTCCCAGTGGCTTTTAAACCCCAAAATACATTAAAGACTGGTTCATCCCAAAGATCCAGTCCCCCGGCACAAACAGAGCAACATTGTGTATGTTGTTCAGTGTAGTGAACTAGGCCTCCGACCTCAACCTGTCTCTGAAGACCTTCAGGGGACAGGAACTGTTATTTCATTGATCTGAATCCAGAAATACAAATTATCTCATCAAGAGACTATTTAATTGTATCCTGAATTAATCAATTGAAAGAACATTCTTCTTTTTTACATTATCATTACTATTTTAGAATATCTTGATAATCAAAGTGTGTTAGTTCATACCATTTCTAAATGTTGAAGTGAAACACTCATTTAAATCAACTGTGAAACAGTATTAATGATTTTTAAACCTCATTAGACTTGGAAATCAAGTTAAATGTCTATTTACAAAGTAAGTGTGCATTTTGATCTTCTGTCTGAATGAGTGGATTTGATGTCGGTCAGAAGTCAGGGATGTCGGTCGAAAGTCAGAGACAAACAGAGACGAGTTATTAGAATGAAGTCTTGTTTTTAAACCTAGCAGACAGTAAATAAGAAGCTGGCACCTGCAAAGTTTCTCACTTCTTCAAAATATTTTTCTCTGTCTGTACTAACCGTTCCTAAACATTCCTGCTGTCTTTTGACTTTTAATAACCCTCTGACATCACTGAAACACCGCCCCTGCTGGTTGTTTCAACCAATCAGGAAGTACCAATTGACAGGAAGTGAGTACTCTTTAAAAAGTCAACAATTCCTGGAACTATTCAGTCTTCCCGCAGTCTTCTTGCAGTCTTCCTGCAGTTTTCCTTCAGTCTTCCTTGGAACTATGAAGTCTTCCAGCTGAACTGAGAAGCTGATGGAATGGGACCATGTGCAAAGGGGTCCGTCCATCCCAGCGGAGTCACAGCGCCTCGCTGTGAACTCACCCGGGCGTAACGCCCTACAACTTCTAAGGAAGCTTGTTCTGTTGAACGGAATACATCGACACGACTTCGAACAATGACCAGGCACCCTGACCGGAGACGTTGAAAGGTAGCGTGCATTGGGACCTCTAGACCGGAGCTGATCCATCCATCTGCAAAGGTAAAGAGACGTCACGAGTTGTCACGCACTAAGTGGACCGGGTTTTGAGCTGGTGTTGAAAGAAGAGTGCTTATTCTGGTCAACAAACATACATCTTCCTTCATCCATCTTTAAACTTCTCCACTCCTTCTCTTAAACTTTTATTCGCCAGTAATCTAGATGCCTTCAGAGGTGAATCAGCCTCAATCAGTAATGTTCTGTTGTCTTGTTAGTAAAGCGTGCCAAGTTTTTATTAATCAGAAACAGATCAGCAAATCAATGTGTTCATGTTTTGATGTTAAATTTTGATTCTGTTAAATAAATGCCCGCATTTATTCTGATGGGTCAAAGAAAAATGGCGTCTCATGTCACTGATTAAACAATCGTCACAGTTATCTCGGTCACATGGCATTAATTTAACTCGAAAAAGAAAGAATCCGTTGTAATTAAATAACTAATATTCTTTGTGCTTGAACTAGCTTTAAGAATAATTAATTAGTAGTGAAGCTAACAGCAAAGCTGTCCCTACATCATTGTCAGGAGGGTGATCAGT
Source organism: Nematolebias whitei (assembly GCF_014905685.2). Lineage (NCBI taxonomy): Eukaryota > Metazoa > Chordata > Actinopteri > Cyprinodontiformes > Rivulidae > Nematolebias > Nematolebias whitei. Next base: position 44,223,612 of record NC_056510.1, on the reverse strand, counting down.
CTTACATCGGGGAAACAAAACAGCCACTGGCCAAAAAGATGGACCAGCACAGAAGATCAACATCATCAGGCCAGGACTCTGCGGTCTACACTCATCTCCAGGCCAGCGGTCACTCTTTCAGGGATGAAGATGTGCACATCCTGGATAGAGAGGAACGATGGTTTGAGAGAGGAGTAAAGGAGGCCATCTTTGTGAAAAGAAACCGTCCATCATTAAACAGGGGTGGAGCCTCCGGGTTCAACTGTCCCCCCTCTTACAATGCTGTGATTGCTAGTATCACTCAGCCCTCTGTGAACAGTAAACAGCCATCAGGTGCTAATGACCCATTGTTAGGCTGATGGTCCTTCTTGAGCATGTGATCAGCTGGTTTTGGTTGTCAGCAGCAAACTGGTTGATCCACTCTGAGAAGGTGCTATTTAAGAGACTGAGCTGAATACAGCTCCTCAGACTGAAGAAGTTTCTCGGATGAGAGACGAAACGTTTCTACATTTTTTTTGCTTTGTTTTGTTTTTTTGTTTTTTTGAATGTCCAGAGGACCAGATTTAACTTTTTTGGATTAATTTTATTATATTTTTTATAAAGGGGGAAAGAGCTCTATTTAATTTTGCTTGTATTTTATTTTCTACATTTGTAAAAAGAGTTTGTTTCTAAATGCTTGTTGGGAATCAATAAAAAAAATCAGTTCAGTAATTGTTTGGTGTGACATTACTCTTGGCGGAATCTAGTAGATGTTTAGTGCCTGTTCCCTACTGGTCCACTTCAAGTGCGCTACACTGGTTTTTATGGAGACCCAGCAAGCAGGAGATGATCTGTTCTAAGACGGGAAGGGAAGGCAGTTAGTAAAGAGCTGTTTTAATAATTTATTTCATTTTGATATTACAGTAGTCCCTTGTTTATCGAGGGGGATCCATACCCTGAAGTGAAAAACCGCGAAGTAGAAATTCATTCAACCTTTATTTAAACAAGTTAATCCCAATGAGCCTCAGGGCCTCATTTATAAGAGAGACCTGAAAATAGGAATAGTAGTACAAGGAAGGAATAGTAGTACAAGGAAGGAATAGTAGTACAAAGAAGGGATAGTAGTACAAGTAGTAAGTAGTAAATGCAGTAAGAGCACAGAATGTCATGATTTCAGCTCCCTGCCTCCTCTCAGCCACCTGCAAGCGTTCTTGGCCACGCCCACTTCTCCACTCTGCACTGAGAACAGCTGATCAGCAGCAGGAAGCTTTTTCTGCAGCTCTGGGCTGCACAAATGTGCAGCAGGTGCTAAATAATTTTAAATGAAAAATTCCATGCTGATCATGCGGCTCATCCATCCATCACCAGTTGTGTGTCTTATCCAATCTTATTTTGAAAAACCGTAATAGAGCGAGTCAGCGATAAATGAACCGCGAAGTAGCGAGGGACTACTGTAATTTACAATGATGTAAAAGCTCCAGATGTTTAAAGTATTCAAAGTATTATTTAAAGTCTTGATGTGTATAATTAGATTTATCTGATCCATGGCAAGTAAAATTAGATTAGTTTCATGATAATTCTTTCATTAATGTGTAAAAGTTTAAAGTTAGTAGTAGCTTTTTACAGCTGCAGAAACGTTTTTCCTGGTTCCTGACAGATGCTTAAATCGGTGCACGATTTATTAAAAGTTAAAAGAAGATTTATGCCATTGTTAACACAGAAATGAGTCGGTTTTGACTTTCACTGAGACCTTAATCCAATTCTTTCAGGTAGAGAAAGTTCTGGCCGGTGGAGATCGTCTCATTGTCTTCCCCAATGGGACCAGAAAGGAGATTTCAGCTGACAAGGTCTCGGCGAAGGTCACCTTCTTCAACGGAGACACGAAACAAACGACAGCTGATCACAGAGTGGTGAGATGGTTCATCCTGAAACGAGGTTGGACTCTGGTCCCCTCAGTACTCATTGTGGCTCCAGGAAGGTCAAGTGCAGATAAAATCACTCAAACCTATATAGCTTTTAAAAAAGTGTCAGAGTTGAATCTTTATTTGCTTAACCCTTGTATTGTATTTTGGGGGGGGGGAAAAAACTTGCCATATATTTATTTCTGTCGTTTTTTGTTGTTGCTGTTTTTGGTGCACATTTTTTTCTGACAAAGTCTAAAATTCTTTCTTTTTTTAAAGTTGGTCAGATTTTTTTCTAACATTCAGAACCTCACAGTAACTTCACTCTCATGTTCCTGAGGCCAAAATAAGCCACATTAAAATAGACTGTAAACACATCTTATACAATAATTCCTCTCTTTTTATCTCCAAGCCTATACTTTAGATTTTTATATTAAGACTTAAGGTTATTAAGGTTTAAGTTTTTTTTTATTTGTCATTCCACCACATGTGGTACATGTGGTGGAATGAAATTGTTTACACAGGGTCCCCGTTACATCCAACAAAAGTATAAATTGTAAAGAAAAACAGTAATAAGATCTAAGATATGAACTAAGAAATATGCTAAAGCTAAGAATACACTAAGCACTAGTAGTACAAAAACAATATGCCGAACAACAGCAGTACAAACATGAGTCTGTGTGAGCAGATGAGTACGAATGAACACAGCAGCAAGAAAGAAATCAACTGCATGGATAATCAGCAGCACCTATCAACAATCAAGTGGCATTACAGTGTTTTTTTTCTCAATGATAATCCTAGTTAGAGATTCATGAGTGTAACAGCCTCAGGGTAGAAGCTGTTCTTCAGTCTAGTGGTTCTACACTTAATGCTCCTTAACCTCCTTCCTGAGGGGAGTGGGGCAAAAAGTGTGTGTGCTGGGTGGGTGGAGTCCTTCATGATGCAGGTGGCTCTTTTCCTGCATCTGGAGGTGTAGATGTCTGTGATGGTGGGGAGACTGACTCCAACATCTTCTGTGCAGCCTTCACCACTCTCTGCAAAGCTTTTCTTTCTGCAGCTGTGCAGCCTCCATGCCACACATTGATGCTTGAGCACAGGATGTTCTCCACTGCACACCTGTAGAAGGAGGTGAGGACTGAGCTTCCCAGACCAGCTCGCCTCAGCCGCCTGAGGAAGTAGAGTCTCTGATGAGCTTCCTTGATCAGGCTGGTGGTGTTGTTGCTCCAGCTGAGGTTGTCGTTCAGGTGCACACACAAGTACTTGTAGCTGGAGACCACTTCCACTGCTGATCCTCTTATATTTATTACTATTTATTATTATTAACCTTTATTTAACCAGGCAAATCCCACTGAGATCACAGATCTCTTTTGCAAGGGAGGCCTGGGCCTGAAGGCAGCCTAACATGCATAATTTTGGTTTGTGGGAGGAAATTGGAGTACCTGGAGAAAACCCACACAAGCACGAGAAGAACATGCAAACTCCACACAGAAAGACCCCAGGTCCAACCACGGATTGAACCCAGGACCTTTTTGCTGCGAGGCAACATTGCTAATAACCACTGAGCTGTTGTGCTGCAATTATAGGTGTGTGTATTCTGTCTGAAGTCCACGACCATCTCCTTCGTCTTCTTCACATTGATGTGAAGGTTGTTCTTCCTGCACCAGCTCTCCAGGTGTTCCACCTCCTGCCTGTAGCTGGACTCATTGTTGGTTGTGATGCATCCAACCACCGCTGTCTCGTCTGCAAACTTTACAATATGACAGTCTGGATGAGTAGGTGCACAATCAAACGTGAGCAGAGTGAACAGGAGAGGGCTCAGCACACAGTCCTGAGGGGAGCCAGTGCTGAGGGTTATGGTGGAGGAGAAGTTGTGGATCCTCACAGACTGCGGCCTGTTTAAGAAGTCCTGGACCCAGTTGCATATGTAGGAGCTTAGTCCTAGTGTGAGTAGTTTGTCCATCAGGGTTTGGGGGATCATGATGTTGAAGGCAGACGTGAAGTCCACAAAGATCATATGGATGTAGGAGTCATTCTTCTTCCAGGTGGGTGAGAGCAGTGTGGATCACAGAGGAGATGGCGTCTTCTGTAGATCAATTCTTGCGGTATGCGTACTGGTGAGGGGCCTCGCTGATGTTGATGGTTGTTTTCATGTGGGCCATGACCAGTCTTTAGAAGCATTTAGCGACTATCGGTGTGAGGGCCATTGGCCGGTAGTCATTCAGACCAGTCACTGTAGAGCTCTTTGGGACTGGGATGTTGGTGGCGGTCTTCAAGCAGGTGGGAACTGTTGCCAGATTGAGGGAGGAGTTAAAGATGTCGGCCAACACCTCACAGAGCTGATCGGTACATTCTTTCACTATCTTCCTGGGGATGCTGTCTGGGCCATTTGCTTTGTGAGGATTAATCCTCCTGAATGTACTCCTTACTTCTGCTGAGGTCACGCTTACAACTCCTCTTCCAGTGGTGAGGTGAGTCTGGTGCTGGGTGGTCTATTCGGGTCTTCAAAGTGTTCATAAAACTTGCTGAGGGCATCAGGGAGTGATGAGTCCCCAGGGCACTGTGCACCACTGCCTTTATAGACTTCTTCTTTCTGCTTTTCCCTCTTCAGGGGTCGCCACAGCGAGTCATCCTCCTCCACCTCACTCTGTCCTCTGTATCCTCTGTCCTCACTCCAACTACCTTCATGTCCTCTCTAACTGCATCCATATATCTCCTCTTTGACCTTCCTCTTTGTCTTTTTCCTGGCATCTGCATTTCTAACATCCTTCTACCAATATACCCACGGGCCCTCCTCTTGACATGTCCAAACCATCTCAGTCTGGCCTCCCTAACTTTATCTCCCAATTGTTCAACCTGTGCTGTACCTCTGATGATCTCATTCCTAATCTTATCCAGCCTTGTCACTCCTAAGGAGAACCTTAGTTTCTTCATTTCTGCCACCTCCAGTTCTTTCTCCTGTCTTTTTGTCAATGCCACTGTCTCCAGACTATACAATATAGCTGGTCTCACCACTGTTTTGTAAACTTTTCCTTTGACCTTTGCTAACACCTTTTTGTCACAAATCACTCCTGAAACTTTTCTCCATCCAGTCCATCCTGCCTGGACTCTCTTTTTCACTTCTTCACCACATTCCCCATTTTCTTGGACAGTGGACCCCAAGTACTTGAAGTCCTGCACCTTTGTGACCTCTGCTCCTTGTAGCCTCACTGTTCCACCGCCTCCCTCTCATTCACACACACGTACTCTGTCTTACTACGGCTGACTTTCATTCCTCTTCTTTCAAGTACATACCTCCACCTCTCCAAGTTCTCTTCCACCTGTTCCCACCACAGATCACAAATGTCATCTGCAAACATCATCGTCCATGGGGATTCTTGCCTGACCTCATCTGTTAGTCGGTCCATCTCCAGAGCAAACAAGAAGGGGCTCAGAGCCGATCCTTGATGCAATCCCACCTCTACCTTGAAGCTATCTGTCAGTCCTACAGCACATCTCACCGCTGTCCTGCTGTCCCTATACATCAATCAATCAATCAATCAACTTTATTTATATAGCGCATTTTAAAAACCACAAGGGTAGCCGAAGTACTGCACAATAAAACAATAAAAACATACAAAGCATACACAAAGAAACATAAAAAACCATTCACATACCAGTTTCACAGCAGGTGTATTAAAAAGCCATAAAAGATAAGATCACGTGTTAAAAGCCAAAGAATAAAAGTGTGTCTTTAAAAGAGATTTAAAAACAGGAAGAGAGGAGGCCTGTCTGACACTCAAGGGTAAAGTGTTCCACAACCTGGGAGCAACAACAGCAAACGCTCTGTCACCTCTGAGCTTCAGCCTAGTTTTAGGGACTGTCAGCAGCAGCTGATCAGCTGATCGTAGGGATCGGGGTGGACAGTAAGGCTGAAGCAGCTCAGACAGATATGGTGGGGCAAGGTTGTTCAGACATTTAAAAACAAACAGCAAAAGCTTAAAATTAATTCTGTAGTGCACAGGGAGCCAATGAAGGGACGCCAGGATGGGAGTAATATGCTCGCGCCTACGACCCTGAGTTAACAGGCGAGCAGCAGAGTTCTGCACAAGCTGCAGACGAGCAAGAGACGTCCGGCTAATGCCTGCATACAGCGCATTACATTAGTCAAGACGAGCTGTGATAAAAGCATGGATTCATTTCTCCAAGTCAGGTCTTGCAAGGATTGGTTTCACTTTTGCTATTTGGCGGAGTTGATAAAAACTTTTCTGAACAACACTGCTGATCTGTTTTTCAAATTTAAAATCAGACTCAAACTTCACCCCCAGATTGGTGACACAGTCCTTGAGATAAAATGACAGTGAGCCAAGATCTATGCTGGGAGAGTGACGGCAACTTGGTCCAAACATCATAACTTCAGTCTTGTTCTCATTTAGACTAAGGAAGTTAAGAGAGAACCATGTCTTAACATCATTAAGGCAGTGTGTAAGTTGTTGAACTGTGTTGTTTTGTGCCAGGGGAAAATAGATCTGGCAATCATCAGCATAAAAGTGAAATAAAATGCCATGCTTCCTAAAAATCGAGCCAAGGGGGAGTAAGTAAAGGGCAAATAAAAGAGGGCCAAGGACTGAGCCCTGGGGGACACCATGTGGAAGAGGAGCAGTGGAAGACATAAAATTGTCGATTTTTACGCAGAAACTCCTATTGGTTAAATACGACCGAAACCAATTGAGGGCGACACCCCTGATGCCCACACAGTGCTCAAGACGAGAGATTAAAATGCTGTGATCAACAGTGTCAAATGCAGCAGACAAATCTAATTCCCCTTTTCCATTAGTACCGGTACGGGCCGACTCGACCCTACTTGGCCCGGTTCTGAGGCTTTTCCATTAGTACCGGTACTTAGCACCTGTTACTATTTCTTTTTTCTTTTTTTAGCTGCTTCACAGTCTGCTGCGAACTGCTCCAATGAGAGCTGAAGATCACGGCACAGTGATGCTAACAGGACCACCTAGGGCTGGGTAATGTTCCAAAAAATTCTGTATCGATACCGGTACCATCACTTGGTTATCGGTTCATGAACTGTACTTTTTTCAGTACCAATTTTATAATTAATATTCTAACAAGAAGAAAATTACGTTACACATAAGGGGTACAAATCTCTCAGTGTCTGGCGATTTTGGTGTCACGATTTGATTCAAAATGGATTTTTTTTTTTTTTATTCAGAAACAATTTTCGATTCAGAAACAACTTTTCTATTGAAATGGTCATAAATTTTGTTTCAGTTATGTAGCTGACAAGCTAAAAAGATTAAACAACAATGTAAACAAATAGAACATTTATTTAAAACAATAATTTTAGGTTCTTTACTGTATCAAACGTTTTCCATCATTTTATATTTATACCAAAAATAGAAACAAATACAGGAGTGCATAAAATTCTGTATCCTCCCACAGACCAAAAACTTGCATGTTAGTCTGCCTTCAGGCCCAGGCCTCCCTTGCAAAAGAGATCTGTGATCTCAATGGGATTTGCCTGGTTAAATAAAATAAAGTTATAATATGAAATATACAGTCTTCAGTCTTAACCATATTAATTCATATTTGACAAATCTTTAACAAAATTTCAAAACCTGTCCAAATCTGCATTAAAAACTCTTCTGAACTGTAATTTATAAACCATAAATTGTATCATTTAGAACTGGCTCCAGGTGATGTCTCATCTGTCCTCTTCAACCTGTTAAAAAGACAAATTAAGTTCTATTTCGTATAGGCTTCGCCCTTTAAGAGCTGTCGCTGGTGGGTTTATCCCATCATGCAAAGCATCGCACTGAAAAAATTTAGTCCACACCCACCTGTTGTGTGGGCCCCACCCGGTCCGTATAAATTACGTTAAGAGCGGGTATTCGGCTCCCATTTTTTCTTCAGCAAGCTAATAGCACTGTCAGAAGAACGAAGAAGGAAAGTTGTCCAGCTTGACCGGCACAACTTTTGGCTGCCTGGGTCCCCGCCACGCCAACCTCCTGCCGTCCCGTAAGTTCTTCCTCCCCGAGGAGAAGCAGACGAGCAGCCTTGTTTCAAGGTAAGCGTCGAGGAATATTTTTTAGTGGGGGTCGCTACCTGCTGGACGACACCATCGACCCCTTTTTCTTTTTAACGCCGACTCTCAGAGCGAATTGGATGGTTCCTCCGGGACAGGCGATGTCAGCAACAGCCCCCGCTGCTCACTCCCTCCTGGAGAGCGTAGTGTCAGAACGAGGGGGGCTGAGCGGATGCCCCCCCCCCCCCCGGGCCTTTTCGCATCGGCTACCACACCACTCCCAGCTGTCGGTGCCCTCCTCTCGGAGCTGCCCGGCATAATCCAGGAGGCAGCTGACATGAAGGGACCTTTTTCCGTCCCTCTCCTCCCCCCGCCCAGATCGGATGATCTAGTGGGAATGTTTGGCTCCACCCCGGCTCGCCGTCCTGATCCCATCCAGTCTCGTTTCCCAGCAGTGACATCCTCCTGGAATGAGGCTGCAGCCAGACCTGGTAGACTGAAAGTGTCGGTTTCCACATTCGCGCCCATCACCAGAGTGGAGGGGTTTACTGAGCGGAATTCCCTTGGTGCCCCCCTGGAGCCAAGCCTGGCGGAGACTCTCGGAGTGAAGATGTTCAGGTTGGACCAGCGTCCTGCACCTCCGGGGAAGCAAGACCAGACGGTGACGTCGTTCTCCAACCGAGCTTACCAGTGTGCGTTCCAGGCGGCCGCAGCGAACAATAACGTTGCGCTGCTGGCGTACAGCATTTCAAGAGGCCAGAGGGACAGACCTGCCTGAGGAGACGAAGAGCTCCCTCTGCAAGGCGTCTGACGTCACCCTCAACCTGTGCGCCTCGTCTGCTGTCTGCCTGTCTCGTATCGCAGCCTGGATGACAATGTTCCAGAAGTCCACCTGGTTTCGTCACTCCCCCTCCCTGCCGGAGAAGCTGCAGAAGGACTTGCTGGAGGGCCCCATCACGACTGACGCGCTGTTCTGAGCCAATTTTCAGGGCCACGCTCAAGAAATCGAAGAAGTCGGAGGAGGTGTCGGAGACTGTGCGCCATCTGATCAAGCCGCACCCCTCCTCTCGCCCCCCCTGCCCACTGGAGAGAGCGTCGTGGCCGAGACAGCAGCAGAGATGCGCCACAGCTGCAGCAGCAACTTCTCGCTCTGCTCTACCGCCAGCCCCTCCCATCAGAGAACAGCCCTCCTCATCCTGACAACCAGCGGTGCTGCGTTTCCCCAGAGACCGCCAACAGGCGCCGCCCATGGAACAACCAGCCGCAGGGCTCACGAGGGAGAAGATTCAAAAATGACTCCTTGTGGAGGAGGTGTGTGTGCACAATGATGGTTTGAGTTTTGAAATAAACGTAAACATCATTCAGAAATTATAGTGTCTGATTTCAGCCTGACTGTCAGTTTGTATGATCTCACAGCGGCTTCTCCTCACACATCCTCCACACAAAGCGAACCGGTGTCCTCCAAACAGGTTTTTTAAAATCACTGCAGTCCGAAAAAACACACAAAATACGCGCGTGAGTGTCACAGCAGCCAAAAGTGAATGTTTTCAGCAGACCGAGTCCAGTGGGAAACCTCGCTCTCAGTCCAAGCTGTGCGCTGCCTCCTCTGACCGCAGCGGTGAAAACGCGCGCGGCAGCCCTCACCTATATGGCATCGCATGGCCAGGGGCGCGCGCGCCTCCCCTCAGCGCACGTCAGCTCACATCACCACGGATGTGAACCCGCAGCCTGAACGCGGCACAGAAGCGCCTTCAGGGCCCCCCGAGGAAACCTCTCCTTGGGTGGCCCGGAGTACGCCTCCACAGCACGTTGGCGGTAATTGGCGTCCATAAAAAACATGATGCAGCACAAACGCGTGCCCGCTTCCCGAACGTTACGCGGAGTGGCAGCGAGCGTGCGCTCTAGACAGATGGATGAACCGTCTTATCAGCAGGGGATACACGCTGCAGTTTGCAGCTCAGCACCCCCACCCCCCCCCCCTTTTGGAGGAATTTTAGAGACGTTTCCGTCTTCTCCGTTACTTCCTGGTCCCAAAATGGACCCGAGGGATGAGACCCATCTTGGATTTGTCAATTTCAACAGGTCGATCATGATGAGACATTTTCACATGTTGAAAACCAGACAACTGTGAGACAACATTCCATTCAAAATGCGTAGAGTCTGCTCTGCAGCCGCTACACAGAACAGGGTTGAGAATTCTGTTTTATCTGGATGATCTGTTGCTGCTGACCCGTTTTCCAGATGGGTGGCAGCAGTGCAACTCAGGCTCTTACATCACACCTGCAAAATCTGAGCTTCACCATAACGGGGAGAAGACCTCAGTTCACCTGGCCCAGACGATCGTTTATCTGGGAGTGAAGCTAAACGCGGTCACTATGAGGGCGCGTTTATCTCAGACGGGAACCGAAGCTCTAAAGCACAGCTCCGCCATGTGAAGCCGGCAGATTTATAACAGCTGTTTCCGTCATGAAGTTATTTAGGGACGATGTCGTCTGCTCACACGGTGCAACGCCTCCAGAGGTGGTTTGCTCGTTTGCGCGTGGACCCGGTGAGGCAGAAGAGTCGGTTGACCGCTGTGCCCCCCTCCATGAGAATTGACCTGAGACACTGGGGAAACCCTCCTGTTTCTGTCGGAGGGAGTCCCCGTCAGCAGACCAACGTCACACGTGTCAGTTTTCACAGATGCGTCCCTGTCAGGCTGGGGAGGCGCATGCATGTCTCAAGCTGTGGGGGCACTGTGGCCACCCCACACAGCAGCTCATATAAAGGTTTTGGAATGTCGCACGGTTTTGAATGTGATTCAACATTTTGCTCCTGTGTTGCGGAATCAACATGTTCTGATTCACACAGTCAACAAGTGACTGTAGCATACATAAACCGGCAGGGGTGTGTGCGCTCAGCTCAAATGTTACATATTACAAGACGGCTACTGTGTTGGGCACGCCAAATCTGCTCTCCATCAGAGCAGTGTACATCCCTGGTGTTCTGTACAGAGGGGCGGATGTGATGTCCAGGGGCGGTCCGCGTCACGGGGACTGGAGCCTCTATCCCGAGCTGATGGCTCAGACATAGCAGAAATTTGGCAGAGTGGCTGCGGACTTGTTTTGCCACACGAGAGAACGCTCAGTGTCAACTATGGTTCTCACTGAGCTCACGGGACGAATCGGGGCGCCCGTAGAAACTCCTGTGGAGGGAGGATGCGCTCCTCCAGGCGGGAGGAGCGATCAGGAGTTACCCAGAAATAGGCCAGCACCTTTGGGTCTGGCTGCTGAGCGGATCCGTTTTACAGAGGATGGGTCTCTCTCAAGATGTAGTGCGCACGATCCAGGTTTCACGTGCTGCCTCCACCACAGCGCTGTACATATCAAAGTGGACAGCTTTTCAGCGCTGGTGTACGGAGAAAGGTGTAGAGGCCACCTCATGTCCACTAGGTGGCGTGCTGTCCTTTCTGCAGCAGCTGATGATCAGAAATTTTGCGTTCAGCACGATTAAAACGTACGCTGCAGCCATCTCTTCCTGTCACGAAGGTTTCGGGGACAGAACAGTCTTTAATCATCCACTGATGAATCATTTTTTAAAAGGTGTACAGAGGCGCAGGCCTGTATCACACACACTTTCTCCACAGTGGGATTTAACGCTGATTCTGTGAGCCCTGATCAAAGCTCCACTCGAGCCACTAGATCAGGTTCCGATTAAATTCTTGTTTCTTAAAACAGCCCTGCTGTTGGCTTTAACATCCGCTAAGAGGGTGAGTGATTAATCTGCCCTCTCTGTCGCTCCGTCATGTCTCAGAATTCAGGCTGATGGCAGCTCAGCTGATCTGAGGCCTAACCCAGCATTTATGCCTAAAACATCACGAGCTCTTTTCAATTAAGAGTGATATCGTTGGAGGGATTTTTCCCTTCTCCCCACAATCAGAAGAAGAAGCATCTTTCCATCTTCTCTGCCCTGTGTGTGCGTTGACGTGTTACGTAGCAGGCACGGCGGCATTGCGTCAGACTCAACATTTGTTTGTGCACTATAGAGATGCATCTGCAGGTCGCCCGTTATCCACCCAGCGCCTGTCACACTGGCTGTGTGAGGCCATTTCTGAAGCCTACAGAGCATCAGATTTAGAGACTCCTGACAACCTCAGGGCGCACTCGACCAGAGGTATCGCATCTTCAACTGCTTTGCATAATGGTATGACAATGCAGGATATTTGCACTGCGGCCGCGTGGTCAACACCCTGTTCAGTTATTTGCTTTTATTTACGTGATGTGTCGGCCTGTTCCATGACACATTCTGTCCTTAGTGCTCTAACAGAATGAATATGATTGTTTCATGGAATCTCGTTTAAACTCACATCTGACTGCATGCATTTACAGTGTGAGATGTTGTTATCAGTCACAGGTTATGACTGTTCTTGTTCTATGGTCACTATTCAGTTCATGACTTCTGTCATCAATCAGTTCATTTGATTAATAATCAGTTCACTTATTATTAATCTGTTCATATTGAAGAGCCATGGATCTGCTCTGTTCATGGCCTTTTTCAGCTTCTCCTCTTTCCCGTTAAACCTTTCCGGGACGTTCATGCAGTCGGAACGCGTAACTACGCAGCGCGCGTCTGTGCATGGTGCGCGTAATTACGCAACGCGTTTTTATGCACATGGAAAGCTGAGTGACAAGATGTTTTTTGGGCAAGCAAGCACTTCATATTAGGGATGCACCGATCCACTTTTTTTTATCATCCGATCCGATCCCGATACCTAGCACTGAGTGTCGTCCGATACCGATCCAGTTCCGATATCATGATCATCGTTGATTTTACATGAGGCTGTAATAATCTCCTCTCAAGTACAATTTGTACAAATATATGCATGCATGTCCAAAAAGGCAACTTGAGGTAAGTTTTATTAATGTTGGATGTTTTAAAGTTAGAATTAAATTCTGCTAACACAAAACATGTTTTTTTTATTCCTAGTTTTAAAGTGGATATTAATGTGATTAATTTAAGTGATTGTTTAAAGTTATTTTATATATTTTTTTTTAATAAGGGGCAGATATAAGAATTTTTTTCTTCTTTCTGCACTCTTTTCATTCAACATTTTCTTTTTGATGATTTTTTTTTTTAATTTTGTTTAATTTAAATGAATGAATAAATTAATTTAATAAAATGTTAAGACTTCAAACATCTGCTAAGTTCATGGCATAAACCAACAGACATGTTCCTGTTTTTAGTATTTTACATCACTTTATAATGTAGCTGTTTATGTTTTTAATATATATAATTTTTAAATCATATGTTTTTTATGATTGTCTACTGTTGTCCTGATAAATATCTCCTGGAGGGTAAACTATATCTTGACTGCAAGTATCAAGCTGCAAAATCCTTCGTTTTCTACAACTGATAGTGGTTGGTCATTAATTATGATGAAGTTTAGCAACTTCTCTGTAAACATTTGAGCTCCGTGGTTTCAGCGGTGTCTTCTTCTTGTTCAATCCGAAGCAGGCAGCCTGATTTGGGGCAGCCCCGCTCAGTCTGTCCCTCCTCAGAGACGGGCAGACTGAGTGGGGCAGATTGGACACGGCTGGCCGGTGTTGAGTCACCTTTTTCGGTTTGACCAAAGAGTAGTACCACACTGAAGCCACAAAGCTCGAATGTCCATCGTAAAACTAACTTTAACGTGGTTTAATGTGGCGCTATGGCTCTGCAGACATTGCACGATGCTGTCTTGTTTTGTGGTGTTTCTAGTGTAAAATACTTCCACACAGCGGACATGTTTAGATGAAAAGTTGGTTAGCTGTTAGCCACAGTGCTGCTAACTCAGCCCTCGCGTTGTAGCTGGCTGCAAACTATGAAATGGATTTCCTGAATGTGAGGCGGGTCTTATTACTCTGGGCTCATGAGACATGCCTCCGTTCAGGAAATCCGTTCCATAGTTTGAAGCCAACATGCATTATGGATCGGAAATATCGGCAGGTGGATCGTAAAAATCCGATACGTAAATTATGCTAGTATCAGAGGCCGATATCGATACTGGATCGGATCGGCCCCATCCCTACTTCACATGGTGTTCGAATGGACCCAGTGAGATGGAGACTACATCTTGCTTTGCCTGTAACCCACCAGCGACAGCTCTTAAAGGGCGAAACCTATACGAAATTGAACGTTGGTTACGTACTGTAACCCCAGATTCTATGAGTATAGGCGTAGCCCTTTAAGCGTCGGGCCTCACTGGCTCCTAAATGACTGAAGAAAAAAGCTATTTGGGAGCCTATTACCCTCTCTTAACGTAATTTATACGGACCGAGTGGGGCCCACACAACAGGTGGGCGTGGACTAAATTTTTTCAGTGCGATGCTTTGCATGACGGGATAAACCCACCAGCGACAGCTCTTAAAGGGCTATGCCTATACTCATAGAATCTGGGGTTACAGTACGTAACCAACGTTTGTTGTATAACTTGTCTGTATAAGTTTAAGTATATTATAAGAAATAACACTTACTGTAACTTTTAGCTGAAGCTGCATCAGAGCTTTTTCCATTTGTTGTTTCATGATGAAGTTGTGTAGCTGCTTATCGCAAAATAAATAAATAAATCTACGTGAAGGAATAACTTACGTTTGGTCCAGCGTACTAAAAATAAACCTAAACCCCTCACTTTCCACTGATCTGTCTGCTCATAAATCCTTTGTGATAGAGTAGGAGATGGAGAGAGAAATCTTCACAGCCTTTGGGAAACCAGCTGGAAGTTTGTTGCAGAGCTTGCTGATCTGCTGCTTCTTTTTCATCTTCTGTGCATTTTGTTGTATTTCCAAAATACTGTACCGCAATTTTATTTTACACTTCTTGCAAACAACCGTGCTCTTGTTAAGCTCTGTCTTTCCCCGGAACATTGTAGGATTGGAAAAGATTTTTAAAGACGAAAGAGCGGGTTAAATCACGCTGTCCTCCTCCTCCATGCTAACAGACTTCATTCAGATAAAGGGAGCTGGCTAACTAGCTTGCTGTACGGTGGCCTACATGGCCAAATTCTACGGCGGCCAAGCGGACACATAATGCGATATGCAGTACGCTCGGGAGTAGGAGCGGAAAAAAAACAAAATTTAAACGCATTTTTAAATCGATTTATGGTCTTTTAGAATCAATTCAGAATCGACATACTCTACAGAATGATGGCGACGGTGTGTAGGGCTTGCCGTCCCTCGCTCTCTGCTTTCCTTCTATTTTTGTTATTTTTACAATGCTTTGTGCAGTGTACCTAATCATATTTGCAGTATGATCGTCGGGCACTTTTGGAGCTCTGTGCATTTGCTGAAATGCCTGCCGAGTTTTTGTTCAGCAGTCAGCACTCTCCTCCATCTGTTCTGTCCAAGATTCCTGCATTTCTTCTACGTGACCCTGGCCTTTCTCCCTGGAGGAAATGTTGCAGACATCGTGGGAAGTGTGTGGGGGTTTTGGTGAAATTGAGGCACGGTGTGGATTCTTCTGTCAAGAGTTATGGGGCTCGCTCTGGCTCTGATCATCGCCTCTCTGACCCGTGGTGCTGCTGGCCAGCTGCCCGCCCGCTCAATCCATGTAAACAACAAGAGTTGTTTAGCTGTGTGCCGCACAAGCCGACCAGGAGGTGCTGTTCTTCAAAATCTGCGGCCGCTGGCACGTGCTCCCTCCACCTTGGCTGTGTCTGTGTTGGACCCTATCAATATGTGTTTGATCAACACAAGATCTGTTTCCAACAAGACTTTTATCTTCAATGACTTTTTGAAAGACGACCAGTTGGATTTTCTCTACATCACAGGGTTTTGGATATCTGATGGTGAGTCCAGCGCCTTGGTGGAATTATTACCTCCGGACTGTCTGTGTTTTAATGCCCTGTGGCCATCAGGCCGTCGTGATGGTGGATTAACAGTCTTTAAACCTAAAAAAGTTAAATCTGGTCCTCTGGACATTCAAAAAAACAAAACAAAGCAAAAATAAATAAATAAATAAAAATAAAAATGTAGAAACGTTTCGTCTTTCATCCGAAAGACTTCCTCAGTCTGAGGAGCTGTATTCAGCTCAGTCTTATAAACAGCACCCTCTCAGAGTGGGTCAACCAGTTTTGCTGCTGACAACCAAAACCAGCTGATCACATGCTCAAGAAGGACCATCAGCCTAACAATGGATCATTAGCACACTGATGGCTGTTTACTATTCGCAGAGGGCTGAGTGATACTAGCAATCACAGCATTGTAAGAGGGGGACAATTGAACACGTAGGCATCCACCCCTGTTTAATGATGGACAATTTCTTTTCACAAAGATAGCCTCCTTTACTCCTCTCTCAAACCATCGTTCCTCTCTATCCAGGATGTGAACATCTTCATCCCTGAAAGAGTCAGAGAGTCAGAGATTCTTTATTGTCATTCGCACCTCATGTGGTACATGTGGTGGAGCGAAATTATGTACACGGGGTCCCAGTTACATCCAACAATAAAGTGTCTAAGAAAAACAGTAATAACATCTAAGATATGAACTAAGAAAAACATCAACTAAATATACACTAAGCACTCATAACATAAAACATTGAACATCAGCACAAACATGAACATGAGTCTGTGAGCAGATGTGCACGCATGAACACATCAACATTGAAACAGATCAGCAGCAACATGAAACAGATCAGCAGCAACATGATATGGTTTTTCACAGTGATTATTCTAGTTAGAGATTCATGAGTCTAACAGCCTCAGGGTAGAAGCTGTTCCTCAGTCTAGTGGTTCTACAGTGACCGCTGGCCTGGAGATGAGTGTAGACCGCAGAGTCCTGGCCTGATGATGTTGATCTTCTGTGCTGGGCCATCCTTTTGGCCAGTGGCTGTTTTGTTTCCCCGATGTAAGACTGATCACAGCCCTCCTGACACTGAACAGCATACACAACATTACTCTGTTTGTGTCG
>NC_056510.1:44199297-44206716 GCF_014905685.2 Nematolebias whitei | reverse complement strand
GCTTTCCACAGAACAACTGTGTCAACTCTTGAAACTGTGCCTGCAGTCAACCTACTTCACATATGGGGAGCAATATTATAGGCAGAAACATGGGTGTGCTATGGGGTCTCCAGTTTCTCCTATTGTTGCCAACCTGTACATGGAGGAGGTAGAAAAGAGAGCCTTGACGTCCTTTTCAGGGACACCACCAAGTCTTTGGTTCAGGTATGTTGACGACACCTGGGTTAAAATTAAATCTCAGGAAGTCCAACATTTTACTGACCACATCAACTCTGTGGATAAATACATCAAGTTCACACGAGAAGATGAAAAAATGGCAAGTTGGCTTTCTTGGACTGTGAGGTGTCAGTCTCTGATAGAGAACATTTGCAAAGCGAGGTGTACCGCAAACCCTCTCACACAGACCAGTATTTGCAGTTTGACTCCCATCACCCTTTGGAGCACAAGTTAGGAGTCATCAGGACTCTGTATCACAGAGCAGACAGCGTCCCCACTAGCTCAGGAGCCAGGCAGAAGGAGAAATCCCACACAAGACAGGCTCTAGAGCAATGTGGATATCCTAATTGGGCCTTCTTGAAAGCAGAGAAGAAACCCAAACAGGACTCCAGTCAGCCAACAGGTGAAAAGGAGGAACCCAGACCCAGACCAGTGGTCATTCCATATGTTGAGGGAGTATCAGAGAAACTGAGACGTTTATTTTCTAAACATAACGTCCCAGTGGCTTTTAAACCCCAAAATACATTACGGCAAAAACTGGTTCATCCCAAAGATCCAGTCCCCCGACACAAACAGAGTAATGTTGTGTATGCTGTTCAGTGTCAGGAGGGTGATCAGTCTTACATCGGGGAAACAAAACAGCCACTGGCCAAAAGGATGGCCCAGCACAGAAGATCAACATCATCAGGCCAGGACTCTGCGGTCTACACTCATCTCCAGGCCAGCGGTCACTCTTTCAGGGATGAAGATGTTCACATCCTGGATAGAGAGGAACGGTGGTTTGAGAGAGGAGTAAAGGAGGCCATCTTTGTGAAAATAAATCGTCTATCATTAAACAGGGGTGGAGGCCTCTGGGTTCAACTGTCCCCCTCTTACAATGCTGTGATTGCTAGTATCACTCAGCCCTCTGTGAACAGTAAACAGCCATCAGTGTGCTAATGATCCATTGTTAGGCTGATGGTCCTTCTTGAGCATGTGATCAGCTGGTTTTGGTTGTCAGCAGCAAAACTGGTTGATCCACTCTGAGCGGTTGCTTTTTATAAGACTGAGCTGAATACAGCTCCTCAGACTGAGGAAGTCTTTCGGATGAAAGACGAAACGTTTCTACATTTTTTTTATTTTTTGCTTTGTTTTGTTTTTTTGAATGTCCAGAGGACCAGATTTAACTTTTTTAGATTTTTCTACCTGGATTATTGAGCATGCATAAGGATAGTCTTTAAACCAAACTTTGCCTGTAAACAGTTGGCCAGTGCGGTTTACCGCTCCAGCTTCGAGCTGAGCATCTTTGAAATCGGACATTCTGCTCTGGTTCTGTGCACACTCGTCTACCGCCCCCCTTGATCTAAGGATTTCACAAGTGAGTTCTCTGACTTTTTGGCTGATATCAGACCAAGATACTATCATGTTTGATTATTGGAGACTTTAATATGCACGTGTGTTGTCAGGAAAAGCCTTTAGTGAAGGACTTTCTAGATTTATTGGACTCTTTTAATTTAACTCGGCAGGTAAACAGTCCCACCCAAGAACACGGACACACGCTGGACTAGGGCTGAGTACCGAACAGAGGCTATTTTGTAGCACCGACCGAACTGCACCGATCGGTGTATGGATTGAAACGTCACTCTTTTTTCGGTGTCAAGTTTTGGTATTGGCTGTAACGTGTCACATGATTTCAGCACGCAGGCAAGTAAAACACCAGACATATGACAAACAGACTACATGTTTACACCAAGAGCTGTATAGAGCTGCCGCATCTAATCTATGTATAATGTATGTCTATGGTGCTGGTGACGCGCACAGACGGGGTTCACGTGTGCAGCGCGTGTGTTGTCCAACGGCTTCAATTTATGAGCAGAAAGTTGCTCCATGTTTTTCTGTGAGGAGAGAGGACAGCAGCCTCCCCCCTCCTCCTCCTCTCAGCATTAAAGTCAGCCTGTGAGTGTTCGAGGGCATGAAAGGCCTGATTCATTATCTCCACGACCGGACTCCTCTTCATCAAAGAACTCCGAGGACAGAGCTGTGTCTGTGTTTCAGCTGGTAAGTTTACGTTTGTAACGTTACTGCAGCTTAACACGTGCATCGCTGTGAATTAAACTAGAATCCATGTAACGCTAAATTTAAGATATTATTGTGTAAATTTATTTTATGGGTATCTACGTAGCTAGCTAAACTCAGAAGCTAACTAAAGATTGACAGTAACAGATAAATCTTAGCTTGTAAAACTGTGCTCATCCATCCAGTCAGCTGCTTAAACAGTTCACTAATGCTCACTGTTTGTTCATGTTCTCCTCACAGGAGGTTCTGACCCTGATGTGAGGAGGACAGACAAAAAGTGAGGTGGGGGCCACAGGACAGTCACAAACTTTGTTGTTAAAAGTTTTCCCCCTTTTTCTACAGTGGAGGCTGCATGGTGGAGGTAAGTTAAACTGTAAAGGATTTTGTTGACAGTTGAGCTTTTATCTTTCAGCCTACATAATGTTTTTTGATCAATAATAACACAACCATGTTATTGTTGATGTGTTGTTCTATGTCAGTTAGGGAGATGATCAGAGCCCTAAACACCAGAGAACCACAGAGAAGATTTAGGAAGAGACACAGAGGTACAGAAGTCTGCATTAACTCTAACCTCAGTGAATCCAGAGACCTGCTGGTGGAATGTGAGGGACACTATGTCAGTGATATTAAAACTGACAACCTGGTATCTGTGTGTGCAACAAGCATCATCCACACCCTCAGAGTGAACATTTTCTACTGCTGGAGACACCATCAGCCAGGAGTGGGCTTGTTTGTGTCCAGAGAAAGCAGACATGTTGATTTTTCTGAAGAAAAACTGTTAAGCGAAAAGGTCCTCAGTACGTAGCAGTGAGCGTTAAGCCCCCAGTATACTGCCACGTATGTCCATATGCAGAGGTACGCACGTACGTACGCAGAGGTATGAGCGTACCCCCCAGGGCATGTCCGTGCAAAGCTCAAATTTTTACAACCGCATACGCGTACGCGGTGTCGCACAATAAACTGCCCAGCGACGGACTGTTTTGTATGCGACACCAATGTATTAAATTCCCTTTCTTCATCCTGATCTGGCCTTTTCTTTTGTTTTTTTTGCCAAGAGGCAAGTAATCTTTTCCTCCTCCGTTGATGCCATGACTGAAATGGTGAGAAATGAAGGAATTTATCACAAGTGAATTAAACTCAGGTCCAGCATGGCTGCGGGAGGGTCTGGAGATTTCCTGGTGTGCTGGTCTGATGTGTGGGCTGTAGAGCTAGCGCTCCCTGTTTTTTATTTTATTTTTTTAGATCTTTTTATTAACAACTTATAAACACAGAACACCGCTGTGGCTGAAGCTGCCAGCGCTCATTTTTTTCCCCCCGACCTGTCAATCAATCAATAGGCGTGTCAGCAAATGACCAATCGGTGACCTCAATTTGTCCCGAAGGTAAACGCCCCTTGTCTGTGAAGCTGCTCTGTAGCTGCTCAGGGTGTATGCTGGAGTACAAAGTCTGAATCCTCTGCGTACAGTACACACGTACGTACGCGTGAACGGACGTACGCGGCAGTATACTGGAAGCTTTAGACAGTGACGTGTCACTGGTTTGAAACTGGTCTTTTGAAATGGAAATTATTTGTTTATTTTTATGTAAGAAAACTGCTTGGAATGGAAAAATACCCAAGTTAAAAAATAAAACTCACGATTTGTACTGTAATGTGTAACGTAATTTTCTTTTGGTAGAATTAATATTAATTACAAAATTGGTACTGAAAAAAGAACCGTCCAGGAACTGACACTTTTGTCTGTCCAAACAGGTCTCACTTGTAAATGAGTCTTCGAGGCTCAATGTGACTTATCTGTTTAAATAAAGGTTGAGAGAGAGAGAGTGACACCGAAGTGAAGGTACCAACACCGGTACAGATACCGATTTTCTTAGAAAGGTACCCAGCCCTATGCTGGACCTCGTATTAACACGCTATGTCTCCATTTGTAATTTGGAAATCGGTACAATGTTTTTTCAGATCACTTGCCTGTATTGTTTGATTTCACCCCCCCCCCCCCATCCTACTGCTAAGCTGTGCATTCCTGCACGTACCACACGCACCATTAACCGTTTCACTGCTGCTCGTTTCACTGCTGCTCGTTTCACTGCTGCTCATTTCACTGAAGCTTTTAACTCTGAGAGGATCAAACAGCTCTCGGTGTTTCTTACCACTGAGGAGCTAACCTCTCAGTTCAACTCTGTTTAAATGCTTTGGAATGTGTTGCTCCCGTTAAAACCAGAAAAATGAGACTTGGATCAGAATCTTGGCTTAATAACGTAACTCAAGCCTTTAGACAGAAATGTAGGAGAGCAGAGCGCAGGTGGAGGAAAGAAAGACTACAGGTTTCTTTTCAAATGCTAAGGGAGAGTTGGCGTCATTTTCAGAAAGCAGTTAAAGCTGCTAAATTTAAATTCTTCTCTGATTTAATTGTCTCCAACTCTCATAACCCCCAAGTTCTTTTTTTCACCCTGAATGCAGTTCTACACCTCAGTGAACCTTCACCTCTGGAAGCCTCAACTGAACTGTGTGAGAACTTCTTACATTTCTTCTTAGAAAAAGTTGCAAACACCCGGGCACTCATATCTCCACCAGCTCACAATCCTTCCATCCCATCTCAATGCGCAGCTGTATTTGATCACTTTGAGCCAATCTCATTGTCTTCTCTGAAGCGGGTAATGTGCAGAATGAAGTCATCTGGTTCCCCCTTTGATGTGGTCCCCCCTCGACTACTAAAAGAGGTTTTTCCTACTCTGGGTCCTTCTATTCTTGCTATTCTGAATAGCAGTTTATCCTCAGTTGTGGTACCAAAAACTTTTAAACATGCTGCTGTCCAGCCTTTCCTGAAAAAACCCAACCTTGACCCCTCAGTCGTGTCCAACTTCCGCCCTCTCTCCAGACTCCCATTCACCTCTAAACTACTGGAACAAATAGTTGAGTCTCAGTTGAAGTGCTTCTTGGAAGATCACGCTATCCTAGAGTTATTCCAATCTGGCTTCAAAGCTCTCCACCGCACTGAAACTGCTCTACTGAGGGTTTTTAACAACATTTTCCTAGCCACTGATGCAGGTGATTCTGTGCTGCTTATCCTATTGGACCTTACATCTGCTTTCGACACGCTCGACCATGGGATCCTCATTTCTAGGCTAGAGCAGTGGGTGGGCATCACAGGGTCAGACCTCATTTGGTTTAGGTCCTACCTCTCTGACAGAACCTTTTGTGTCATTATCAAAGATTTCAGTTCAGCATCGGCAGAACTTCAGTGGAGGGTACCACAGGGGTCCATCCTCGGTCCCCTTCTCTTTTCTTTATATCTGCTGCCACTAGGTGCTATTTTCCACAATCACAACATACCCTTTCATTTCTTCGCCGATGACTGTCAAATTTACTTCCCCCTGAGGCACAGAGGCACACGCTCTATTCAACCTCTTCTTGACTGCCTGGCTGACATCCGGGACCGGATGGCTTTAAACTTCTTAAGTTTCAATGAGAAGAAGTCTGAAGTAATCTTGTTCCATCCCAATGGCACGTCCATGAACCACTGCATTGACCTTTCCTCTCTAGCTTCGTTAGAGAAACAAAGAGTCACCAATTTGGGAGTGATAATGGACCCTTCCTTAAAACTTAACAGTCATGTAAACATGAATGTTAAAGCCTGTTAATTTTTTCAGCTGAGGCAGCTGTCTAAGCTGAAGCCCATACTATCCAAAAAGAATCTTGAGACAGCGATCCATGCGTTCATAACATCCAGGCTCGATTACTGCAATATGCTTCTGTTTGGAATCAATCAATCCTCCATGGCACGTCTACAACTGGTCCAAAATGCTGTAGCCCGATTTTTAACTGGTACAGGCCATAGAGAGCACATTACTCCAGTTTTGGCTTCCTTGCACTGTCTACCCATTCACCTTCGAATCCAGTTCAAAATACTCATGTATGTTTTTAAATCACTGAACAGTTCTGCCCCATCCTATCTCACTCATCTTCTACAGCCATATGTCCCACCGCGCTCTCTGAGGTCAGCAGACCAATGCTCCTTTTAGTTCCAGAAACCTGTCGTAAGCTCAGAGGTGACAGGGCTTTCTCTGTTGCAGGTTCAAGACTGTGGAATGAGTTGCCACTGCATGTCAGGCAGGCTCCTACAGGTCCTTCTCAAAAAATTAGCATATTGTGATAAAGGTCATTATTTTCCATAATATAATGATAACAATGAAACTTTCATATATTTCAGATTCATTGCACACCAACTGAAATATTTCAGGTCTTTAATTGTTTTAATACTGATGATTATGGCATACAGCTCATGAAAACCCAAAATGCCTGTCCCAAGAAATTAGCATATTAATACTTGGTCGGGAATCCTTTTGCATGAATGACTGCTTCAGTGCGGCGTGGCATGGAGGCAATCAGACTGTGGCACTGCTGAGGTGTTATGGAGGTCCAGGATGCATCGATAGCGGCCTTAAGCTCGTCCAGAGTGTTGGGTCTTGCGTTTCTCAACTTTCTCTTCACAATATCCCACAGGTTCTCTATGGGGTTCAGGTCAGGAGAGTTGGCAGGCCAATTGAGCACAGTAATACCATGGTCAGTAAACCATTTACCAGTGGTTTTGGCACTGTGAGCAGGTGCCAGGTCGTGCTGAAAAATGAAATCTTCATCTCCATAAAGCTTTTCAGCAGATGGAAGCATGAAGTGCTCCAAAATCTCCTGATAGCTAGCTGCATTGACCCTGCCCTTGATAAAACACAGTGGACCAACACCAGCAGCTGACATGACACCCCAGACCATCACTGACTGTGGGTGCTTCACACTGGACTTCTGGCAGTTTGGCATTTCCTTCTCTCCAGTCTTCCTCCAGACTCTGGCACCTAGATTTCCGAATGACATGCAAAATTTGCTTTCATCCGAAAAAAGTACTTTGGACCACTGAGCAACAGTCCAGTGCTGCTTCTCTGTAGCCCAGGTCAGGCGCTTCTGCCGCTGTTTCTGGTTCAAAAGTGGCTTGACCTGGGGAATGCGGCACCTGTAGCCCATTTCCTGCACACGCCTGTGCACGGTGGCTCTGGATGTTTCTACTCCAGACTCAGTCCACTGCTTCCGCAGGTCCCCCAAGGTCTGGAATCGGCCCTTCTCCACAATCCTCCTCAGGGTCCGGTCACCTCTTCTCGTTG
>NC_056510.1:44198940-44199197 GCF_014905685.2 Nematolebias whitei | reverse complement strand
CTGATAGCTAGCTGCATTGACCCTGCGCTTGATAAAACACAGTGGACCAACACCAGCAGATGACATGACACCCCAGTGACTGTGGAAACTTGACACTGGACCTCAAGCAATGTGAATTCTGTGTCTCCTCTCTTCCTCCAGACTCTGGGACCTTGATTTCCAAAGGAAATGCAAAATTTACTGTAATCAGAGAACATAACTTTGGACCACTCAGCAGCAGTCCCAGGCGAGATGCTTCTGACGCAGTCTCTTGTTCA
>NC_056510.1:44184503-44198840 GCF_014905685.2 Nematolebias whitei | reverse complement strand
CCAACCTTCAAATAATCATGTTCAGTTATGCACTCAATACTTGGTCGGGAATCCTTTTGCATGAATGACTGCTTCAATGCGGCGTGGCATGGAGGCAATCAGCCTGTGGCACTGCTGAGGTGTTATGGAGGCCCAGGATGCTTCGATAGCGGCCTTAAGCTCATCCAGAGTGTTGGGTCTTGCGTCTCTCAACTTTCTCTTCACAATATCCCACAGGTTCTCTATGGGGTTCAGGTCAGGAGAGTTGGCAGGCCAATTGAGCACAGTAATACCATGGTCAGTAAACCATTTACCAGTGGTTTTGGCACTGTGAGCAGGTGCCAGGTCGTGCTGAAAAATGAAATCTTCATCTCCATAAAGCTTTTCAGCAGATGGAAGCATGAAGTGCTCCAAAATCTCCTGATAGCTAGCTGCATTGACCCTGCCCTTGATAAAACACAGTGGACCAACACCAGCAGCTGACATGACACCCCAGACCATCACTGACTGTGGGTGCTTCACACTGGACTTCTGGCAGTTTGGCATTTCCTTCTCTCCAGTCTTCCTCCAGACTCTGGCACCTAGATTTCCGAATGACATGCAAAATTTGCTTTCATCCGAAAAAAGTACTTTGGACCACTGAGCAACAGTCCAGTGCTGCTTCTCTGTAGCCCAGGTCAGGCGCTTCTGCCGCTGTTTCTGGTTCAAAAGTGGCTTGACCTGGGGAATGCGGCACCTGTAGCCCATTTCCTGCACACGCCTGTGCACGGTGGCTCTGGATGTTTCTACTCCAGACTCAGTCCACTGCTTCCGCAGGTCCCCCAAGGTCTGGAATCGGCCCTTCTCCACAATCCTCCTCAGGGTCCGGTCACCTCTTCTCGTTGCGCAGCATTTTCTGCCACACTTTTCCCTTCCCACAGACTTCCCACTGAGGTGCCTTGATACAGCACTCTGGGAACAGCCTATTCGTTCAGCAATTTCTTTCTGTGTCTTACTCTCTTGCTTGAGGGTGTCAATGATGGCCTTCTGGACAGCAGTCAGGTCGGCAGTCTTACCCATGATTGCGGTTTTGAGTAATGAACAAGGCTGGGAGTTTTTAAAAGCCTCAGGAATCTTTTGCAGGTGTTTAGAGTTACGTCGTTGATTCAGATGGTTAAGGTTAATAGCTTGTTTAGAGAACCTTTTCATGATATGCTAATTTTTTGGGACAGGCATTTTGGGTTTTCATGAGCTGTATGTCATAATCATCAGTATTAAAACAATTAAAGACCTGAAATATTTCAGTTGGTGTGCAATGAATCTGAAATATATGAAAGTTTCATTTTTATCATTACATTATGGAAAATAATGACCTTTATCACAATATGCTAATTTTTTGAGAAGGACCTGTACACTCAGTCTTTAAGTCTCGCCTGAAAACCCACTTTTATTCCCTTGCTTTTGACACTGTATGATTTGTTGTTTTTGATCCTGTCTGTAGTCTACAATGTTCAATTCAATTCAGTTTATTTATATAGTGCCAAATCACAACAAGTTGTCTCAGGGCACTTTACAGAAACATTCACATACATAAAAGCCAATTAGAAAAGTTCTCTATCTAAGGAATCCAGCAGACAAGTTGAATCTTGGCTTCGTTGCAGTCTCCCATCCTGAGCAAGCAAATTGGCAACAGTGGAAAGGAAAAACTCCCTTTTAAAAGGAAGAAACCTCCAGCAGAACCAGGCTCAGGACAAGCGGCCATCTGCTTTGACCGGCTGGTTGAGAGGACAGGAAGGAGAGACAGACGAACATAGAATGGTAGGTCCAGGTGCACCTGAAAGACAAAAAACACATGTTAAGGATAGAAAATATACTTACAAATACAAAACAGGTTGAGCAGAGTAAGTAAAGACAGTAGTAGAGTGAAAATTGTGGTCAGTTCATCCTCCAGCAGTCTAAGCCTATAGCAGCATAACTAAGGGACAGCTCAGGAAACCCAAGCCGACCCTAACTATAGGATTTAGCAAAAAGGAAAGTCTTAAGCCTAGTTTTAAAATGGATAATGTGTCAGCCTCACGGACAGAGATTAGAAATTTGTTCCACAAGAGAGGAGCCTGATAACTAAAAGATCTGCCTCCCATTCTGTTTTTGTAAATTCTAGGAACCACAAGTAAACCTGCAGTCTGAGAGCGAAGTGCTCTGTTAGGAAAATATGGAACAGTAAGATCTGTAATATAAGATGGAGCCAGGTTGTTGAGAGCTTTGTAGGTTAGAAGTAAGATTTTGAATTATATTCTGGATTTGACAGGGAGCCAATGGAGAGAAACTAAAACTGGAGAAATATGATCTCTCCTACTAACTCCAGTTAAGACTCTGGCAGCAGTATTTTGGATAAACTGAAGACGTTTTAAGGAAGTATTTGGACATCCAGATAATAAACCATTGCAATAGTCCAGTCTAGACGTGACAAATGCATGGACCAGTTTTTCTGCATCATTTTTAGATCAGATGTTTCTAATGTTAGTGATATTACACAGGTGGAAGAAGGAGGTTCTAGTAACGTTTTTAATGTGGGGGATAAAAGACATGTCCTGATCAAAAATAACACCAAGATTTTTAACATTAGAGCTGGAGGACAGATTAATGCATCTAAGGAGGGAGAAAGACTGAAAAATTCATTCCAAAGGTGCTCAGGTCCAAAAACCAAAACCTCAGTTTTGTCTGTGTTCAACAGGAGAAAATTAAGGGTCATCCAGGTTTTTATGTCTTTAAGACATGCTTGTAGTCTAAGTAGCTGATTGGATTCATTGGGTTTAATGGACAAATATAATTGTGTGTCATCAGCATTACAATGGAAATTTATCCCATGTTGCTTAATAACTTTACCTAATGGAAGCATATATAAAGTAAAGAGTATTGGCACAAGCACTGAGCCCTGAGGAACTCCATGACTAACTTTGGTGTATGAAGATTTATTATTTACATTTACAAACTGGATTCTATCAGATAGATATGATTTAAACCACTTTAGAGCCGTTCCTATAATCCCAATATCATATTCAAGCCTCTGTAGTAAAATATTGTGATCAACTGTATCAAATGCAGCACTGAGGTCTAACAGGACCAGTATAGACACAAGTCCATTGTCTGAGGCCATGAGAATATCATTAGTGACTTTTACTAGTGCTGTTTCTGTGCTATGATGAGCTCTAAACCCTGACTGAAACTCTTCAAACAGATTATTTCTTTGTAGATGTTCACACAACTGACCTGCAACTATTTTCTCTAGAATTTTTGAGATGAAAGTTAGATTAGATATAGGTCTATAGTTGGCCAGAATTTCTGAATCAAGATCAGACTTCTTAAGTAAAGGTTTAATTACAGCAACCTTAAAGCTCTGTGGTACATAACCATCCATTAAAGACAAATTAAATAGATCCAAAATGTGGACATTAATTAGGGGAAATGCCTCTTTAAATAGTCTGGTTGGGATGGGATCTAGCAGGCATGTGGATGGTTTGGATGAGGTTATTATTTTTGACAATTCAGAGCTCAACAGGACAAAAACTGTCCAAACATAAATCAGGCTCTAGTGAAATTTTTAAAGTTGCCTCATTTGACAGGGGACTCGAGATAGTAGAAGGAAGGATGGTTTGAATTTTCTCTCTAATTGAAATAATTTTATTTATAAAGAATCTCATGAAGTCATCACTACTTATAGTTGTAGGGATACATGGTTCAACAGAAATGGGACTTTTAATTAGTCTAGCAATAGTACTAAACAGAAACCTAGGGTTATTTTTATTCTCCTCTATTAAAGATGAGTAATATAAAGTTCTAGCTTTACGGAGAGCTTTATTATATGTTAGCAGACTATCTTTCCAAGTTAAATAAAATTCTTCAACATTAGTAGAGCGCCATTTTCTCTCCTGGTTTCTAGATGCTGCTTTAAAGTACGTAACTCAGAATTGAACCAAGAAGCCAGTTTCCTCTGATTGATTACTTTCTTTTTCAGTGGAGCAATTTTATCAAGTGAAGTTTGCATTGAAGTTGTAAGATGATCAACTAGATGATCTAAGTCTCTGTTCTCTGATGCATGACTCTGCAAGACAGAGGAAAACATTGATGGAAGAGATTGTTTCAATTTGGTTACAGCATTTTCTGATAAGCACCTGCTGAGATGAAATTTACTCTCAGTGACTGTGTAGTCATTTAATGTAAACTCAAAGGTTATTAAAAAATGGTCGGACAGAATAGGATTTTGAGGAACTATTACCAAGTCCTTAATCTCTATACCACAAGTCAGAACTAAATCAAGAGTGTGATGATAAGAATGAGAAGATGTGCAGATGTTTTGGGTAAAACCAAATGAGTCTATTAAATTATTAAAGGCTATGCTTAAGCTATCACTCTCAACATTCACATGAATATTGAATTATTGAATTACTCATTATGATGATTTTATCAGTATTTAATAATAAGTCAGTTCATAATTCTGAGAATTCAGACAAAAACTGAGAGTAAGCTCCTGGTGGACGATATATAACAACTAGTAAAAGTGGCTTTTCTGATTTCCATTTTGGATGAGAAAGACTGAGGGACAGCGATTCAAAAGCATCATAACTAATAACTGGTTTGGCATTAATCAATAATCCTGACTGAAAAATAGAAGCTACTCCTCCACCTCGGCCAGTTGTTCTAGGAACATGACAATTTAAATAATTAACAGGAGTGGATTCATTTATACCAACAAAATCCTCCTGTTGTAGCCAAGTTCCTGTCAGACACAATAAATCAATATGATGATCAGTTATCAGTTCATTAACTAACAGGGATTTAGAGGAAAGAGATCTGATGTTCAATAATCCACATTTAATGATTTTATAAAGTAAAAGTAATGAGTAAAGTAACTGTGTTTATTTTAATCAGATTTTTATGGTTTATATTTTTAGAGCTGATTTTTGGTTTATTTAATTTGAGCCGTGGGCGAGTTGACACTGTTTCAATGTGGGTGTGGGTGGGTAACAGAGGAGAAGCAGCAGAGAGGGGTGGAGGACTACAACTCTGCTTCCTGGACTGGACCCTGGGTTGTCAATAATTTGGGGGATAAACAAACAGTGTTGGCCATTTAGTTATCTGTTGCTATTTGTATCTATATTTTTATTTTATGTTTTTCTGTCCGCTCTGCTTGTTTGTTTCTATTGTACAGCACTTTGGTTGGCTTGTTGCTGTTTTAAGTGCTCTATATATAAATTTGTATGGTATGGTAAGAATCTAGATTATTTATTTTTTTTAATCAATTTTTTCTGCACCCCATTACACATTACAGAACAAATCTTCGGTTTTATTTTTTAACGTTGGTATTTTTCCATTCCAAGCAGTTTTCTTACATAAAATAAACAAATAATTTCCAGGTCAAAAGAACAATCTCAAACCAGTGACACGTCAGTGTCTAATGTTCACTGCTACACACTGAAGACCTTTTCACTTAGCAGTTTTTCTTCAGAAAAATCAACGTCTGCTTTCTCTGGACACAAACAAGTCCACTCCTGGCTGGCGGTGTCTCCAGCAGTAGAAAATGTTTGCTCTGAGGGTGTGGGTGATGCTTGCACACACAGATACCCGGTTGACTAGTATGATAGCATTGGCATAGTGTCCCTCACATTTCACCAGCAGGTCACTGGATTCACTGAGGTTAGGTTTGATGCAGACTTCTGTACCTCAGTATCCCTTCCTGAATCTTCTCTGTGGTTCTCTGGGGTTTAGGGCTCTGATCATCTCCCTAATTGACATTAGAACACAAAACATCAACAATAACGTGGTTGTGTTATTATTGTTCAAAAACCATTATCTAGGCTGAGAGATAAAGGCTTAACTGGTCAACAATATCCTTTACAGCTTACTTACCTCCACTGTAGAAAAAGGCAGCAAACTTAAAGTTTGTGACTGTCCTGTGCCACCCCCCCACCCCCACCTCGCTTTTCTTTTGTCTGTCCACCTCACATCAGGATCAGAGGCTCCTGTGACGAGAAACCGTGAACATTAGGTGAACTGTTTAATCAGTTGACCCGATGGATGAGCACATTTTTACAAGTTAAGCTTCATCTGTTACTGTCAATCTTTAGCTTTTGATTTTAGCTAGCTACATAAAATAAAGCTACATACTAAACTAATTTCTTAAAGTTAGCGTTACATGGATCCTAGTTTAACTCACCACGATGCACGTATTAAGTTGCAATAACGTTAACAAGCATAAACTTACCAGATGAAATCCCAGGCACAGCTGTGTCCTCGGTGTGAAGCTGAGTCCGGTTGTGGAGATTTTGAATCAGGCCGTTCAGGCTCTCTAATACCCACAGTCTAACTTAAACGCTGAGAGGAGGATGGCTGCGGTCCTCTCTCCTTGCAGTCAGACACAGAGTAGTTTACGCTCTTAAATTCCATGCACGGTTAGGCGCTGCATATTAAGGCTTGCCTTAGAATTATCAACCAGGATAGCCCCACAACATTCAGAGCCTTTAGGAAATCAGGGTGAATCTCATCCAACCCCGGAGCCCTGCCACTGTGGAGCTTTTAAAGTACCTCGGCGACCTCAGCCACGGTTATGGACAGACCAACCCCAAAGTCCCCTGACTCCGCTTCCTCCATGGAAGACATGCTGGTGGGATTGAGAAGGTCAGGGAAGTATTCCTTCCACCTTCTGACAACATTTTTGTTGAGGTCAACAGCACCCTACTTTCACTGAACACAGTGGTAGTAAAGTGCTGCTTTCTCTTCCTCAGCTGCCTAATGGTTTGCCAGAATCTCCTCGGAGCTGACCGAGAGTTGTTATCCAGGGTCTCACTGAACTCCTTCCACATCTGAGCTTTTGCCTCAGCAACAGCCAAGGCTGCAGACCGCTTGGCCCTCTGCTACTTCTCAGCTGCCTCCGGAGTCCCACCAGCCAACAAGGACCAATAGGATTCCTTCTTCAGCTTGACAGCCTCCCTAACTTGGAGTGTCCACCACCGAGTTCAAGAATTGCCACTGCAAGAAGCACCGACAACCTTGTGGACACAGCGTAAGGCAGCCACTTCAACAATGGTGTCACGGAACATGGCCCACTCAGACTCAATTTTTTCACCTCAGCTGGGATGTGGTTAAAGCTCTCCCGGAGGTGTGAGTTGAAGATCTCTCTTAGGGGTTCTTCTGCCAGGCGTTCCCAGCAAACCCTCGCTACACATTTGGGTCTACCGGGTCTGTCCAGCATCTTCCCCTGCCATTTGATCCAACTCACTACCAGGTGGTGATCAGTTGACAGCTCAGCTCCTCTCTTCACCCGAGTGTCCAAAACAAACGGCCGCAAATCAGATGACACGACTATGAAGTCAATCATCGATCTACAACCTAGGGCGTCCTGGTGCCAAGTGTACTTATGGACACACTTATGTTCGAATATGGTGTTCATAATGGACAAACTATGACTAGCACAGAAGTCCAACAACTGAACACCGCTCGGGTTCAGATCAGAGAGACCATTCCTCCCAATCATGCCCCTCCAGGTCACACTGTCATTACCCACATGGGCAATGAATTCCCCTAGCAGAATAAGCACCCCCGCCAAGGACTCCAAGCAGGCTGGACACTCTAACCTGCTGTTCGGCACGTAGGCACAAACAACAGTCAGAGCCTGTCCCCCCCACCCGAAGGTGCAGGGAAGCTACCCTCTCATCTACCCGAGAAAACTCCAACATACAGGCACCAAGTCAGGGGGCTAAAAGTAGACCCACACCAGCTTGGTGCCTATTACCATGGGCAACTCCATAGTGGGATAAGGTCCAGTTCCCCTCAAGGAGATCAGTTCCAGAGCCCATGCTGTGCGTCGAGGTGAGCCCAACTCGATTTAGTCGATACGACTTAACCTTACGCATAAGCTCAGGCTCCTTCCTCACCAGAGAGGTTTCATTCCATGTCCCATGAGTCAGCTTTGGTAAGCCAGGGTCAGAGCGTCAAGGTCCCCACTTTCAGCTAATGCCCATGGATTCTTGCACCAGACTCATATGGCCCCTCCTGCAGGTGGTGGGTCCACAGGAAGGTAAACCCATGTTGCTCATTCGGGCTGAGTCTGACCTGGCCCCATGGGTAGAGACCCGGTCACCAGGTGCTCACCGACAAGCCCCTCCCACAGGCCTGGCTCCAGGGTGGGGCCACGGTAACCCATGTCCGAGCAAGGGACACTGAGTTCCTTGCTGTTTTATGTCCATAAGTCTTTTTAAAAACTAATTTACTAAAATTGATAAATGTTGTTTGAGAAAATGCACACTGTGAACAAATGTTCAGAAAACTGCTTTACTTGTTCTCAGATCTACTTCTACGCAGAAGCCCAGACCACACACATCACGTACCCTGACGGGATGGAGGTCCTTCACTTTCCCAACGACCAGACAGGTGAGACAGAGAGGATACTGGATCTATAGAACATTACTCACTATTTGGCTGCAATGAGTTGGTTTTAGTTGAAATATAATTAGGACAGACCTGATTTTTATTTTTACTGTAAATTTAACAGTTTTTAAGGATTTACTTTGATTTTTGGCACGAGTCCTGGTATCACTGCAGAAATGAACTACTTTGTGGGAAAACAAGTTTTCCTAATAAGTTTCATTCAACTGTGATGTATTTTAGTTTCAGTGTCAAGTTATGTTTTTTAAAATGAATTAAATAACTTTGTGTGTTGGACATAGTTCACTATTTTGAACAGTAAGGTTTGTTTTGTAATAAAGAAAAAATATATAAAAAGATAAAACAAATCAAGCTTCAAACACATGAAACAAAAGTTTAAGAAATGACTTTTAATGGTGATAAAGACGGAACTAGTAACCAAAGATAAAACAAACATGTAAATATTTTACCATGGTACAGAAAAAAATGTTAAGTCGTAAGAATGTCCTAAAGAAACACCAAAATTCATGCTCAACAATCCAGGTAATAATCCAACAATGTTCAGTCAGGTCATTTTCAATTCAGTTTGTTTATACAGCACCAAGTCACAACAGAAGTCGTCTCAGGACACTGAACAGAGACATTCATATATAAAAATAAGTTAACAAAAACATTCATAAAAATAATTTAACACTATTTATCTGAGGAGCAGACTGCTTTGTCATCTGGACAGTTTGTTTTTTTGCTGAGACATTTCGTCCTTCATCCAAAGGACTTCTTAAATCTGAGGAGCCACCAACAAACTGAGTCCCACCACAAACAGCACATTCCCATAGTGGGAAAAACATAGTTTGCTGGTGATAAGCTAGCCTGTGGGGTACGCCCTCCCCCCCATCAACTCCTCAGAGGCAGCCTTGTCAAAGTGGTTCAAAACACCAAAGTTCATGCTCCTCAGATTGAAGAAGTCCTTTGGATGAAGAACGAAACTTCTCAGGACAAAAAAGAAACCGTCCAGATGATCTAACTGAACTTCATTGGGTCCAAAAGCAATGTTTCAGTATTGAGTGAATGTAGCGATTTAACACCCGAATATTGTTAAACTAACAAAATAGTTATTTTCCCATAAATGGTTTTAGATATCATCTCATTAAACTGCTTATTTCATTCTGTTTAGTAAGGAAAGGAATTGTATTTTATTTTTTGTATGATATTGCAGACAGTCCTTAATAAAATTAGTACCGGTAATAATGCACATTTTTTATTATTGCTTCAGACAAAACAAAAAACGAAGTCCAGATGACATGATTCAACCTTTTTTGTTGTTATATACCTGGATGACTGAGAAAACAAACTTTGTGTTTTTGAAACCATTAGTGAAAAGGCCAGACTTCAGGGGTATCTGAGGCAGGCTTGAAACACAAGAGTCAGGGTGGCTTCTGGGTAATACCAGATGGCTAGGCCTCAGACTGACGAAGCCTCTTGGATGAGGGGCGAAACGTTTCTTTTTAACAAAAAAACGAAGTCCAGATGACATGATTCAACCTTTTTTGTTCCTTCAGAAAAACATTTTCCCGACGGTCGTAAGGAAATCACGTTCCCAGATCAAACGGTAAAGAATCTGTTCCCCGACGGCAGGGAGGAAAGTGTGCTGACAGATGGTACCGTCATTCAGGTCGACCCGTAAGTAAATAACACAACACTACAGTCACTCCTGATCTGACTGATGAAAACTATATTTAATCCTATTAGCCACACATTTTTTGTTTATTATTTATTTTTACTGTTGTCAGTGAATATATTATAAATATCCTATGAATGTCCTATAAATATGTTATCCTATATTTATCTATACACAAAATGGGGCAAATGTTGCATCCATAGCAGATACTTTGCTGTTTAGTCCAGTCTCTTATCTTGACTGTTTGGATGTAAATAGCTAACACACACTTGTGAAGACCATGAATATGCATCTGGTTCAAAACAGCAGCTCCACCTACATATAGACTGAAGAATAAGATAGAACTTTATTGATCCTGCACAAAATTGTTGTGCCAGAGTTTCAGTACAATGGAACATCACAAGGAATCACAAGATATAAATAATAACAGAGAATAAAAATAACAAAAAGAATATGAAACAGAGAATATAAAATTACCAACAATTAACTGGACTTTGTTGTTATCAACAATTAAGTTCTAAACAAAAAGGAACTCGGTGTCCCTTGCCCGGACGTAGGTTACCGGGGCCCCACCCTGGAGCCAGGTCTGGGGGAGGGGCTTGTCGGTGAGCACCTGGTGACCGGGTCTCTACCCATGGGGCCAGGTCAGACTCAGCCCGAATGAGCAACATGGGTTTACCTTCCTGTGGACCCACCACCTGCAGGAGGGGCCATATGAGTCTGGTGCAAGAATCCATGGGCATTAGCTGAAAGTGGGGACCTTGACGCTCTGACCCTGGCTTACCAAAGCTAGCTCTTGGGACATGGAATGTAACCTCTCTGGCAGGGAAGAAGCCTGAGCTTGTGCGCGAGGTTGAGAGGTACCGACTAGATATAGTTGGGCTCACCTTGACGCACAGCATGGGCTCTGGAACTGATATCCTTGAGAGGGGTTGGACCTTATTCCACTCTGGAGTTGCCCATGGTGAGAGGCGTTGAGCTGGTGTGGGTCTACTTGTAGCCCCCGGATTTGGTGCCTGTGTGTTGGAGTTTTCCCGGGTAGATGAGAGGGTGTCTTCCCTTCTCCTTCGGGTGGGGGGGACGGGCTCGGACTGTTGTTTGTGCCTACGCACCAAACTACAGTTCAGAGTATCTGGCCTTGTTGGAGTCCTTGGCGGGGGTGCTAGAAGGTGCGCCAGCTGGGGACTCCTTTATTCTGCTAGGGGACTTCAATGCTCACGTGGGTAATGACAGTGTGACCTGGAGGGGCGTGATTGGGAGTATATTGAGAGGAACAGCGCCTCTGATCTGAACCCGAGCGGTGTTCTGTTGTTGGACTTCTGTGCTAGTCATAGTTTGTCCATCACGAACACCATGTTTGAACATCAGGGTGTCCATAAGTGCACTTGGCACCCGAAAGCCCTAGGTTGTAGATCGATGATTGACTTCACAGTTGTGTCATCTGATTTGCGACCTTTTGTTTTGGACACTCGGGTAAAGAGAGGAGCTGAGCTGTCAACTGATCACCACCTGGTAGTGAGTTGGATCAAATGGCAGGGGAAGATGCCGGACAGACCCAGTAGACCCAAACGTGTAGTGAGGGTTTGCTGGGAACGCCTGGCAGAAGAACCCGTCAGAGAGATCTTCAATTTACACTCTCGAGAGAGCTTTAACCTCATCCCAGCTGAGGTGGGGGACATTGAGTCTGAGTGGGCCATGTTCTGCACCTCACTTTTTGAGGCAGCTGCCTTAAGCTGTGGCTGCAAGGTTGTTGGTGCTTCTCGCGGTGATCATCCACAAACTCGGTGGTGGACACCCCGGGTTAGGGAGGCTGTCAAGTTGAAGGAGGAGTCCTATCGGGCCTTGTTGGCCAGTGGGACTCTGGAAGCAGCTGAGGAGTACCGGAGGGCCAAGCGGTGTGCAGCCATGGCTGTTGCTGAGGCAAAAGCTCGGACGTGGGAGGAATTTGATGAGTCCTTGGATAGAGACTCTCAGTCGGCTCCGAGGAGATTCTGGCAAACTATCAGGTGGCTGAGGAGGGGAAAGCAGCACTTTACTAACACTGTGTTCAGTGAAGGTGGGTTGTTGTTGACCTCAACCAGTCATGTTGGTGGGAGGTGGAAGGAATACTTCTCGGACCTTCTCAATCCCACTAGCACATCTTCTATGGAGGAAGCTGAGTTGGGGGACTTTGGGGTTGATCCATCCATAACCGTGGCTGAAGTCACCGAGGTAGTTAAAAAGCTCCGAGGCGGCAAGGCTCCGTGAGTGGATGAGATTCACCCTGATTTCCTTAAGGCTCTGGATGTTGTGGGGTGTCTTGGCTGACACACCTTTGCAACGTCACGTGGACATCGGGGGCAGTGCCACTGGACTGGCAGACTGGGGTGGTGGTTCCCCTCTTCTAAAAGGGGGACCGGAGGGTGTGCTCCAATTATAGAGGCATCACTCTCCTTAGCCTCCCTGATAAGGTCTATTCAGGGGTACTGGAGGAGTGAGTCCGATCGTTGGTCAAACCTCAGATCCATGAGGAACAATGTGGGTTCTGTCCTGGCCATGGAACACTGGATCAGCTCTTTACCTTCACTAGGGTCCTTGAGGGGTCATGGGAGTTTTCCCATCCAGTCTACATGTGTTTTGTGGACTTGAAGAAGGCATTCAACCGTGTTCCTCGAGGTACACTGTGGGGGGTGCTCCGTGAGTATGGGATTGGAGACCCATTGTTACGGGCTGTTCAATCCCTATGCAGGCGGTGCGAGAGTTTGGTTCGCATTGCCAGCAGTAAGTCGGACCCCTTCAGGGTGGGAGTTGGACTCCTCCAGGGCTGCCTGTTGTCACTGATTCTGTTTATAACTTTTATAAGTTTTACCCACTTCACCACTTGCTCGATTCTGTTTATAACTTTTACCCACTTCACCACTTGCTCAAGCCGAGATTGGATGCTTCCCTCCCTCCCTCCCTCTCCGCTTTGCTTCTCTGTCTGTCTGTGAAACTGCTGTGAGACTCTCATGCATTTCTTCCGAACCATAATTATGGACTGTTTTGATCAGTTGGTCCCTCAACTCAATTTACAACATTTCTTCAAAGAAAAGACAGGCTTTAGGCGAGCCGATTTTGTCCTGTTGGCACGCACGCAGCTGGATATCTCATAGACTTGGAAGACTTGATGATGTGTCTATCTGCTGCCATCTGTGGATTTTAAGGACGCATATTTAATTGGATTTTCGATAACTGGTTCCTGCTATTTTGGATTCAGCTGGTGCTGGTTTTTATCTACAATCAAGGAAGTCGTCAGCAGCAAATTTGGACCCGATCATGCTGCTTTGCTTTTTTGATGGCTTGGTTCGTGTCTCGTGTACCCGGACTCAAATGCTTTGGGCTGAATGGATCAGCTCTTAGGGAATTTACTCAGTCACGTTCCATCGGTGTGGCCATGTTATTTTGGACATTTCGGAACCGAGTTTCCCAACACATACTCAAGGTAGATGCCATTAAGTTCTGCCTATCCCCAAAACAACTGTGTGTTTATCTAAGTTGGCTCCACTTGGTTGGCCTTGAAGGCCATCTTATCTGAATTTGCCTGGAGAAAATGTGATCTGACGCTCACCACCCCCTCCCTGAGGAATTACCAACTGATAACCAGATGAAACCAGCTGAATAAACTTTGTGTCATCATTTCAGGACTCTTGGATTCTCATAGAGGTTATTCTTGGACATTTCTCGACATACCTTGAGAATGTTTATGGATCTCACCGGAGGACATTGACTGATTACAGCGACCTCGTGAGCGTTGTTGACCGCTCTCGTCTCCTATTGCAGAATGTCTACATAAATATGTGCTTGTTTGTGCAAGGTGTTTTTTTAATTTCATGGAGGAGGTAGAAAAGAGAGCCTTGATGTCCTTTTCAGGGACACCACCAAGTCATTGGTTCAGGTATGTTGATGACACCTGGGTTAAAATTAAATCTCAGGAAGTCCAACATTTTACTGACCACATCAACTCTGTGGATAAATACATCAAGTTCACACGAGAAGATGTAAAAAATGGCAGTTTGGCTTTCTTGGACTGTGAGGTCTCAGTCTCTGATAGACTTTTGCAAACTGAGGTGTACCGCAAACCCACCCACACAGCCCAGTATTTGCAGTTTGACTCCCATCACCCTTTGGAGCACAAGTTAGGAGTCATCAGGACTCTGTACCACAGAGCAGACAGCGTCCCCACTAACTCAGGAGCCAGGCAGAAGGAGAAATCCCACACAAGACAGGCTCTAGAGCAATGTGGATATCCTAATTGGGCCTTC
>NC_056510.1:44183846-44184403 GCF_014905685.2 Nematolebias whitei | reverse complement strand
GTGTGCTGTCCTGAGAAGCCCTTGGTTAAGGACTTTTTAGATTTATTGGACTCATTTAATTTAATCTAACTCAGCATGTAAACGGTCCCACCCAAGAGCGTGGACATACACTGGACCTTGTTTTAACTCGTGATGTGACTGTTAATAATCTTGAAATTGGTGATAATGTTTTTTCAGACTACATGCCAGTCCAGTTTGAGTTCACCCTCCCCCATCTAACTCCTAAGCCGTGCATTCCTGCACGTAGTAGCCGGGCCATTAACCACTTCACTGCCGCACGTTTCACAGATGTTTATAACTCTGAAATGATAATTCAGCCCCCGGTGTTTCTCACCACCACTGAGGAGCTGACATCCCAGTTCAACTCTGTCTGCTTAAAGACTCTGGATCATGTTACACCTGTTAAAACCAAAACATCAAAACTCAGAGCAGAACCTTGGCTGAGTGACGTCACCAAGGCCGCTAGGCAGCAATGTAGGAGGGCGGAGCGAAAGTGGAGGAAAGACAGGATGCAGGTCTCTTTCCAGATACTTAAAGAGAGTTGGTGCTGTTATCAG
>NC_056510.1:44174202-44183746 GCF_014905685.2 Nematolebias whitei | reverse complement strand
TCTCCACCTCACTGAACCATCACCTCTGGAAGCCTCGACTGAGCTGTCGACAACTTCTTACATTTCTTTTTGGAAAAAATTGCGACCACCCGGGCTGAAACTGACATGCTGAAGGTCTTTAATGACCTTTTCTTAGCCACTGATACCGGTGATTCTGTGCTGCTTGTCCTATTGGACCTCACAGCCGCCTTTGACACCATCGACCATGAGATCCTCATTGCCAGGTTGGAGCAGTGGGTGGGCATCACAGGGTCAGCCCTCAATTGGTTCAGATCCTACCTTGCTGACAGATCCTTTTGTGTCTCCATCAAGGATTTTAGTTCTGCAGCAACAGAAGTTAAATGGGGGTTCCGCAGGGGTCCATCCTGGGTCCCCTCCTATTATCTTTATACCTGCTGCCGCTTGGTGCTATTTTCCGGAAACACAACATGCCCTTCCACTTCTATGCTGATGACTGCCAAATCTACTTCCCCCTAAGACACAATGGTACATGCTCTATTCAACCTCTGCTCGACTGCCTGGCTGACATCAGGGACTGGATGGCTTTAAACTTCTTAAGTTTCAATGAGGGCAGCACGGTGGCGCAACTGGTAGAGCTGCTGCCTCTCAGTGAGCAGGTCCTTGGTTCAAACCCCGGTCCAGGGGCCTTTCTGGGTGGAGTTTGCAAGTTCTCTCCGTGCATGCGTGGGTTTTCTCCGGGTGCTCCGGTTTCCTCCCACAGTCCCAAAACATGCATGTTAGGCTGATTGGTAGGGTTGTTATCGATAAACCGATACGACCGGATATCCGGTTTGACAAGCTAGCGATATGGTTGTGTCGGTAGCAGCCGTATAAATCGATAGCAACCAGCCACAAATGCTGAGATGAACCGGTTGAAGAGACATGAACCGGGTATCGCGAGACTAGCTCGGTTGACAGTGCGTTTATAAAACAACGCGAGAGTCGGAAATGCCCGCAAAGCTATTCTCACGCATGCTCTGTAGCTCACCAAGACAATGAGAATGGATGTAAATAGTAGCAGCGTTAGCGGGTCACCGAGAAAGATTTTCAATACAGCAGCCAGACAAAAGTCTAAAGTGTGGAACGTTTTCGGGTTTTACAAGAAGGACGGAAAACTTGACAAAAACCACGCTATTTGTAAGCTATGCAGAGCACCTCTGAAGTACACTGGTAGCACAACAAACCTTGATCAACATGCAACGAGAAAACAGAGAGGAGTATGGCGAACTTCTCAAGCCCCATAACAACGAGCAGGAGCAGGCAGCTGCCACACAGAGAGCGACGGGTAACGTTATCACTAAATTTTACGGGCAACTCGGCGACAGTTCATCATGAGCTAAGGATATAACGGCATCAATAACCCGTTTCATAGCTAAGGGCTTATGGCCGTACAATATAGTGGAGGGGGAAGGATTTCAGGATTTGATTCATACGTTAGAGCCCAGATATAAGATTCCGTCCCGGCAGCATATCACAAACACATGCATGCCAGCGTTGTATGCCCAAGTGAAGAGCCAAGTTGAAAAAGAATTGGCACATGCAGAGTGAGTTGCTGTTACAACCGATGCCTGGACGTCATGCTCCACTGAGTCTTATGTGACCATCACTGTCCACTACATCTCTCCAGACTGGAAGTTAAATGTGCATGTGTTACAAACCAGGGCATTCAAAGGATCCCACACTGGGAAAATATTGGTGCTCTGCTAAAACAGGCATGTGTTGACTGGAACCTTCTTGATAAAGATCCAGCCCTGGTGACAGACAATGCCACAAACATGGTACTAGCTGGAGTGGAAGCAGAGATGACCCCTCACCTCATGTGCTTTGCACACACTATTAATCTCGCCACACAGAAAGCCTTTAAAGTTGACACAGTAGCGAGGTTGCTGGGGAGAGTGAGGAAAGCCGTTGCCTTTTTTCATCGTAGTGTGAGGGCTGCAGAAATCCTTCAAGAGAAACAGAAACAACTAGCCTTGCCTTCCCACAAACTCATCCAAGATGTATCCACGCGGTGGAATAGCTCCCATGACATGCTTGAACGCTTTTTTGAGCAACATCCTGCGATTTCTGCAGCACTCATGTCCAGGGACCTCAGAAAAGGAGAAGAGGTGAATACTCTCAAGGACAAAGACTTCTGCGACATTGAAGACATTGTCAAACTGATGGCGCCAGTCAAACTTGTGACTACCAGCATGTCTGAAGACAAGCGACCCACACTCTCAATGATTCTTCCTGTAAAAGCAAAGCTTAAAAAGAACTTTGAACCATCAGATGAAGACTCAGTGTTAATCAGAGAGATGAAGCAGGCGTTCAAGAATGACTTGGAGAAACGCTACACAGGCCTTGAACATCTCTTCCACACTGCAGCAGCTCTGGACCCCCGTTTTAAGTCCCTGCCCTTCCTCAGTAACCATGATGCAGAGAGGACATTCACAAGCATATCAGCAGAAGCAGCATCCCTGCATCACAAGGTAAATCCCCCAACACACTGTCAAAATACATATTACAGTACATTCAGTTACAGTCTGCTGTGTTTTGTTGCTGTCATTAGATATATTCTGACTACTGTTTATTTGATTCTTTACACTGCATTTAACCATACTGTACACTAAATGTTATTTCATGTTTTATTTCTAGGTAACGGGGGGTTCAGTTCAGAGAGGTCCAGTGCAGACTGATCCATGTCAGAGTGAACCTGCAAATGGAGATCCAGACGTCTGCATTGATGCACCCCAGACCCAAGATGAGCATAAAGGTTTGTGTGTTTTATAACTTGTGATCAAGAACGAGAAGACTTTGTCTTAAACTTGTGCTGCAGTCATAGTATCAGTATAAAACACATTCACTATAATAAGAGGATCTGCATGCAAAGAAAGAGTTAAATAATAATGATGATGATAATGATACATATTTTACATATGTACACGAGTCCTTACATAAATAAATTCTGAACATCAAATGAAGATTTATACATAAAATGGTAGTCAATTAAAAAACTTCATGGCAAACATAGCCAGTAATATATGGTTCTTGTTTTCTATTTCAGATGATAAACCTCCTTGTAAAAAGAAGAACATGTCAGCCCTGGACCAGCTGTTGGGAGAAGACTTTCAAGTAAGGACGGCATCTAGATCTGTGAGGGACCAGGCCAATGAAGAAGTCAAGAGGTACAGAGAGCGTGATCCTTTGCCCCTGAACAAAAACCCACTACAGTGGTGGAAAGAGCAACAGGACTTGCCACTGCTGTCATCTATGGCTAAAATGTATCTGTGCATACCGGCCACCAGTGTGGCATCTGAGAGAGTTTTCAGCACTGCAGGAGATATTGTTTCCACAAAACACAGTCTACTCAAACATGAGCATGTGGATCAGCTGATATTCCTTAAGAAAAATCTGCTGCAAAAAAAAGATGAGGACAGTGATTATGATGAATAAAAATATAGGTAAACCTACAAACATAAGGAAGTGAACTACTTCACTGTGTTTGAGTTCAGATTGAACCTGACGTGAATGTAGAAATGCAGGACATTACTTTTGTTCAGACTACCTCACCAGGTCAGAAAGCTGCACTTTGATTTCTTTTATACATGTAATCGGCACTTTGACTGTTGATATGTGCTGCTGATTATCCATGCTGCTGATCTGATCTCATGCTGCTGTTTAAATGACATGATGTAATATTAATCTGTGCCCACCTGCTCACACAAACTCATGTTCGTGCTGCTGTTGTTAGGCGTACTGTTCTTGCATTATGTTTTTGTATTAAGTTCAAGTTGTGTTTATTTGTCATATGCAGGTTAACACAATGAAATGTTCAGGATGAGAAGAACCGATTTGACTTGCTAAAAAACAAAAAACAAGCAATCAAGAAATACTAAAGCATGCAATAAGGGTACAAAATAAACTACCAAAAAGTGAAAAAGTAATTATAATATTTACAAAGTTTCTGAAGAGAAAAATGGTAAACAACAACATTGTAGAATTTTTACAGTGAAGCAGAATGAATTTGTGTGAATAAGTATTTCAAGGTAGTAATGTAAT
The DNA here is from genome assembly GCF_014905685.2 of Nematolebias whitei. Classification (NCBI taxonomy): domain Eukaryota; kingdom Metazoa; phylum Chordata; class Actinopteri; order Cyprinodontiformes; family Rivulidae; genus Nematolebias; species Nematolebias whitei. Next base: position 44,179,705 of record NC_056510.1, on the reverse strand, counting down.
ATAAGCTAAAATGCACATGATATATATTGTACATAACTACCAAACTACACAGGGTGTGTGACAGGTTATTGCACAGGTGCTTTGTGCTTACTGTAGCTTATTCCTATTTTTTTTTTATTTTTATTACATGCTGCTGTAATCATTTGTGCATTTTATAATTTTTCTTTATTTTCTCATTTTATACTGATCCCATCAAACAAAGAAATATTCTTTTAGCTGGTCTTTTTAGGTCCATGTCTAAAAATAAACACATTTGACATGTGATTCTGTTGTTTGGCTTTTTACTTTATTTTTGCCAGTGCCTTACTGCACGCTTTTAGATATGATATATGTAAACTTTTACAAATTTAAAAATAATGTAAGAATGTCACATTTATAGAAATGGCCCTTTTTGTTCATAATTAATATTTGTCTACATTCAACAAATGTTAAACTGTAGAATTATATAAAGTTGAATCGAATCGAACCGAATCGCTCTTCCACTGCATCGACCTTTCCGCTCTAACCCTGTCAGAAAAACAAAGAGTCACTATACTGGGAGTGATAATGGACCCTTCCCTGAAACTTAACAATCATGTAAACTTGATTGTTAAATCATGCTTCTTCCAACTGAGGCGGCTGTCTAAACTGAAGCCCATATTGTCCAAAAAGAACCTGGAGACAGTAATACATGCATTCATTACATCTAGGCTTGATTACTGCAATTCACTCCTGTTTGGTATCAGTCAGACCTCCATTGCACGACTGCAACTGGTCCAGAATGCAGCAGCCCGATTTTTAACCAGTACAGGCAAAATAGAGCACATTACACCAGTTTTGGCCTCACTGCACTGGTTACCGGTTCACTTTCGAATCCAGTTCAAAATACTCATGTATGTCTACAAATCACTGAACAGTGCCCCCCCCCCCCCCCCATCTCTCTGATCTGCTACAACCGTATGTCCCACCACGCTCCCTGAGGTCAGCGGACCAGTTGCTCCTCACAGTTCCAGGAACTCGTCTTAAGTGCAGAGGTGACAGGGCCTTCTCTGTAGCAGGACCAAGACTTTGGAACGAGTTACCTCTGCTTGTCAGACAGGCCCCCTCCCTCTCAGTTTTCAAGTCCCGTTTAAAAACTCTCTACTATTCAGTAGCTTTCAACAGCAGAGGATCTGTGTTTTGATCCTGTACGCTCCACACTGGTTTGTCCTCATTATCTGCATCGTTTTTTTGTCTATATTCTGATTTACCTCATTTTGTATTTTGCTTTGTGTGTTGTCTGTTGTTCTGTATTATATCTTTGCTGTATGTATTTTATATTCTTTATGCATTTTATATTCTGTATGTATTTTATATTCTTTATGCATTTTATATTCTGTATGCATATTCTTTATGTAATTTATTCCTGTTGATCTTTGTTCTTACTGTAAAGTGTCCTTGGGTGTCATGAAAGGCGCTTTTTAAATAAAATGATTATTATTATTATTATTATTATGTCTGTGCAGCACTTTGGTTGGCCTTGTCGCTGGGGGGGTCGTCCACGTTTCCACTGACTCTTTAGAAGTCACAACAGTCAGAACAAAACAAAACAAAAAATAATCCAGAGGAATACAGATGAATATCTAGATAGGCTCCGGTGAAGACACTAATCCTGCGAACAGCTCCTCCGTGCCCGAGAGACTTCCTGCGCTGGTGAGCTGCACTCAGCTGACCACTGAGGCTGGAGGCAGTGGAGTGTTTCCAAACTTTTGAAGAGCCAGATCTTCAGAGTACTGGCAAAGGACCATACAATGGTCCTGAACAAATCCAAATAATCCAGAGGAATCCGGATGAAAAGGTTCGGATAACCTCGGGGAAACACACCAGACCTGAGCCATCAAGCAGCACTCCGATTGACCGCTGGTCCAAATCCCCGGTCAGTTCCATACAGCTCTCTGCAGTCAGTGAGCAGCAAATACACTTTGAAAAAGGTCCAAACTTTTAATCAGGTTCGGATCGGGTCAGTTTGTTGTTCTGAGTGCAGAGGACCACAACAGTAGCAGGAAGTGAACTATGATAAATATGACTTATAATAAATAATCCACACCACTTCTTTTTTCTGAAAATGGTCAAATCTGAAGCGTGTTAAGAGCGAAAAGCTGCAGCAAAGACTCAGGAACAAAACACCCCCATCACCCTCCACTTTCACACCACCCCCACCCCAGCCAAATACATAAACAACCTACCCCTCCTTTCTGACGGAGGCTCAAAGTTATGTGTCAAGCACCAAATCTACAGGAAAATAAAAGACGTGGAAGTTGAACAGAGTTCAGTGCGGGATAAAGTCAGCGAGAACGGGGGTGATGAAGAGGATGATCATTTGCTTTCGAAGAGGAAGAGCGGACCAAGCCTCACTAGGAGGTCTGATTCTGCACAGGAGGGGGTCCAGAACCCCTTTGACTGGGCCAACAGAACCAAGCATCAGCTCTGAGGAGGATGTGGATGCTGACCCAGAAGGCAGACTAATGGAGGAAAATACACCTTGAAAAACTACAGTAAAATAAATATTTTGTCAATAAAAAAAAGCGGTTTTAAACAATTAAAATAATTTAAATTAGATATATTTATTTAAGGTTGACGGCTTAAATAAGATGGTTGATTTTTCCTCTGAGGACCATAAATAAATAGTTAAAGGGTTAAAACCATCTTATTCAAATAAGATAATAATGTCTGTAGTTAGAGAGAAGTGAGGTTGTTGAGCTGCATGCATTCAGCTGGGAGCTGCAAGATAAAGAATAAAGATCATTGTGAAATAATTCTTTATTAGAATATCGTAAATGTATCCAAAAAAGTTCAATCTGGTCCTCTGGACATTCAAAAAACAAGAAAACAAAAAAGACAAAACAAAACAAAGCAAAAAAAATGTAGAAATGTTTCGTCTTTCATCCGAGAGACTTCCTCAGTCTGAGGTGCTGTATTCAGCTCAGTCTCTTAAATAGCACCTTCTCAGAGTGGATCAACCAGTTTTGCTGCTGACAACCAGAACCAGCTGATCACATGCTCAAGAAGGACCATCAGCCTAACAATGGATCATTAGCACACTGATGGCTGTTTACTGTTCACAGAGGGCTGAGTGATACTAGCAATCACAGCATTGTAAGAGGGGGACAGTTGAACCCGGAGGCTCCACCCCTGTTTAATGATGGACGATTTCTTTTCACAAAGATGGCCTCCTTTACTCCTCTCTCAAACCATCGTTCCTCTCTGTCCAGGATGTGAACATCTTCATCCCTGAAAGAGTGACCGCTGACCTGGAGATGAGTGTAGACCTCAGAGTCCTGGCCTGATGATGTTGATCTTCTGTGCTGGGCCATCCTTTTGGCCAGTGGCTGTTTTGTTTCCCCGATGTAAGACTGATCACCCTCCTGACACTGAACAACATACACAACATTACTCTGTTTGTGCCGGGGGACTGGATCTTTGGGATGAACCGGTCTTTAATGTATTTTGGGGTTTAAAAGTCACTGGGACGTTATGTTTAGAAAATAAACGTCTCAGTTTCTCTGATACCCCTCAACATATGGAATGACCACTGGTCTGGGTCTGGGTTCCTCCTTCTCACCTGACGGCTGACTGGAGTCCTGTTTGGCTTTCTTCTCTGCTTTCAGGAAGGCCCAATTAGGATATCCACATTGCTCTAGAGCCTGTCTTGTGTGGGATTTCTCCTTCTGCCTGGCTCCTGAGTTAGTGGGGACGCTGTCTGCTCTGTGGTACAGAGTCCTGATGACTCCTAACTTGTGCTCCAAAGGGTGATGGGAGTCAAACTGCAAATACTGGGCTGTGTGGGTGGGTTTGCGGTACACCTCAGTTTGCAAAAGTCTATCAGAGACTGAGACCTCACAGTCCAAGAAAGCCAAACTGCCATTTTTTACATCTTCTCGTGTGAACTTGATGTATTTATCCACAGAGTTGATGTGGTCAGTAAAATGTTGGACTTCCTGAGATTTAATTTTAACCCAGGTGTCATCAACATACCTGAACCAATGACTTGGTGGTGTCCCTGAAAAGGACATCAAGGCTCTCTTTTCTACCTCCTCCATGAAATTAAAAAAACACCTTGCACAAACAAGCACATATTTATGTAGACATTCTGCAATAGGAGACGAGAGCGGTCAACAACGCTCACGAGGTCGCTGTAATCAGTCAATGTCCTCCGGTGAGATCCATAAACATTCTCAAGGTATGTCGAGAAATGTCCAAGAATAACCTCTATGAGAATCCAAGAGTCCTGAAATGATGACACAAAGTTTATTCAGCTGGTTTCATCTGGTTATCAGTTGGTAATTCCTCAGGGAGGGGGTGGTGAGCGTCAGATCACATTTTCTCCAGGCAAATTCAGATAAGATGGCCTTCAAGGCCAACCAAGTGGAGCCAACTTAGATAAACACACAGTTGTTTTGGGGATAGGCAGAACTTAATGGCATCTACCTTGAGTATGTGTTGGGAAACTCGGTTCCGAAATGTCCAAAATAACATGGCCACACCGATGGAACGTGACTGAGTAAATTCCCTAAGAGCTGATCCATTCAGCCCAAAGCATTTGAGTCCGGGTACACGAGACACGAACCAAGCCATCAAAAAAGCAAAGCAGCATGATCGGGTCCAAATTTGCTGCTGACGACTTCCTTGATTGTAGATAAAAACCAGCACCAGCTGAATCCAAAATAGCAGGAACCAGTTATCGAAAATCCAATTAAATATGCGTCCTTAAAATCCACAGATGGCAGCAGATAGACACATCATCAAGTCTTCCAAGTCTATGAGATATCCAGCTGCGTGCGTGCCAACAGGACAAAATCGGCTCGCCTAAAGCCTGTCTTTTCTTTGAAGAAATGTTGTAAATTGAGTTGAGGGACCAACTGATCAAAACAGTCCATAATTATGGTTCGGAAGAAATGCATGAGAGTCTCACAGCAGTTTCACAGACAGACAGAGAAGCAAAGCGGAGAGGGAGGGAGGGAGGGAAGCATCCAATCTCGGCTTGAGCAAGTGGTGAAGTGGGTAAAAGTTATAAACAGAATCGAGCAAGTGGTGAAGTGGGTAAAACTTATAAAAGTTATAAACAGAATCAGTGACAACAGGCAGCCCTGGAGGAGTCCAACTCCCACCCTGAAGGGGTCCGACTTACTGCTGGCAATGCGAACCAAACTCTCGCACCGCCTGCATAGGGATTGAACAGCCCGTAACAATGGGTCTCCAATCCCATACTCACGGAGCACCCCCCACAGTGTACCTCGAGGAACACGGTTGAATGCCTTCTTCAAGTCCACAAAACACATGTAGACTGGATGGGAAAACTCCCATGACCCCTCAAGGACCCTAGTGAAGGTAAAGAGCTGATCCAGTGTTCCATGGCCAGGACAGAACCCACATTGTTCCTCATGGATCTGAGGTTTGACCAACGATCGGACTCACTCCTCCAGTACCCCTGAATAGACCTTATCAGGGAGGCTAAGGAGAGTGATGCCTCTATAATTGGAGCACA
>NC_056510.1:44158480-44174102 GCF_014905685.2 Nematolebias whitei | reverse complement strand
AAGTTTAAGACAAAGTCTTCTCGTTCTTGATCACAAGTTATAAAACACACAAACCTTTATGCTCATCTTGGGTCTGGGGTGCATCAATGCAGACGTCTGGATCTCCATTTGCAGGTTCACTCTGACATGGATCAGTCTGCACTGGACCTCTCTGAACTGAACCCCCCGTTACCTAGAAATAAAACATGAAATAACATTTAGTGTACAGTATGGTTAAATGCAGTGTAAAGAATCAAATAAACAGTAGTCAGAATATATCTAATGACAGCAACAAAACACAGCAGACTGTAACTGAATGTACTGTAATATGTATTTTGACAGTGTGTTGGGGGGATTTACCTTGTGATGCAGGGATGCTGCTTCTGCTGATATGCTTGTGAATGTCCTCTCTGCATCATGGTTACTGAGGAAGGGCAGGGACTTAAAACGGGGGTCCAGAGCTGCTGCAGTGTGGAAGAGATGTTCAAGGCCTGTGTAGCGTTTCTCCAAGTCATTCTTGAACGCCTGCTTCATCTCTCTGATTAACACTGAGTCTTCATCTGATGGTTCAAAGTTCTTTTTAAGCTTTGCTTTTACAGGAAGAATCATTGAGAGTGTGGGTCGCTTGTCTTCAGACATGCTGGTAGTCACAAGTTTGACTGGCGCCATCAGTTTGACAATGTCTTCAATGTCGCAGAAGTCTTTGTCCTTGAGAGTATTCACCTCTTCTCCTTTTCTGAGGTCCCTGGACATGAGTGCTGCAGAAATCGCAGGATGTTGCTCAAAAAAGCGTTCAAGCATGTCATGGGAGCTATTCCACCGCGTGGATACATCTTGGATGAGTTTGTGGGAAGGCAAGGCTAGTTGTTTCTGTTTCTCTTGAAGGATTTCTGCAGCCCTCACACTACGATGAAAAAAGGCAACGGCTTTCCTCACTCTCCCCAGCAACCTCGCTACTGTGTCAACTTTAAAGGCTTTCTGTGTGGCGAGATTAATAGTGTGTGCAAAGCACATGAGGTGAGGGGTCATCTCTGCTTCCACTCCAGCTAGTACCATGTTTGTGGCATTGTCTGTCACCAGGGCTGGATCTTTATCAAGAAGGTTCCAGTCAACACATGCCTGTTTTAGCAGAGCACCAATATTTTCCCAGTGTGGGATCCTTTGAATGCCCTGGTTTGTAACACATGCACATTTAACTTCCAGTCTGGAGAGATGTAGTGGACAGTGATGGTCACATAAGACTCAGTGGAGCATGACGTCCAGGCATCGGTTGTAACAGCAACTCACTCTGCATGTGCCAATTCTTTTTCAACTTGGCTCTTCACTTGGGCATACAACGCTGGCATGCATGTGTTTGTGATATGCTGCCGGGACGGAATCTTATATCTGGGCTCTAACGTATGAATCAAATCCTGAAATCCTTCCCCCTCCACTATATTGTACGGCCATAAGCCCTTAGCTATGAAACGGGTTATTGATGCCGTTATATCCTTAGCTCATGATGAACTGTCGCCGAGTTGCCCGTAAAATTTAGTGATAACGTTACCCGTCGCTCTCTGTGTGGCAGCTGCCTGCTCCTGCTCGTTGTTATGGGGCTTGAGAAGTTCGCCATACTCCTCTCTGTTTTCTCGTTGCATGTTGATCAAGGTTTGTTGTGCTACCAGTGTACTTCAGAGGTGCTCTGCATAGCTTACAAATAGCGTGGTTTTTGTCAAGTTTTCCGTCCTTCTTGTAAAACCCGAAAACGTTCCACACTTTAGACTTTTGTCTGGCTGCTGTATTGAAAATCTTTCTCGGTGACCCGCTAACGCTGCTACTATTTACATCCATTCTCATTGTCTTGGTGAGCTACAGAGCATGCGTGAGAATAGCTTTGCGGGCATTTCCGACTCTCGCGTTGTTTTATAAACGCACTGTCAACCGAGCTAGTCTCGCGATACCCGGTTCATGTCTCTTCAACCGGTTCATCTCAGCATTTGTGGCTGGTTGCTATCGATTTATACGGCTGCTACCGACACAACCATATCGCTAGCTTGTCAAACCGGATATCCGGTCGTATCGGTTTATCGATAACAACCCTACCAATCAGCCTAACATGCATGTTTTGGGACTGTGGGAGGAAACCGGAGCACCCGGAGAAAACCCACGCATGCACGGAGAGAACTTGCAAACTCCACCCAGAAAGGCCCCTGGACCGGGGTTTGAACCAAGGACCTGCTCACTGAGAGGCAGCAGCTCTACCAGTTGCGCCACCGTGCTGCCCTCATTGAAACTTAAGAAGTTTAAAGCCATCCAGTCCCTGATGTCAGCCAGGCAGTCGAGCAGAGGTTGAATAGAGCATGTACCATTGTGTCTTAGGGGGAAGTAGATTTGGCAGTCATCAGCATAGAAGTGGAAGGGCATGTTGTGTTTCCGGAAAATAGCACCAAGCGGCAGCAGGTATAAAGATAATAGGAGGGGACCCAGGATGGACCCCTGCGGAACCCCCATTTAACTTCTGTTGCTGCAGAACTAAAATCCTTGATGGAGACACAAAAGGATCTGTCAGCAAGGTAGGATCTGAACCAATTGAGGGCTGACCCTGTGATGCCCACCCACTGCTCCAACCTGGCAATGAGGATCTCATGGTCGATGGTGTCAAAGGCGGCTGTGAGGTCCAATAGGACAAGCAGCACAGAATCACCGGTATCAGTGGCTAAGAAAAGGTCATTAAAGACCTTCAGCATGTCAGTTTCAGCCCGGGTGGTCGCAATTTTTTCCAAAAAGAAATGTAAGAAGTTGTCGACAGCTCAGTCGAGGCTTCCAGAGGTGATGGTTCAGTGAGGTGGAGAACAGAGTTTAGGGTGGAGAAGAGGACACGTGGGTTGTGAGAGATTGAGGTAATTATATCAGAGAAGAATTTTGATTTAGGAGCTTTTACTGTTTTCTGATAACAGCACCAACTCTCTTTAAGTATCTGGAAAGAGACCTGCATCCTGTCTTTCCTCCACTTTCGCTCCGCCCTCCTACATTGCTGCCTAGCGGCCTTGGTGACGTCACTCAGCCAAGGTTCTGCTCTGAGTTTTGATGTTTTGGTTTTAACAGGTGTAACATGATCCAGAGTCTTTAAGCAGACAGAGTTGAACTGGGATGTCAGCTCCTCAGTGGTGGTGAGAAACACCGGGGGCTGAATTATCATTTCAGAGTTATAAACATCTGTGAAACGTGCGGCAGTGAAGTGGTTAATGGCCCGGCTACTACGTGCAGGAATGCACGGCTTAGGAGTTAGATGGGGGAGGGTGAACTCAAACTGGACTGGCATGTAGTCTGAAAAAACATTATCACCAATTTCAAGATTATTAACAGTCACATCACGAGTTAAAACAAGGTCCAGTGTATGTCCACGCTCTTGGGTGGGACCGTTTACATGCTGAGTTAGATTAAATTAAATGAGTCCAATAAATCTAAAAAGTCCTTAACCAAGGGCTTCTCAGGACAGCACACGTGCAAATTAAAGTCACCAATAATGAAAACATGCTCATATTTTGGTGTGATTTCAGCCAAGAAACATCTAATTTATGACATCCTTAGATCGAGGTGGGCGGTAGACGAGCGTACAAAGTCGAAGGCGAATGGCCGAGTTCAAAGATGCTCAGCTCAAAGCTGGCGCAGGAAACTGGGATGAATATTGTTAATAATCCACCACCGCGCCGGTCTGATGGCTGCGGTGCATTAAAACACAGACTGTTCGGTGGCAATAATTCCGTCAAGACACTGGACTCACCCGGAGACATCCAAGTCTCTGTGATGCAGAGAAAGTCCAACTCGTGCTCTTGAAAGTAGTCCCTGAGGATAAAAGTTTTGTTGGTAACAGATCTTGCGTTGACCAAACACATCCGGATACTGTCCAAAGTGGAACCAGCAGCGGTGGAGGGAGCGCGCGCCAATGGCCGCAGGTTTTCAATAACAGCCCCTCAGGGTCGGTCTGTGTGTCGCACCAGCTGACAACTCCCGTCGTTTACCTGGTCTGGGCACGTGGGAAGCTAGCGATGGAAACCATGACCACCAGCTGAAGAGGAAGATGCAGCGCGCAGGGCTTTAAGCTTTACCAGCCGCCCAGAACATTTTCCCCGGTGTCTGGAGCGATGTCTCCGGGCAGGCAGGCGAGAAGCGCAGCCGAGGTAAATGGGCACATTCGCCAGCAGCGGGGGGAAGAGGGGGTTGGGGGGTTTCAGAGGTACACTCATATTGGTCCAAATAAACAACATTGACGGCAGAAAATCGAAGATCCAGAAGCTGTTGTCGGCCATACACCAGCAGCGAGTTTATGTCCCAGATAAAAAAACGAACAAAACACAAATAATCCGAACACCATCAGCAGAAGTGGATTGCAAGCCATGTACATGGGTGCCATCTTACCGGAGAAAAAAATTGTTCAATTATCTTTGTAGAGATCTAGTAGAGAGCTGTATGAATGGGTAAATGAGGACACGGATTGTTGTAAAGTGCTTTTAGTGTCTCGATAAGATAAAAAGATGTTATATAAGTACAGTTCATTTACCATTTGGTTGTACAGGCTCATTCTTCCACCTCTTCTCCCACCTGCTGCTCTCCAGCTTTGCATCAGCGGTGCCAACATCTCCACCCCTCTCCGTGTCGACATATTGTGCAGCCAGACCGCTGTGCCGATCCAGCTGGGCTACACGAACCGGGCCGAAGTTGGGCCTGAGGTGAACCAATCCTACCAGCTTGCGAGCATCCAATGCCCTGTGGTTCTGTGCTTCTTGTGCCCCCTGATGTGCATGGTTCTGGAGCAGACCATCCATTCTGGACATTCTGGATGGTCAATCCATGTTGGCAGGCACATGCACTTCAATTTGCTCCAAAGGGGGAAAAATCGTCTCAGAGTAGGAGGCGCTGGACACCTGAGTAGGCAGCATAATTGCCGCCTGTTAGAGAAGGCAGAGCACCACTTGTTTTTAATTGCATTCTCCAGTAAAACTACGTTTTGTCTTGGTGTGACGAATTCCATCTTCTGCATTTGAGTTGACTGTGAAGCTGCATACAGCCTGCTTGCTTTTCTACGACCCACCTTCCTGTTATTGGTCAGGACAACGTGAGCTTCATTGTGACTGGATGTAATCTCTGTCTATCAACTAAAGTTGACGTGGACCAGCGGGCTGTCTCGCTCTCAAGCCAGAAATCCAGCCCCCGGCTAGTGCGCTTTAAGCCCTGAACCCTTGATGTTGATGTTGCTGGGGGGTGATCTTCCTGTAGTCCACCTGCAGCTCTTTAGTTTTTCCAGCATTGAGTTGTTCAAGCCCAGTAAAGAAAAACACTCATCTCAAATCTCACAGCAACAGGGGACATTGGCGTACTGGTTGTTGATTTTAGTTTGACAAACTGTAGATCGTCATTTAACCACAACAAAACACTTTGTATTGTCATTTTAGTGCATCTCAATTAACTTTTGTTAACTGCCCAATACTAATTTATTATGATATTAATTACTCAATAACTTAATTTATTGGGCAACCTGGTAGTGTTTTTTTGTTTGTTTTTTGTTTACACTGAACGGACAAACATGGACAAAGACCAGTTCCTTCTGCAAACTGAAGGTGGAACCAGCGAATGTTTGAATATTTATTTTGACTAAAGTTCATTTTCTGTGAAAGAACAGATTTCCACAGACACTAACTGGGCGCTGTTTGTTTTCAGCAACGGCACCAAACAGATCCACTTCAACACGGGACAGAAGGAGGTCCATACAGCAGCCTATAAAAGGAGGGAGTATCCAGACGGCACCGTGAAGACGGTCTACACCGACGGCAGGCAGGAAACACGCTATCCAAACGGACGGGTCAGGGTCAAAGACAAAGATGGCAACATTGTTCTGGACAACCAGACATAAAAACAATACGTACCCAAAGAGAGGGACCTTCGTTCAGTTTGTTGTGATTGTGGTTTTATTTTAATTCACTTATTGACAACAGGAACTCAGTATGGATTGTGTCAAATACTTTTCTTTTGTAAAACTCAAATATTTATTTTTTGTTGAAAAGTGTACACTTTTTGTAAAATAAAATTTTATTTATCGTATTTAAGGTTCCTCTGGATTGAACTTCACTACAGTAATTACCAGCCTGGGGGGGTGGTGGGGGTGTCAGGGACGGGGGTGTTTTCTCCACGAGACTGTCCTTGCAGCTGCCTCCAGCCGTGCACAGAAGAAATCAGGTGGTCTTGCATGATTGGGTCCCTGGCTGCTGTCACCCTGTACAGTGGTGCTTGAAGTGAATCCTTTAAAATTTTCTATAATTCTTCATAAATATGATCTAAAACATCTTCAGATTTTCACCCAAGTCCTGAAAGTACAAGAAGAGAACCCAGTTAAACAGATGAGACTAAAATATTAAACATGGTCATTTATGTATTGAGGAAGCTGATCCAGTATTACATATTAGTGGTAAAAGTATGTGAACCTCTGGGATTATCATTAATCTGAAGGTGAAATTAGAGTCAGGTGTTTTCAATCAATGATGATGATCAGGTGTGAGTGATCACTTGTTTGATTTAAAGAACAGGATCTATCAGTCTGCTCTTCACAACATGTGGTGGAACAAAGAAGATTTCTGAGGAGCTCAAAAAGAGTTGATGATGCTCATCAGGCTGGAGAAGGTCACAGAACATCTGGAAAGAGTTTGGACTCCACCAATCCACAGTCTGACAGATTGTAGACGAATGAAGGAAATTCAAGACCATTGTTCCCTCCCCAGGAGTGATGAACCAACAAAGATCACTCCAAGGTGTGGAATAGCCAGTGAGGTCACAGGTCCAGATGACCTGACTGAAAAATGTTGGATTGTATACCTGGATTATTGAGCATGGACTTTGTTGTTTTCAACCAGTTTGACAAGACTGTCAACAAGGAAGAGGGCCAGCAATGGAGGAGGGGTGTACCAAAGAGACCATCTTATCATAAGCAGAACTGTTTTTTTCCACTTTAGAGTAAGCTGTTGGAGGAAGAATTGATTTTGTTGTGCGTTTCCTTGACAGATGAAACCTTCCGGATCGAAGGTGAAACGTTTCAGCACAAAAAACAAAGAAACTGTCTAGATGACCTGACTGAAAAATGTTGGATTATTTCCTTCACTTTTGCAGTTTAATAATAATAACTAATAGTTTTGGTTTTCCTGTGACTTATTTGCAGTATGATAAATGGTAGGAACATAATATACACTCCCAATGTTTTGTTGGTCTTTTTTTTTGTAAATAATAAATTACGTTTTTTTGTGGTTTTATTAATTTTTAGGCCCGAGCAGCGAAGCGCTGCGAAGGCCTATTGTAATCGCTCTGTTCAGGCCCGAGCTGCAATTTTTTCCGCCAAATGAATTGGCCTTAACAGATCTCAAAACTCACCAAATTTGGCGGACGCATTAGGACAGGTGAAATTACGTATTTTAAGGGCGTGGCAAAAATCGCAACAGAAACGGATCAAGAGCGCCACCTGGAAATTTTCTAAATTCCCTCCGCATTAACCTTAGTTTGTCGTAGAAACATGAAATTTGGTACACTTGTCCAATTCCACAAGATGCACAGAAAACCCTCAGACCAACGTTGTACGATAAACAGAAAGGCGGCCATTTTGGAATGTCGTCCCAATTTTCTCACTTTTTTGACGGTTTACAGCAGGTGTGCCCAACCAGTCGCTCGCGGGCGAAGCGAAACCTTGACTTGTATTCTCACAGACATAGTCTCGCAAGTTTTGTGTGCGGTGACACAGCTCTCACGAGACTTTAGGCTCAGTAGTGGAGTAATGTCGGTGCGCAGAAAACATGGATGGAAAACTAGAGAACAAGCAAACGAAAACTTATTATTTTCACACAGAGTGGGAGGAGGAGTATTTTTTTGTTTATTCTAATTCGAAGTCCATTTGCCTCATCTGTAATTGGAGCGTTGCCTTACCCAAAAAGTGTAACTTGGAGCGGCATTTCAAGACGATGCACAAACGGTTTGAGACAGATTTCCCTCTTAAAAGTTCTTTACGGACTCAGAAAGTGCGGGAGCTAAAAAACAAGCTTGCAGCCCAGCAATCAGTCTTCACTCGGCCCAGCACAAAAGGTAAAGCTGCTACGATAGCTTCCTACCGTGTTAGCCGCATCCTGGCTCAACATAAGAAGTCTTTCAGCGATGGACAAGTTATGAAAGAAGCGTTTATTGAGGCTGCAGATGTGCTTTTTCATGATTTTAAAAATAAAAGTGAGATCGTAGCTGCTATTAAAGACGTGCAGTTGTCCAGACAAACAGTGACACGGCGATGTGAGGGAATGGCTGTGGATGTGGAGGAGCAGCTAAAAAAGGACGTGGAACAATGTGAGTGTTTCTCTCTTCAGTTTGATGAGTCGACAGACATGGTGGATGTAGCCCAGCTGTGTGTTTATCAGAATGGCCTTTGCAGACATGAGTGCAAAAGAGGAGCTGCTCACCATCTTGCCTTTGAAGGGACACACAAGAGGAGAAGATATTTTTAATGTGTTTATGGAGTTTGTTAATAAAAGCAACTTGCCCCTCTTTAAACTAATTTCTATAACAAGTGATGGCGCTCCAGCAATGACTGGTCACACCAGTGGATTTGTTGCACTCTGCAAGCAGAATGATGCTTTCCCAGACATTTTGCACTATCACTGCATCATCCACCAACAGGCCCTGTGTGGGAAGATTTTAAACATGAAGTGATGGATGTTGCCATGAAAACTGTGTGCTCTATAAGGGCCAGGAGTCTGCAGAGGAGGTTGTTCCGGGCTCACTTGGAGGAGGCAGGAGCAGACCACACAGACCTGCTGCTGCACATGGACGTCAGGTGGCTAAGCAGAGGTAAATTTCTGGACAGATTCAGTGAGCTGTTGCCTGAGATCAGGGATTTTCTGAAGCTGTCAGATCATGGTGAACATTCAAAACTAGAGGACACCCAGTGGCTTTTGGATTTAGCCTTCCTCACAGATCTCACCAGCCTGCTCAATGAACTGAATTTGGAGCTTCAGGGAAAGGACAAAAACATAATCCACATGATCAGTTCTGTGAGCACCTTCAAAAGCAGGCTGCAACTGCTCACAAGTCGGCTGCAACGCAGGGACCTGCGAAACTTCCCACACATGGAGGCAGAGCTACAGCACCAAGGGAAAGAAGTCCCACAACTGGACAGTGCACACTATTCTAAGCAGGTTCAGAGCATCTCAGCAGAATTTGAGAGATGATTTACTGACTTTTCCTCCATCGAGCCTGTTACCAGCTACATGTGTTATCCTTTTGGAAATGTTGATGTGGATGACATTGTGTCCAAATTGGTGTCCGTGTTTCAGCTGGACAGCTCTGGTGTTGAAAATGAGGTGTTGAGTCTGCAAAATGACATTGGGATCAAATCCAGAGCATCACCTGGCGTGGATGGAGAGTTCTGGAGTCTGCTGTCAGAAGAAAAGTATCCTAACATCCCAAGATGTGCTTTGAACTTAACAGCACTTTTTGGATCTACCTACCTGTGTGAGTCTGCTTTTTCACACATGAAAATCATCAAGTCCAAAAACAGATCCACAATGAATGATGATCATCTGGAGACCTGCCTGCGCCTCGCAACCACCTCATACAGCCCAGCTTATGAGACCCTGGCCTCCTCCTCTCAGTGTCAGAAGTCCCACTAAGGTAGAGACACATTTATTTTATACAGCTTGCATAAAAAGTTGTCTCCTATAGACACATCACGTTCTGTTTTATTTACTTTAAAGAAGTGAGGAGTAGGGATTGATGAAAAATTATGTTTGTTGATAATGAGACTGGACGAGTAGCTCTCGGCAAATTGCCGACTTCAAAAGTAGCTCTTGGTTCAAAAAAGGTTGGGCACCCCTGATGTAGAGTCTAACAGCTGCTGGAGGAAGGAGCTGCTGGAGGAAGGAGCTGCTGGAGGAAGGAGCTGCGGTAACGCTCCTTTGTGCATTTAGGAGCAGGAACCTGTCACTGAACGAGCTCTCCAGTTCTGCAGCAGCTTCGTGGGGTGGGAGACGTTGTACAGCAATGATGTTATTTTAGCTGGAGTCCTTCTGTCTCCCACCACCTGCACTGGGTCGAGGGGGCATTTAAAGAAACAAACACGCAGGAGTTCTAAGATGGTGATAAATGGAATTTTAATCAGACACAAACATGCCTCGCACAAGTCCCATAACCAAAAAACAAAATGCCACAAAGTCTGGCTCACCAAGACACAAGAAAAACTCCAGACAAACCACAGCTTAACAGCAACAAAACGTCTGGTGAACACGTAAGAACTAAAGCAGTGAAACACCACCTGGAACACCACCTGGAACACCACCTGGAACACCACCTGAAACACCACCTGAAACACCACCTGAAACACCACCTGAAACACCACCTGAAAGAGAAGAGATGTACATTATCAGCAAATGAAAAAAGATAAAACAGTTGAAATAATCAGTGAATTACTTCGATTCAGGTTTGGTTTTCAGTGTTTCCCCTTTTAATTATACAAGCGGGGTGCCCCGCCCCATCAACAGAACAGAGCGCCCGCCCCATCAACAGAACAGAGCGCCCGCCCCATCAACAGAACAGAGCGCCCCGCCCCATCAACAGAACAGAGCGCCCCGCCCCATCAACAGAACAGAGCGCCTCCCCCCACCTCTCGACACTGATGTAACGCTAAGCTCGCAGCTTTCGATACAGGTGTGCTAGCTAAACGCTAAAGGCAGCCTCTTCTCTCATGCTGAACCCTGAAACTGACCCCCCCCCCCACTATAAAACTGCCGGTACAAACAGCGCAGCCCAGATGTGTCTCTCTCCACCTGCGAGAACAACACGCTGGCCTTAGAATAAAAGGACGTGACGTTCGTGAAGCAGCTGCAACGATGAGCTGATTTCAGCGCGGTGGATACACGTCAGGCCTTTAACGTCAAAGATGGTCAGGGTTTGTACTCTCAGCCATATTATTGTTTTATTTGTATATGCTGTTTCTTCTTGTTTGCTTGTATTTAAACACTAAATATAAAACAGCATTTTTCTGTGGGGCGGTTCGGGGGGAATATATATAATGCATAAATAAAAAAATAAAATAAAAGCCATTTCTTATAGGTTTAATCTGTATATTGTGTATAATTTGATGCTAATCAGATTATTCCCAGTAGGGATTTTTTTATCTAATTATACAAAGAAACTTGTTTAAAATAGATTTATTTATGCTGAAACCAAACCAGTACATGTATGCTTCATTTGTTTACCGGCTGTGGTTCAGTCCAGTTCAGCCAGTCCACTGCTCACCAGAGCCTGGTGGACTGGCTCTCCGTGCTCGTTGTACAGCTGCACCTTCAGCTCCGGCTCTCGGGACTAGATCGTAAAAGAAAAAGCATGAAGGCACAAAATAAACAACTAAGCTGTTCTTCGAAGTTTACAATAACGGATAATAAAAATGATGAACACAAGTGCTTCAAGCTTTTAAGTTGCAGCTATTTTAAATTAAAACTAATCTAAAGTGCTGCAGCAACAAATGTGAACGTTTGTTGCTTTATAAAGGACAAGTAACTCTGACTGAGGTGCATTTTCTTTTCTTACGACAACAGTTGCTGTGATGTTTCCGTGCAGCACATCAAGTATTTCCTTCACAGCCTTCACGCTCCACTCGGGGCAGTAGGGCAGAACGTCTTCGTTCCAGCTCACACTCGGAGCTTTGAAGCCGGCAACTTGGACTTTTAGGGCTTGTGATGGGAATGACAGCAGCTCGGCGGGCATCTGCCGCAGCCTGGCAGGAAGAGACAGCAAACCAGAAACACACCGTGGGTCTCGGCGCCCACTGAAACTCACTGGACTCACATTAAACATTTCAAACCAAAAAAGTTTGGTTTCTAGTTACAACACAGGACCTGTGAGAGCAGGACTTCATCTGCCTTTAATCTGATTTACCGTAAGTGCTGCTGCTTTTTCCTCAAGCTTTGGACCCCATGGTTTATACACAGGAGCAGCTAATTTATGTGTTTAAAATTATTTATATATTTATATTTATTTTGGCAGGCTGCCGAGCTTCCTGCCGCTGAACAACATTTCCTTTGACACACGTGGGCGCTCATGTAGCTGCTAACACCCACCCCTCTTGGGGGCAGACTTGTCACAGAGTTGATGCTCACAGCTGCTCGACAGAAACTTCTTGCTAACGATTCCAATTTTGCTACTAAATACCCACAATCCCTCACTCTGTTGCCATGTGACCAGAAGTCACCCTATTGACCAATGAGGTACCTAACATACTCATTCAGTCATGAAAATATAGCCCCAAGAGAGATGTGCATATTCATCCAAGCTTTATTTCTACAGGTCAATCCCCGGGGACTCGTTTACAAGAGAGACCCGATAAATCAGATGTCCTGTTTAAAATTCTGCTGAGTCCTTAGATAAATAACCTTACTGACTGAATGTTTCTGTGCAGTGCCCTGACATGACTTCTGCTGTGACTTTGTGCTATACAAATAAACTGAACAGAAATACCAGTAAAGTAACAAATAAAAACCTGAAACAGTGAGAAGAGGAGGAGAGTAGGGACTGTGTTTACACAGCATCGCAGCGCCGTGCACATTCTGACTGAAGAGCACATAAAATTTAAAATTGCCATGGAAACAAACAAACATCTCCATCCATCCATCCATCCATCCATCAGGGGACTTGGTCTGTCACCTCAGACTACAAGGAGTTTAGTTTCATTTTCGCTGAAGAGGAAAATTCCATCTGACATTTTTTTAAACATCCATGTTAAAGGCATTGTTAAGAAAAAAAACATTTATGTACGTGGCCTATTTTGTGTACGGTTATGTTGCTGGTACATACAATATTTAAATGAAAATGTAAGAAATCTTTCTGTGTAAGGTAAATATCGCTCACAGCGCTAGAGAACGGGAGGGGGTGTGTTCCCCCTGGTTCCCCCTCTCCCCGTGACTCCTCTATGTTCTGACGAGATGCACCGACCCGATAAGATCGGTACAGATATGGAAACAACTTGACAATGTGATCGATCCATGACTGGGCAGATGTATTCACTCTATGCTTTGTGCTCTGAGAGACGTCACGTGCCAACGTACTGACTGAACAAATTAAACTTGTGTTGTTTTACATGTCTGACCGAGCTGTGAAGCTCTCGGTGTGTTTAACGTGCTGTTCTGGTGCAGAGTCTTCAATCAATTTGTACTTCAGTACATTCATGTCTGCGTTTAACAGAACAAATGTTTTAGGTTAATTCAGAACTGGGTTTGTGAGCTCAATCATGCAGGTAGACAACAAAAATGGCTAAATCATGTCACCTGGACCCGTTTCTGAAACAGGTCCAGGTGACATGATTTAGCCATTTTTGTTAATTCAGCACAGTTTTTCTGTATCAGATCGGTATCGGCTGATGCCAAACAGCAGATATAGGTATCAGATCGGAAGTGGGGAAAAAAAAGAAAAGTGGATCGGTGTATCCCTAGTTCTGACACTCGTGTGCTGCGGAGCAGAAGTGATGCAGACGTTATCAAAATGTATTTTTAAAGCACGTTATAAACAGCAGCTCTTACCAAAATGTGCTCAACAATAAAAATCAATGGCAGTAGTTTAATTTAATAAATATTTACCGTACTGTATTTTTCCAGGTACATGACCTCAAGTAGGATGTGCAGGTAAAATTTACAGGTAGGCTAATTTTTAAATAATTTTGGTTCTGTAGGTGTTTAGCAATGTTCTCCCCAGTGATTACCGGTTTTGAGTTCTGCTTAGACTAGTTTGTGTTCATTCTGTAGGTTGAATGGTTGTTTACCGTAGGAGATTACCGTTAACCATGAGTCAGAGAGCGTCTCATCATGAAGTCCTGTGAGAATCTGGGCAGTCTGTGTGTGGAAGGCAAATCAACACCTATGAACTCTGGCAGGTCAATCTTGCACTATAACAAGAGCTGCACACTTCACAAGGAGCTTTGAACAGTTCACAATCAGAATAAGATTTACTATCATTGCACCGAGACACAACGAGAACATGTACATACAGCCCTCCGAAAGACGGACGGAGTGCACGAAGCTGCTGCTGAAGCGCGGCCCTTTTATTCTTATTCAGAATACGTTTTTTTAGACAGAAAAAGGGACAAAGCCATGAGGAGGGTGATCTCTTCACACCTTGTCCTAACTGGGCCATTTTGAAGACATTAAAAAAACTCTGCCAGTTAAACCCAACATTTTTCAGTCAGGTCATCTGGACAGTTTCTTTTTTTTATGCTGAAATGTTTCACCTTCAGTCCAGATGACCTGACTGAAAAATGCTGGATTGTATACCTGGATTACTGAGCATGGACTTTGTTGTCTGCCAGCTAAAGCACATTTATGAACACGTTCCATATGCATTTATAAACGAGGCAGTCCATGTAGCCCTAGATAGTCCATTGTCCTGATAAGATGATGGTCAGCCGGCACAGTTCTAATAAGCCTTCGGGGGGAGGGGGGGCAAGCTTTTCCTTAGTTTACATATTTCCCAAGAGAAATTGATAAGTCGGCCTGTTTTGAGGCCAACCGGGGGGAGGTTCAGATAACCGCATTTGTTGATTTATTCAGGCAGACTACTTTCCGTCAGCCTAGAGTCTTATTGATAACTTTCCAAGGTCCAAATGTCCAGATTAGGGTGCATTCCACTGGTCCGTGCGTACGAGCCTCTTGAAGATGTTTTTTTTCATGCTGACAAGTCCCAAAGCCGCAGGTGGCCTGCGATTCAAATCACTTCCAACTTACGGTTTCGCTCGTAAATCAGCTGATTCTGAGCCCTCCCAACACGAACCAAACCTTCACGTAGGCAGCAGCTTGTCGAGGTCCAAATTAGCTGCGGCCGTCTTCTTTGTATGTTGATGAACCAGGATCCAGACTATTCCAAACACAGGAAACCTGTTATCATAAATCCAATTATCGGCAATTTCAGCATCCTTGGTCGATAGCAAAGGTAGACACATCCCCCACAGAGATATATCCAGCTGCACGTCACGTCCAAGCAGACGAAGGTTCTCCAGGACCCTATCGCGTTGTTGAAAGAATTTGGAATATACGTCGAAAGTTCTCAGACCAAAACAGTAGTTTCCATTTCAGGAGATGTGTAAAAAAAAAAAAAAAAAGGAGCTGTGATACACAGACAAGAGAGCAAAAAAAAGCAGGAGGAAAACAGGGAGCGGGAAGTAACGCATGTGCCTCCTTCGAGATCTAGTGAAGAAAATTTATAAATATCCATCCATCCAATCTTTTTCTTCTTTTTTATTCGGGGTCGGGTCGTGGGGGTAGCAGCTTAAGTAGGAAGCCCCAGACTTCCCTCTCCACAGCCACTTGGTCAAGCCCCTCCAAGGAAATCCCAAGGCGTTCCCAGGCCAGCCAAGAAACATAGTCCCTCCAGCGTGTACTGGGTCTCCTCCCAGTGGGACATGTCTGAAACACCTGACCAGGGAGGCATCCTAATCAGATGTCTGAGCCACCTCAACTGACTCCTCTCGATATGGAGAAGCAGCGGCTCTACACTGAATTCTTCCCGGAAGACCGAGCTTCTCACCCTCTCTAAGGGAGATCCCAGACACTCTGCGAATATACATATACATACACACGCATATATACATACACATATATAT
>NC_056510.1:44156803-44158380 GCF_014905685.2 Nematolebias whitei | reverse complement strand
ATATACACACACACACACACACACACACACACACACACAAACCGGGTTCCAAAAAAGTTGGGACACTAAAAAAATTGTGAATAAAAACTGAATGCAGTGATGTGGAGATGGCAAATGTCAATATTTTATTCGTAATATAACACAGATGACAGATCAAAAGTTTAATATGAGTAAATGTAACATTTTAAAGGAAAAATACGTTGATTCAAAATTTCAGTGTCAACAAATCCCAAAAAAGTTGGGACAAGAAGCAATAAGTGGCTGGAAAAAGGAAATCGAGCATATAACGAACAGCTGGAAGACCAATTAACACTAATTAGGTCAATTGACAACATGATTAGGTATAAAAAGAGCTTCTCAGAGTGTCAGTGTCTCTCAGAAGCCAAGATGGTAAGAGGATCACCAATTCCACTATTGTTGCGCAGAAAGATAGTGCAGCAATACCAGAGTGGTGTTACCCAGCGTAAAATAGCAAAGACTTTTAAGTTATCATCATCAACCGTGCATAATATCATCAAAAGATTCAGAGAATCTGGAACAATCGCTGTGCGTAAGGGTCAAGGCCGTAAAACTCTACTGGATGCTCGTGATCTCCGGGCCCTTAAACGTCACTGCACCTCAAACAGTAATGCCACTGTCAAGGAAATAACAGAATGGGCTCAGGAATACTTCCAGAAAGCATTGTCAGTGAACACAATCTACCGTGCCATCTGCCGTTGCTAGCTGAAACTCTACAGTGCAAAGAGGAAGCCATTTCTAAGCAAGCTCCACAAGCTCAGACGTTTGCACTGGGCCAGGGGTCATTTAAAATGGAGTGTGGCAAAATGGAAGACTGTTCTGTGGTCAGATGAGTCACAATTTGAAGTTCTTTATGGAACACTGGGACACCATGTCATCCAGACCAGAGAGGACAAGGATAGCCCAAGTTGTTATCAACGCTCCGTTCAGAAGCCTGCATCACTGATGGTATGGGGTTGCATGAGCGCTTGTGGCATGGGCAGCTTGCATGTCTGGAAAGGCACCATTAATGCAGAGAACTATGTTCAGGTTCTAGAACAACATATGCTCCCATCTAGACGTCATCTCTTTCAGGGAAGACCCTGCATTTTTCAACACGATAATGCCAGACCACATTCTGCAGCAATCACAACATCATGGCTACGTAGGAGAAGGATCCGGGTACTGAAATGGCCAGCCTGCAGTCCAGATCTTTCACCTATAGAGAACATTTGGTGCATCACATAGAGGATGGTGTGACAAAGAAGGCCCAAGACGATTGAACAGTTAGAGGCCTGTATTAGACATGAATGGGAGAGCATTCCTATTTCTAAACTGGAGAAACTGGTCTCCTCTGTCCCCAGACGTCTGTTGAGTGTTGTAAGAAGAAGGGGGGATGCCACACAGTGGTAAAAATGGACTTGTCCCAACTTTTTTGGGATTTGTTGACGCCATGAAATTTGGAAACAACAGATGTTCCCCTTAAAATGATTCATTCTCAGTTTAAACTTTTGATCTGTGATTTGTGTTCTATTCTGAATAAAATATTAGATGTTGGCACCTCCACATCATTGCATTCA
>NC_056510.1:44147087-44156703 GCF_014905685.2 Nematolebias whitei | reverse complement strand
TCGTGTTCGTACTTTTCGTGTTCGTACTTTTCGTGTTCGTACTTTTCATGCTCGTACTTTTCATGCTCGTACTTTTCATGCTCGTACTTTTCATGCTCGTACTTTTCATGCTCGTACTTTTCGTGTTCCTACTTTTCGTGTTCCTACTTTTCATGTTCCTACTTTTCATGTTCCTACTTTTCATGCTCCTACTTTTCATGTTCGTACTTTTCATGTTCGTACTTTTCATGTTCGTATTTTTCATGTTCGTTCTTTTCATGTTCGTACTTTTCATGTTCGTACTTTTCATGTTCGTACTTTTCATGTTCGTACTTTTCATGCTCGTACTTTTCATGCTCGTACTTTTCATGTTCGTACTTTTCATGTTCGTACTTTTCATGTTCGTACTCTTTTGTTGACCAACATTTCTAAATATCTTTTTTTTTTTTTTTGGTCTTAATATTTTAATGTTCTGAGATACTAAATTTGTGGTTTTCATTAGTTGTCAGTTATAATCATCAACATTAAAATAAACATTTGAAATACATCAGTCTGTGTGTAATGAATGTAATGTAATGTAATGTACAAGTTTCATTCTTTGAATGGAATTAGTGAAATAAATCAACTTTTTCATGATATTCTAAGTTTTTGAGCAGCACCTGTGTATATAAGCCGCGGGTGTTCATGTTGTAACTAGTGGCAGCTGGTGGAGTTTTCTCCGGGGGGTGTATGTGTGTTATAACTCTAAAATAGACAGATAACCTGTTTGACCTCAGTAACCTTCCTGTTGTATTTGTATATTGTCCAAAGATGCTGCTTTTGTAAGTTATTTCTTTAATGTTTACATTATTCTCCTTTTTTGAGCTATTGTGCTTTTCAATAACACTTTTTGTTTTTGTCTGCTCAGGTGTCACTTCTGCCCCATCAGAGGAGAGCTTTGGCTTGGCTGCTCTGGAGGGAAGCACAGAATCCCTGTGGAGGAATTCTAGGTAACATTTATTTGATCTTTTGATTCTGATTATAGTGGCACAGGGCTGGGCCATATCATATCGTTCACGACAGTACCAGTAAAAGAAAAAGCTTAAATTATATCATGATGTGCTAATTTCATGACGTAAGTACGTCAGTGTTTCCCCTACTATTATACAAGCGGGGTGCCTGCCCCGTTAACAGAACCGAGCGCACTGAACTGAACTACCGAACTGAACTTTTTTTAGTTTTTATATAATACTGCAAAGCAACATGTCAAGTTTTGTCAAATAAGTAACTATGATTTCTGTTTGTTTGTTTTTTATATCACAAAATGTATCGTTATCAGAATACTCCTAAATATCACAATATTATATGTGAGCCATGTCGCCCACCCATAATAGTGACCCCTTGATCCCAGAAAGGAAGAAGCGGGTCAAGATACTGGATGGATGTAATTTTTATTTAAATGTGCTGGTATATATTATTTCATTTTATTTTACTCAGTTATATGAATTGCCTACGTCTATATTTTAAACAATTTATTTGTCAGTAAATCACTGAAGTCCTTTTTTACATATAAAAAACCTTCCACAAGATTTGTTTCCATCTTCATCTAATTAATTTATTTTTCCAAAATGATCAAGTACAAAAAGTAAGTTGAAATGAAAAGTAAGCTTAGACAGAAAACGATAAATAACAAAAGTCAAAACAAACTACCCATCATGTCACTTTCTCTCAGGCTTTTTGTTGTGTATCATTGAAGCGCAGCGCCTTCATTCTTTATTATTAGGAATTTAATTCTAAGTCCTTATTCTAATGTTGCACTTTTTATTCCTTGTTGAGTTCAGCGGATGATATGGGTTTGGGAAAAACCCTCACTATGATTGCTCTCATACTGGCAAAGAAGATGAGAGCAGAAGAAAAGGAGAATCTGGAGACCTGGCTGACTAAATCTGGTAACCAGAAGTTTTATCACTTTTTATTAGAATAATTACAGCCAAGCAGCCACGTAACTTTTACATCATTACGCAGTGCTTATTTTTTATTGTTTATCTTTCAGATTCTGACATAGTTGCCTCTAAGAGCACTCTGATCATCTGTCCGGCCTCCCTGATTCACCACTGGAAGAATGAGATCGACAGACATGTAAAGAGAGGAAAGCTAACGGTGTATCTGTACCACGGCACCAACCGCGAGAAAAGTGCCAGAGTGTGAGAGCCACACACACAAACACACAAAGTCAAGAATACCAGTAGTACATCTTCTTATTTCTCTTTAACCTAAATTGTAGTCGCATCATTTCCTTTGTAACCCTACACCATCCCTAAAAGCGTGGGCGTTACTTGTCCTGTTTGTCAGGTGTGGATAAGTGTGGGAAAAGAGCAGGTTCTCCTTAGTTCCCCGTTCTTTTTACTCACACATGAAAACCCCGCGCTGCACAGCTGAGCAGTGGTTAGCGCTGTCGTCTCTCAGCGAGAAGGTTGCAGGTTTTCATCCATTCAACCTTTATTTCTGCAGGTTAGTCCCGCTGAGCCTCTGGGACTCATTTACAAGAGAGACCTGATTTTAACAAGGAGTGATGACAACTAGGGACGCACGATATTGGATTTTTGGACAATATCCGATATGTTAAAACTTATTTGGACGATAATCGATGCCAATATTTTATATACGTTCCTTGGTCAGAACAAAGCATCTTATTTAGGATTATTTGCTACAAACATTGTGCAACAGCTGTAAAAGCTGGTGACATGTATTCAGTAACGGCCATATGATATGCAGAGCACTTTAACTTCTATTAAATAAAAAGTGTTGAATGTTATTTATTAGCAGTAGTCACCTGCGATGCTGTCTCACCTGTGGAGGCTTGTTCCAGGTTCCTATAGCTGCAGTGTGGATCCTCTGCACTCCTGTGCATGAAGGACAGACTTTTTAAGATCAGAGTTTTTATCCATTGTTCCGTAAGACTCATCATGCTAACGGGCTAACACGACGTCCAAATGTGTGCTGTGACTCTCACCCAACAAGTCGTGCTATCAGCTGTTATCTTCTCAATGATGTTGGAAACGACGGCTTGTAACTCTGGTAATGTTATGTTGACAAATATCTCCGACTGCAGACGATGTAGCGAGACTCAACGTAGTCCATAAATCTTTGAAATCCAATATCCTCAACGAAAAACCTTCCACACCGCCGACATTTTGAATTTTCCTCTCTGCTGTGATCAGATCAGGTAGGTGCACGTGACGTCATCGCGTTGTGCTGCCACTGCAGGCAAAACCAGTGCCTTTTATATCTGAATTATTTTAATGGAATGTCCGATATTGAAATTTAACGTTAATATCAACCCATGCTGATACCATGCCGATAATATTGCACATCCCTAACCTGCATCATGAAGGACCCTACTCACCCAGCACACACATTTATTGTTCCGCTCCCCTCAGGAAGGAGGTTGAGGAACATTAAGTGTAGAACCACTAGACTGAGGAACAGCTTCTACCCTGAGGCGGTTAGACTCATGAATCTCTAACTAGAATAATCACTGTGAAAATAAATCACTGTAATGCCACTTGATTGTTGATATGTGCTGCTGACTATCCATGCTGCTGATCTCATGCTGCTGATTTATTTCACGTTGCTGTGTTCATTCGTATTCATCTGCTCACACAATCATGTTCGTGCTGCTGCTGTTCGGTGTATTTTTTTTGGACTATGAGTGCTTAGTACAGGCATGGGCAAACCCTGGCCTGTGGGCCAAATACGGCCCGTTGGGCATTTTAATAGGCCCGCGGAAATTGTCCAAAATTTGGACAATTAAAAAAATTATATATATTTTCCTTTATTTTTCAGGGGTGCCGAGGTGAAATTTAGGGGTGCTGAAGCACCCCCCAAAAAGAGGTTAAAATCGCCACTGGTTCAAATTATATTTAAAAAACTGAAATTAATGGGGGAAACAAACTGGTGTCATTTACCTGTAGTTCCAGCATTTCCCCAGTAGAGGCGCACTACAGACACTGGTGTGTATTATGGTCCGGCCCTTCGCTCCAATTTTAGAGCTCAATGTGGCCCGCGAGTCCAAAAGTTTGCCCACCCCTGGCTTAGTATATTCTTAGTTTACTGTTTTTCTTAGTTCATATCTTAGATCTTATTAGTTTTTTTAATATATAATTTATACTTTTGTTGGATGTAACTGGAACCTTGTGTACACAATTTCGTTCCACCACATGTACCACATGCGGCAATAAAGAAACCTTAAACCTTAAAACATCTCCACCTGCTCCTTAGAAAAATTGACAAATTCCCCGCTTAAAATCAGAACAGGTCAGGCCCAGACAAGCCGGACATTTTTTTGTCCAAATATCACTCATGATGTTGATACACTTAATCATGGGAATCCCAGAACTTCAATAAATAATATTACTAACGTTGCATCATTTGGGTCTGGTTCTTACTCATATAGGTATAAATGGACTGTACTTATCTAACGCCTTTCTATCTTATTTCAAGATACTCAGATCTTTTTACAACAACCTGTGCCTCATTTACCCATTCATACAGCTCTATACTAGATCTCTACAAATATAATTGAACAAATCATTCTAAAGAGACTAATCAGTGATTTATCACATTCATACACTGATGGGACACACATCAGAGACGATGAGGGGTTCAGTGTCTTGCCCAGGGACACTTTGACATGTGACTGCTGGTGGATTCAAACCCCCAACTTTCACATTGTAGGACGACTGCTCTAACCACAGCCGCCATACACTAATCAAGAAGTTTTTCTAAGGTCCTTAATAATTATCTTGGCCTCTGCCACTGAGCCAAATGTAGTTTGCGTCCCGTCAGTCTGTGATGTTGAGTCTTGCTGGATACAACTGAAGGGTTTCAGTCCCATCTTATGTAAAGAGGACATTACAGACCTACATTCCTTCTGTTTGCTCATCACTTCAGTAGCTATGTTTACATGCACAATATTATTTGACCGGATTGAAATATTTTCAGATTAAATAATTCAAATGTATTGTTTACATGGGCTCAATCTGTTCATGAGGAGTGTTTACCTGCAGCGGGCTTTGTTCTGAACAGCAGTACTGACATGTGCAGAGCGGTAAACTCTCCTTAAAAAAACACAGAAGAAGAAGTTCTACTTCCGGTTTACTTCCAGGATGAACGTAAACAACCTGAGCACCAGAATGGACCCTGGACAGGTTTTAATGACGGTGGAGACGTTGCTGCACTCCCTGACTGAGCTGCAGGTGATACACAGCATTTTGAGCTCTTTCAGAGTTTCTAGTAGAAATGTTGTCGCTCACCGACAGGTTTTACTTCCCCGACATGCTAACATTATTAGCATTAGCCAGGCGGAAATGACATAAACCGCACATGCGCAGGCAGATCAGTTTTTCACCATCAGATAAAAACGAACAGATCAAGTGTTCACATGCACACTGTTAGGGTTATGAATCGGCGTAAACCACCCGTTCTGATCACAAATTATTTTGGTTCACGCTGAATAAACAAAAAATCACCCGAACAGGGCGTTTACATGACGCGTTTTTGTTCCGAACGGCCGTTTGATCCGGTTACTTATGTCCATGTGAACGCAGCTAGTGAGGGAATCTTCTTAGATCCTGAATGAGATGGTTTGGTATTTTAGATCCCCCCTCTCCCTGGCCTCAACAACGAGCTCCTTGCTTTGATAATGATGACAGCAGAGTATGACGGACCGGGGCCGGCTTAGGTGCAACACTGTGATGTGCGCGGTCCAACTCCGGTGCTGAGGAAAAAATGTCCTGACCAAACTTGTCCTGCAGTAGTTGAGAAAACAGGAGAGTGGGTCGTGGGCCTTCAGGTATAGCAACTAGTCGGACGTTGCTCCTCCTTCTTCTCCCCTCCAACTCTGTTAGCCTAGCCTTAAGTTTCTCTTTTTCAGCATGTAGCCTCCCGTGACTGCTCTCTACCTCCAAACGCTGACGAAGACACTCTGCTTTTCCTCTAACGAAGTCAGACTCTGACCGTGGCTGGTTACAGTCTCCTGGATTACATCCAGTTTGTCCTTGACCTCTTTAAACCATGTTTTCAGCTCGGAGATTAGCGCAGACCTAAAGAGGCTGTAAAGGCGGCCCTGCTGATGGTGGCTTCACATTCATCTTTTTCACCCGTTAAGGAAGGTTTAAACAGCACGATGAAGTGAAAATGTTACTGCATAAAAGTAGCAAACACTTCGGTGACGGATGTCCAACTAGGATCAAAGCAGGTCATCCATCTAAGATTGTCATCTAAGCTTGTGCTCCTGCTGGACAGAGGTGCCCAGCTGTTTCATCATTTATAGGTGATAAGTAGTTTGTTCAGTGCATTGTCGTTCTTATTAGATATTTTAGTTTTTCAATTTAGAGAAAGAAAAATGTTGGTGTGAATAATTCAGTCTGCTTTTATAATTACACAAGTGCCAGCCCAGTACAAACACCTTGGCTAATCCTCTGACTTGGACGAGCTTGACGTTCTGTTTGTAGTTTTAGATCATATTCAGATATTTGTGTGTATTTAACTAGAAGAGAAAAATAAGAACACATTCCTGTGTGTTTGTCAGAGTATCATCTGCAACAGCTCAAGGAGAGGATTCACCAAAGCATGAAGACGTTGCCCAGGCAGAAGCCGTACACCTGGAAGTTGGTCCAGGGCTGCGCTGTAATTGGACCCGACATGCTCTGGTACCGAGGACAGTTGCTGGAGTTACAAGGGGGGCACGTTAAGGTCAGCAAACACAAACAACTTTATTAACTTTTATTATTCAAAGTAGATTAAAACCTCAAAGTAGTGACTGTAAACTGAAAATGTAACTGACTTTTGTAATGTAACGTTTTCCACAACACTTTTATTTTTGTTGTCACTGTTCTTTCCATTTTGGACCCATTTTATAACATTTGTAAAATTGAAGTAATGCATTGCATGCACAGTAGTCCCTCGTTTATCTCGGGGGTTCCATACCCTGCCCCCTCGTGATAAGTGAAAAACCGTGAAGTAGGAATACAATAGTTCCGACGTTCCTAACAATTCTCTAAACTTCCATCCATCATCTTTACCCGCTTATTCCATTTTGGGTCACGGGGGTCGCTGGTGCCCATGTCCAGCAATCACTGTGCGAGGGGCGGGGGACACCCTGGACGGGTATTCTCTAAACTTTTTAAACAATATTAATTTTAAATGGGTACTCACCAGAGAAGATGAAGATGAAATGGAGTTGAAGAATTGGCTGTTCAGTGATGAAGATGAGATGAAAGCAGGTGCTTTGGCGTCGTCCTTCATAATAAGAATGTGAGATGGCGTCCTTTTCCAGAACCGACCCGTCTCGTCCACGTTAAAAACCTGTTCAGACCCGTAGACCCCCGGCTCGGCGCTCAGATCTTTGAACTCGTGTTAACAACCTCCTCCGCTCCTGCTGTCAGCGACGCAGCCTCTCCGGCAGACAAACACTTTTTAATCCAAATCATATATGGAATTTGTCGAACCATCCCTTGCTGGCATTAAACGCAGTGGTTCAGTGGTTGAACCAGGTGGTCCAAGGTTCAGCTTTGGGTTCATCCCCCCAATTTGCCTCGTCATGTTTACTGCAGCTCCAGGACTATCAGTCGTTTCACCTGTGTCCAGTATCCAAAGTGATGGTTTCATTAATCCACACAACCAGTGCAGCTTCCATCTTAACAATCGTACCGTGAGCGGCCGACAACATCCTTGTGTGTACGGCCATCTTAAAGTTTGTCCAGAAGTTCCACGTTCTCTTTAATCGTCAACATCTTCCAGATGTTTCGGTTCGCTGCCAGAAACTATTGAATGCACAGAACGTTTAGAGGCCGTCCAGTTGATAAAGAGCGGAGGTAAACAGCCCCTGCTACGTGTTTCAGTGACCGTCTACTAATGTAACAGCCAATCGGGCGGGTTAAACAGAGCTGATGGTTACTGAGCCAATCAGCGCTCGGATTACGAAGCGTTTTGGTTAAAAAGCATTTCTGGCGTTTTGGTTCACCGCCATAAACTTTTGAATTCACAGAACGTGTAGAAACAATAACATGATTAATGTCCAGTTGAAAAAGAGCGCAGGTAATCAGACGTCTTGTACTGTAACAGCCACTCAGCACCCGGGTCACCGAGCACACCGCCTCCGTTTCTTAAAGAGACGTGTCCTCACGTGATTTACAATTTCTTTTGAATCTTACTTTTGTAAAGATGAATTTTCTTTAAAAAAAAAACATTTTCCATGCGACATGAATTAAATGTTACTTTTGAAAGGCCGGTTCAGCAGTCATGACTTCGCTTTGTAAAAATACTGTTCTGCAGAAACCAGCGGCCAGAGGCACTGCAGTACAGCACAGTTGGGGTTGAATGAAAGAAAACTACAAAATGGTGGCGCCTGTCCAAATTATTATTTTTTTGTCATTAACTTTTTCTCATCCACATGGGGGAGTGGTGGCGCAGAGGTTAGAGAAGATGGGCCTGTGATCGGAAAGTCACAGGTTCAACTCCTGGTACCGTCAACATCAAAATGTGGGTGGAAAAGATGAAACACCCACACCTGCCTCCACCCTCATTGGCCCCACTCTGGGCCCTTGAGCAAGGCACCCCCCATCATCTGCTCCTAAACAGGTCTCTCTTGAAAATGAGTTCTCGTGACTCAGTGAGACTACCTGGATAAATAAAGAGTAGATGGGGAAAAAGCATGAGTTGTGTACAGTCCACAAGCGTGTTTAAAAAAATTTCAGTATTTTGGGCTGACTGTATTTCCACAAACTGCGATAGGGCGAGTCCGCGAAGTAGTGAGGGACTACTGAACAGGGTATTAGTATTTGTAGAAAAAAATCCCATTGTTGGCCTGTTAATACAATACAGTATATGTAAATGCATTAATACGTACTTTAATAATGTTGGGTGTTAACAGGTACAATATGTGGATTATGGCCTGGTGGAAAACATCCCAGTGGTCCATGTGTACCCCACGCTGCTATGTGTCGATGTCCCCCAGCTCTGCATCTCCTGTCAACTACTCGGTATCAACCCTGTAAGCATGTGTGGTTTGGTTATTTGTCCAACTAGACTATAAACACAACACTTGTTTTTGCTCCCACTTTTCAGAGGCTGAACTCAAAGATCTAAGACTTTTCTGTGTACACAATGGGCCCTTTTCTCTCAAATGCTGTTCACAAATTTGTGCACATCTGTGACAAGGAGCACTTCTCCTTTGTTGAGATAATCCATCCATGTCACTGGTGTGGCATATCAAGATGCTGATTATAGACAGCATGTAGTAGTAGCAGTAGCGCATTACGGAGTTTTAATTAGAGTAGATTTTAAGCTACTAATTAATACAATGGATGATGATCATATTACTTTATGCTAGGCCATTGGTAAGAATGAGTGATTGTTTCATATTGACTAGTGATTTTTTTCCTAAATGTTAACTTAGGCTACACTGTGTAATGATAAAAATGAAACTTTCATATATTTCAGATTCATTGCACACCAACTGAAATATTTCAGGTCTTTAATTGTTTTAATACTGATGATTATGGCATACAGCTCATGAAAACCCAAAATGCCTGTCCCAAAAAATGAGCATATTTCATCCCACCAATGAAAGACAAGTGTTTTTAATACAAAAAAC
>NC_056510.1:44135545-44146987 GCF_014905685.2 Nematolebias whitei | reverse complement strand
TTTTTATTCCTAGTTTTAAAGTGGATATTAAAGTGATTAATTTAAGTGATTGTTTAAAGTTATTTTATTTTTTATAAGGGGCAGATATAAGAATTTTCTTCTTTCTGCACTCTTTTCATTCAATGATTTCTTTTTGATGTTTTTTTATTGTTTCTTTTAAATGAATGAATAAATGAATTAAATAAAATGTTAAATGGCTTCAAACACCTGCTAAGTTCATGGCATAAACCAACAGACATGTTCCTGTTTTTAGTATTTTACATCACTTTATAATGTAGCTGTTTATGTTTTTAATATAAATAATTTTCAAATCATGTTTTTTATGATTGTCTACTGTTGTACTGATAAATATCTCCTGGAGGGTAAACTATATCTTGGCTGCAAGTATCAAACTGAGAAATCCTTTGTTTTCTACAACTGATAGTGGTTGGTCATTAATTATGAAGTTTAGCATCTTCTCTGTAAACATTTGAGCTCCGTGGCTTCAGCGATGTCTTCTTCTTGTTCAGTTCGAAGCAGGCAGCCTGATTTGGATCAGCCGCGCTCAGTCTGTCCCTCCTCAGAGACGGGCAGACTGAGCGGGGCAGATTGGACGTGGCTGGCCGGGGTCGAGTCGCCTGTTGTGGGTTGAACAAAGAGCAGCGCCCGCTGAAGCCACGGAGCTCGAATGTCCATCGTAAAACTAACTTTACCGTGGTTTAATGTGGCGCTATGGCTCTGCAGACAGTGCACGTTGCTGTCTTGTTTTGTGGTGTTTAGTGTAAAATACTTCCACACAGCGGACATGTTTAGATGAAAAGTTTGTTAGCTGTTAGCCACAGTGCTGCTAACTCAGTCCTCATGTTGTAGCTGCTGCAAACTATGAACTGGATTTCCTGAATGTGAGGCGGGTCTTATTACTCTGGGCTCATGAGACACGCCGCCGTTCAGGAAATCCATTCCATAGTTTGAAGCCAACATTCATCATGGATCGGAAATATTGGCAGGTGGATCGGAAAATCTGATACGTAAATTATGCTGGTATCGGAGGCCGATACTGATACTGGATCGGATCGACCCCATCCCTACTTTTGATCGCGGCTACTTTTTTGCCAGTACTTGACTATAGCGATGTTGTTTATATGTGTGCTTCAAACAGCTGTCTATGGTCATTGAATCCAGTGTACCACTGTGCATTAAGATTTATTACTGGTTGTAGCTACCTTACTCATCACTGTGATCTCTATCTTAAAACCAATATGTCTTCCCTGTTTAGGTTGTTTAAAAAAACAGAAAAAAATAGCATCAACTTGGACAAGAAATGGAAACATTTGGATCAAACTAGAGGAAGGATCTCAGGCTAAAATAATAAAAGACCTGAAGGATCTGGAAAGACTAAAATGAGCTCAGGAGAGGACAGATGATAAATCATTGACATAACTTCACAAACAAGAAATTAACAAAATATAAAACGAACAAATACATTAAAACATGGCAACATACGACGACTTAGAGTTTAAAATATACAATGTTGAAGATGTGATTGATACAAATTTTTTCCCTGCAATAAAAGACTGTGAATATTACAATGAAGAACAGTTTAATGACATCAATATAACAAATGGAGGTCTCTCTATTATTCACTTTAATAGTAGAAGTTTAGATGCAAATATATCCAAAATAACAGATTATTTAAAACAGTTAAACAGAACATTTACAATAATAGCACTGTCAGAGACATGGCTCAACGATGAAAACACAACTAATGTTCACATGGAATGGTATGAATTATATCATGTGAACAGAAGCAACAAAAGAGGTGGTGGAGTGGCTCTATTTGTTAAAAATGAAATAAAATGTAAATTAATTAATGAAATGCCAATAATTGTTGATAATATCATGGAAATAATAACAATAGAAATAATAAACAAGAATGATAAAAACATATTGATAAGTTGTGTATATCGATCTCCAGGATCAAATATAGAAATATTCACTGATAAAATCGTACAATTATTGGACAAGAGTTTTAATAAAAGCATTTTTTTGTGTGGAGACTTTAATATTGACCTGGGAAATAAAACAGATTCAAATAACATCAGTACATTTACAAATTCATTGTATAGTTTAAATCTTTATCCATTAATATCAAAACCAACAAGAATTACAACTCATAGTGCTACAATAATCAATAATATTTTCACAAATGTAACAAATGGGGATGTGATGGGAGGTATTTTAACGAGTGATTTGAGTGATCATTTACCAGTTTTCATGATTTATAAAAATGATCAAAGCATTACAAAAGAAATTACAATTAAGAAAAAATATATAAACACATAAAAAAAAAGCAATGGACAAATTAAAAGATGATTTACATAAACAGAGCTGGAAAGACGTGTATGTTGATGATGTGAACAGATCATATGATGAGTTTATGAATATTTTAGGAGCTCTGTATGAAAAGAATTGTGTGCAAAATAATTGTACAAAGAGAAATGTTGTTGACCAACCATGGATGACGAAAGGGTTGAGAAATGCTTGTAAAAAAATAATTATTTGTATACATGTTTCTTGAAATTGAGAACACAAGAGGCTGAAGAGAAATATAAGAAGTATAAAAATAAATTAGTAGGGATTATAAGGAAACACAAGAAGGAATATTATAGTGATTTATTAAATAAAAGTAATGGTGATATGAAAGCTACATGGCGAGTAATAAATAATGTTCTGAAAAGTCATAAAGAAAAAACAGGTATTTCACAATATTTTCTGAAGGTTGACGATGAAATCCATGATGAAAATGAAATTGTAAATGGATTTAATCATCATTTTGTGAATGTTGGATCAAGCCTAGCAGCTAAAATACCAAAAGTAGACAATAATGTGAAACATTCAGTTATAAGTTGTGACAACAGTATTTTTCTTAATGGAACTGACAAAGAAGAAATAATGAATGTTGTAAAGAATCTTACAGATAAGAGATCAAAAGACTGGGTGGACATGGATATGATGTTTGTAAAGGACATAATGAGTTATGTTATCGAGCCGTTTACATATATTTGTAATTTATCATTTTCAAAAGGAATATTTCCAGACAATATGAAAGTAGCTAAGGTAGTTCCTCTCTTTAAAAATGGTGATAAATGTGTGTTCAATAATTATAGACCAATATCCTTATTACCACAGTTCTCAAAAATTCTAGAAAAACTGTTTGTGACCAGATTAGATAAATTTATTACTAAACAAAACATTCTAAGTAGCAGTCAGTATGGGTTTAGAGCAAAAAACTCTACATCAATGGCTCTCATGGAAATAATAGAACAAATAACTACTGCTGTCGATCAAAAACAGTATTGTGTTAGTATTTTTGTTGATTTAAAAAAAGCATTCCATACTATTGACCACACTATTCTCCTTGAAAAATTAAATAAATATGGTATAAGAGGACCAGCATTACACTGGGTATCTAGCTATTTAAAAGATAGGAAACAGTTTGTACAAATAAATGGTGTAAGATCTGACCTGTGCAATATCACTTGTGGAGTTCCTCAAGGCTCTGTACTTGGATCAAAGTTGTTTATTTTATATGTGAATGACTTAGTGAATGTATCAGGACTCCTCAAATGTGTCCTTTTTGCAGATGACACCACATTTTTTTGTTTGGGTAAAGATGTAAAATGGATGTTGGAATTGATGAAGACAGAATTTGATCAAATACAAACTTGGTTTAAACTTAATAAATTATCATTAAATTTAGATAAAACTAAATACATGATATTTAGTAACAAAAAGAGAACTGTTGATGATCCATTTAGAATTGAGGGTGTTGAGATTTGTAGAATTAATGAGATGAAATTTTTGGGTGTAATCATTGATGAACAGCTAACATGGAAAAATCACATCAATTCTGTAAGAACAAAAATATCTAAATCTATTGCAGTACTATACAAAGTCAGGGAATTATTAAATGATAAAGCTCTGTACATGTTGTATAACACAATCATTGTTACACATTTAATCTATTGCATTGATGTTTGGGGGAAAGTGTGTAAAACATTTACAAAGCCTATTTTTATTTTACAGAAAAGAGCTGTAAGAATTATCACCAGAAAGCATTACAGTCACCCATCAAGCACATTATTTTATCAACTGAACTTATTGAAGTTCCATGATTTGGTAGATTATAGTATTTTATCAGTTATGTATAGGGCTCAAAATAACACATTACCATTAAATATCCAAAGAAATTTTGTTAAAAGGCAAAGTTGTTATAATCTTAAGGGGATAGAGATATTTGTCAAACCAAAATTCAGAACTAGTCTGAAGGGAAGGTCTACCTCAATCCAAGGAGTTGGATTGTGGAATGTTCTAGAGAGTGATGTGAAAAATGACAAGTCAATGTGAACATTTAAGAAAAAGATCAAAGCTGAATTGTTAAAAAAGTATATATGAAGTAGCTTAGTGTGTTTTTTGTATTAGAATTAGAAAAATTAGAAAGTTATTCATTTTGTTCTGTTACTTGAAGATTATTATGATTGAAATAATTGTTTGAAAAAAGGGGCAGATAAAATAAGATTTTTTCTTCTTTCTGCTGCCTTTCATTTTAAATCTTTTGTATCTTTTTTTATATTGTTATGGAATTGTTTTGTACTTTTTTAAAATGAATAAACTTTATACCATACCATACCTGTTTAACAGGTGACATGTGCATTGGATGACTTTGGTTTATAAGTCTCTTATTGACATGCTTCCACATTATTTCAGAGTCAGTCAGAGTTTCTTTATTGTCATTCGCACCTCATGTGGTACATGTGGTGGAGTGAAATTATGTTCACAGGGTCCCAGTTACATCCAACAATAAAATGTAAAAAAAAAAACAGTAATAACATCTAAGATATGAACTAAGAAAAACATCAGCTAAATATACACTAAGCACTCATAACATAAAACATTGAACATCAGCACAAACATGAACATGAGTCTGTGAGCAGATGTGCACGCATGAACACATCAACATTGAAACAGATCAGCAGCAACATGAAACAGATCAGCAGCAACATGAAACAGATCAGCAGCAACATGATATGGTTTCTCACAGTGATTATTCTAGTTAGATATTCATGAGTCTAACAGCCTCAGGGTAGAAGCTGTTCCTCAGTCTAGTGGTTCTACACTTAATGCTCCTTAACCTCCTTCCTGAGGGGAGTGGGGCAAAAAGTGTGTGCTGGGTGAGTGGAGTCCTTCATGATGCAGGTGGCCCTCTTCCTGCATCTGGAGGTGTAGATGTCTGTGATGGTGGGGAGGCTGATTCCAACATCTTCTGTGCAGCCTTCACCACTCTCTGCAAAGCTTTTCTTTCTGCAGCTGTGCAGCCTCCATGCCGCACGTTGATGCTGGAGCACAGGATGCTCTCCACTGCACACCTGTAGAAGGAGGTGAGGACTGAGCTTCCCAGACCAGCTCGCCTCAGCCGTCTGAGGAAATAGTCTCTGATGAGCTTTCTTGATCAGGCTGGTGGTGTTGTTGCTCCAGCTGAGGTTGTCATTCATGTGTACACCCAAGTACTTGTAGCTGGAGACCACTTCCACCGCAGATCTTCTTATTTTTGGGTGGGGTGGGGATATTAGATGTTTGTTCCTTCTGAAGTCCACGACAATCTCTGTCGTCTTCTTCACATTGATGTGAAAGTTGTTCTTCCTGCACCAGTTCTCCAGGTGTTCCACCTCCTGCCTATAGTTGGACTAATCGTTGTTTGTGATGCATCCCACCACTGCTGTATCATCAACTATCTTTAACAAGGCTAAAAATAATAAAGTACCGATAGTCGTTCAAAAGTCACTCATTGCTATGTTCTTTATCCTCCTGTGAACTAAAGTCCTCTTCGAGGCTCAGAAAAACGTCATCACACACCGATTCATCTCGCTCTTGGCATGGTTTCAGCAGTTGACGGTTTCCTTCTTCGACATCCGATGGCTTTTAACTTGAAAGCTGCATCATAAGAAATTCTCTGTGCGTTTTCCATTATCACTGCAGATGAACAGGTCTGTGCATGAAGCGTAAAATACGGTAACTAACTGTTCTGAAGAAATTAATCCCACGTCTATCTTGGGTGATGGTCCTCGAGAGTATACCTCATTGGTCATTCGTGTTAGACTTCTGGTCACATAATGACAAAGTGGGTGGAGTTATGGGTAGGAAATTTGAATGAAACCATGAGCAAGAGGTTTGATACATACCTGAGGCATTCACTCTGTGTCACAAAAGCCTGCCCCCAAGAGTGGGTGTTGGGCAACTATAAAGTTCCTTGCGAAAGTATTCGGCACCTTGGAACTTTTCAATCTTTTGCCACATTTCAGGCTTCAAACATAAAGATATAACATCTTAATTTTTTGTGAAGAATCAACAAGTGGGACACAATTGTGAAGTGGAATGAAATTTATTGGATGTGTCAAACTTTTTTAACAAATAAAAAACTGAAAAGTGGGACGTGCAATATTATTGGGCCCCCTTGCGTCAGTTTTGAACATGGAGACACTGAAATTCTGCTCATTCTTCCTGCAAAACAGCTGGAGCTCAGTGAGGTTGGATGGAGAGCATTTGTGAACAGCAGTCTTCAGCTCTTTCCACAGATTCTCGATTGGATTCAGGTCTGGACTTTGACTTGGCCATTCCAACACCTGGATACGTTTATTTGTGAACCATTCCATTGTAGATGTGTCTTTATGTTTTGGATCATTGTCTTGTTGGAAGATAAATTTCCGTCCCAGTCTCAGGTCTCTTGCAGACTCAAACTGGTTTTCTTCCAGAATGGTCCTGTATTTGGCTCCATCCATCTTCCATCAATTCTGACCATCTTCCCTGTCCCTGCTGATGAAAAGCAGGCCCAAACCATGATGCTGCCACCACCATGTCTGACAGTGGGGATGGTGTGTTCAGGGTGATGAGCTGTGTTGCTTTTACATCAAACATCGTTTTGCATTGTGGCCAAACAGTTGGATTTTGGTTTCATGTGACCAGAGCACCT
This sequence comes from Nematolebias whitei, assembly GCF_014905685.2. Taxonomy (NCBI): domain Eukaryota; kingdom Metazoa; phylum Chordata; class Actinopteri; order Cyprinodontiformes; family Rivulidae; genus Nematolebias; species Nematolebias whitei. Next base: position 44,139,981 of record NC_056510.1, on the reverse strand, counting down.
TCTTCCACATGTTTGGTGTCTCCCAGGTGTCAAACTTTAAACAACACTTTTTATGGATATCTTTGAGAAATGTCTTTCTTCTTGCCACTCTTCCATAAAGGCCAGATTTGTGCAGTGTACGACTGATTGTTGTCCTATGGACAGACTCTCCCACCTCAGCTGTAGATCTCTGCAGTTCATCCAGAGTGATCATGGGCCTCTTGGCTGCATCTCTGATCAGTCTTCTCCTTGTTCCAGATGAAAGTTTAGAGGGACGGCCGGGTCTTGGTAGATTTGCAGTGGTCTCATACTCCTTCCATTTCAATATGATTGCTTGCACAGTGCTCCTTGGGATGTTTAAAGCTTGGGAAATCTTTTTGTATCCAAATCCAGCTTTAAATTTCTCCACAACAGTATCTCGGACCTGCCCGGTGTGTTCCTTGGTCTTCATGATGCTCTCTGAGCTTTGAACAGAACCCTGAGACTATCACAGAGCAGGTGCATTTATACAGAGACTTGATTACACACAGGTGGATTCTATTTATCATCATCAGTCATTTGGGACAACATTGGATCATTCATAGATCCTCACTGAACTTCTGGAGTCAGTTTGCTGCTCTGAAAGTAAAGGGGCCCAATAATATCGCACGCCCCACTTTTCAGTTTTTTATTTGTTAAAAAAGTTTGACACATCCAATAAATTTCATTCCACTTCACGATTTTGTCCCACTTGTTGTTGATTCTTCACAAAAAATTTAAATTTTATATCTTTGTTTGAAGCCTGAAATGTGGCAAAAGGTTGACAAGTTCAAAGGGGCCCAATACTTTAACAAGGCACTGTAAATTATTTGATAATGTTCTTATAGAAACAATTCCTGAATGTTGTTCATACTGTGTTAATGCTACATGCTTGCCTCTTGACCCTACAACTGGAGTTTTAATTAGGCATTTTAAGCTACTACTAAAAATGATGGATGATGATCATATTGCTTTATGCTGGGCCATTGGTAAGAAGGAGTGAATATTATTATTGTTTCTTATTGGCTAGTGATTTTTTCCCCCTAAAAGTTACTTTAGGCTACACTACGGTATATTTCTTAGACTGTGGCTAGGATGCATGAGAGAAGCGGAGTGTGCTCTATTCACACAAGGAGAGCCGTCGGTCAGGCTACTTCTTGTTGTGCCATTAACTCTGTAATAGTTATTGAATCAAGTGTTACTTATGTAGGTAAAACTAGATGTTAAACAGCCCGTTAAAATAAACCAGAATGCAGGAAATGGCATCTACTTTATTCAAAATTTTCTGGGGGAGGACCCCCAGGCCCCCCACCAGTGTGTCACCCCCCCCCCCCAATCACATTAAAAAAAAGCTTCTGAGGACAATGGTCACCACTTTGTTCAAGCCAAGAGCCATTGACAGCGCTGGGGGCTAAAAAGGCGCCCCATAGGTCAGATTCTAGGATCGCCCCTGATGCAAGCTTAAAATTACATGCTTTTAATAAATAATATGTTGTGATCTAAAGTGGGCCACTTTGAGGCATGAAACTCCAGGGAAACTCTGGCCCTGGCACTGCCCCCACAGGCTTGTACAGTAGACACTAGGCATTATGGGTGCATCACTTCACCTGCCTCTCTTCTTACCCTGATGCACCATCATTCTGGAACAGGGTCAATCTGGACTCATCAGACCACATGACCTTCTTCCATTGCTCCAGAGTCTAATTTTTATGCTCCCTAGCAAATTGAAGCCTTTATTTCCAGTTATCCTCACTGGTTAGTGGTTTTCTTAAGGCTACACAGCTGTTCAGTCCCAGTCCCTTGAGTCCTTCACATTGTGTGTGTGGAAATGTTCTTACTTTCACTATTAACCACAGCCCTGAGTGCTGCTGGTGTTTTTCTTCCATTTGATTTCACCAAACGTTTAAGTGATCGTCGATCACGATCATTAAGGATTTATTTCCGGCCACACTTCTTCCTGGAAGACGATGGGTCCCCACTGTCCTTCCAGTTTTTAATAATGTGTTGGACAGTTCTTAACCCAGTTTTAGTTTCTACAATCTCCTGAGATGTTTCCTCTGCTTGATGCCAATGATTTGACCCTTCTCAAACAGACTGACATCTTTTCCACGACCACCATGAGTCTTTCATCATGTTGTTGAAGAAATGAGAAGCAACTCATTGAACCAGTTGGAGGTAAAGAACTTGTTGCAGCTGAAACATGATCGTCCGTGCAGTAATTATCCAACAGGAGGCTCGGACCTGTTTGAGTTAAATCCAGGTGGAGACTTGTTTTTTTGGCCAGGCAGCGTATATTGCACATAATTAACATATACTACACAGGTTATGTGACAGGTTATTGCACGGTAGTGACATTGAGATTGAATTATGATGGTAAGGTAGAGACTAGATACTGTATCATACGTGATACAGCCTACATACTGCAGCAGCAATAAATAATAAACATATTAGCTGTCACAAGCTAATATTAGTCATATTAGTTGTCACAAATGTGGCTTGATGCAATAGTGTTGCCAGTTGTTCAGTGTTATTTATCAAGAGTTCAGTAATCTGACAGCTTGTGGGTAATAACTGTCCTTTAGTCATTTTGTTTGCAAATCATCTGCCTGAGGGTAGTAGATGGAAGAGTCCTTGTGCTGGGTGGATGTGGTCCTTAATGATGCTGCGTGCTTTACGCAGACGTTGGCTGTGGTAGATGTCCTGGATGGTGTGGAGACTGCTACCAGTGATGTCCTCTTCTCTTTTCACCACCCTCTGTAGAGCTTTCTGACTCTGTGATGCGGCCTGTCAGCAGGCTCTTAATGGTGCACCTATAAAAGTTGGTGAGGATGCTGGTGTTCGTACCAAACTTTTTTAATCTTCTTAGGAAGTAGAGTCTTTGTTGGGCTTTCTTGACCACAGTGTCTGTATGTAAAGTCCAGGACAGATCCTCAGTGATATGAACCCTGAGGAACTTGAAGCTGTTGACCTGCTCCACCTCAGCGTTGTTTATGTTGGAGTGCTGGCCTCCACACTTTTTCCTGAAGTCCACTATCATCTCCTTTGTTTTGCTGACATTTAGAGAGAGGTTATTTTCCTGACACCAGCTGGTCATTGATTTCACCTCATTTCTGTAGGCACTCTTGTCGTCATTGGTGATCAGGCCCAAGATGGTGGTGTCATCAGCATACTTGAGGATGACGTTAGAGCTGTGCTTGGCAGTACAGTCATGTGTAAATAGGGCGTACAGGAGTGGACTGAGGACACAGCCCTGAGGTGTACCAGTGCTGAGGACTAGTGTGAAGGAGAGGTGACTGCCGATTCTCACTGCCTGTGGTCTGTTGGTGAGGAAGTCTAGTATCCAGCAGCAGATGGACTTCTCCAGGCCCAGTGTGGTGAGCTTGGAGATCATTTTGGAGGGGATGCTAGGGGAGCCAGATGCCCATCCTGACATTTCAGAAGCTTGGTAAACAATAAAAAAATAGCTTTCCTTTGGATATCCATTAGCCCAGCCTGGACAAAGACTTCTGCCCTTTTCTACATACTCCATGCCTATGATTTACGTCACAGCTAATAATGTACAAACTATTCAAAACTATATGAGAGAACATCACTTTAAAGATCATCTTTGTAATGAAAACACATTTGTGCAGATTTTAGGCATGTGGATCCACTCTACTCTGTTTTCCAGGTGGTCCTTGTCTGGCTGAGTACAGTGATGGCAACTACTACCGGGCCAGACTGATGAAGATTACCAGCGTGGACCCTGTCATGATCCTGGTCCAACATGTAGACTTTGGCTCCGATGACACTCTGCCACCCAGCAAGTAGGGATTTTACTTCTTTACAGTTTGATTTAAGTTCTCATCTGGAATCAAACTATGGTTTTCTTTAATCCATTGACTAGGCTGACACTATCCTTTGTTCAGTCTCACCATGACTTGCTTCAACTCCACAGTGGTCCCTCGTTTATCGTGGGGGATCCGTACCCTGAAACCCCGCAATAAACGAAAAAACCCAAAGTAGGGATATTAGTACAAGTAGTAAGTACCTTAGTAGTTTATTTTAGTACAGTAGTCCCTCGCTACTTCGCTGTTCGTTCTTCGCAGACTCGCTCTATCTCAGTTTTTCAAAGTAAGATTGGATATGACACAAATTGGCTAATTGATGGATGCCACACGATCGGCATGGATTTATTTATTTAAAAAATATATATTTCAAATGATTTAGCACCTGTGTGCAGCCCACAGCTGTGGGATAACTTCCTCCTGCAGCTGATCTCAGTGCAGAGTGGAGAAGTGGACGTGGCAGAGAGTGCAGCCGGAGGCAGAGAGCTGAAATCATGACATTCTGTGCTCTTTTAGAGTATTTAGAGTTTAGAAATATTGTTTAGAATATTGCAAGAGTGTGGGAAGGGTTTAAAACACCTTTATATATATATATATATATATATATATATA
>NC_056510.1:44131326-44135445 GCF_014905685.2 Nematolebias whitei | reverse complement strand
AAAATGATAAATTACAAATATATGTAAACGGCTCGATAACATAACTCATTATGTCCTTTACAAACATCATATCCATGTCCACCCAGTCTTTTGATCTCTTATCTGTAAGATTCTTTACAACATTCATTATTTCTTCTTTGTCAGTTCCATTAAGAAAAATACTGTTGTCACAACTTATAACTGAATGTTTCACATTATTGTCTACTTTTGGTATTTTAGCTGCTAGGCTTGATCCAACATTCACAAAATGATGATTAAATCCATTTACAATTTCATTTTCATCATGGATTTCATCGTCAACCTTCAGAAAATATTGTGAAATACCTGTTTTTTCTTTATGACTTTTCAGAACATTATTTATTACTCGCCATGTAGCTTTCATATCACCATTACTTTTATTTAATAAATCACTATAATATTCCTTCTTGTGTTTCCTTATAATCCCTACTAATTTATTTTTATACTTCTTATATTTCTCTTCAGCCTCTTGTGTTCTCAATTTCAAGAAACATGTATACAAATAATTATTTTTTTACAAGCATTTCTCAACCCTTTCGTCATCCATGGTTGGTCAACAACATTTCTCTTTGTACAATTATTTTGCACACAATTCTTTTCATACAGAGCTCCTAAAATATTCATAAACTCATCATATGATCTGTTCACATCATCAACATACACGTCTTTCCAGCTCTGTTTATGTAAATCATCTTTTAATTTGTCCATTGCTTTTTTTTTATGTGTTTATATATTTTTTCTTAATTGTAATTTCTTTTGTAATGCTTTGATCATTTTTATAAATCATGAAAACTGGTAAATGATCACTCAAATCACTCGTTAAAATACCTCCCATCACATCCCCATTTGTTACATTTGTGAAAATATTATTGATTATTGTAGCACTATGAGTTGTAATTCTTGTTGGTTTTGATATTAATGGATAAAGATTTAAACTATACAATGAATTTGTAAATGTACTGATGTTATTTGAATCTGTTTTATTTCCCAGGTCAATATTAAAGTCTCCACACAAAAAAAGCCTTTAATAAAACTCTTGTCCAAATAATTGTACGATTTTATCAGTGAATATTTCTATATTTGATCCTGGAGATCGATATACACAACTTATCAATATGTTTTTATCATTCTTGTTTATTATTTCTATTGTTATTATTTCCATGATATTATCAACAATTATTGGCATTTCATTAATTAATTTACATTTTATTTCATTTTTAACAAATAGAGCCACTCCACCACCTCTTTTGTTGCTTCTGTTCACATGATATAATTCATACCATTCCATGTGAACATTAGTTGTGTTTTCATCGTTGAGCCATGTCTCTGACAGTGCTATTATTGTAAATGTTCTGTTTAACTGTTTTAAATAATCTGTTATTTTGGATATATTTGCATCTAAACTTCTACTATTAAAGTGAATAATAGAGAGACCTCCATTTGTTATATTGATGTCATTAAACTGTTCTTCATTGTAATATTCACAGTCTTTTATTGCAGGGAAAAAATTTGTATCAATCACATCTTCAACATTGTATATTTTAAACTCTAAGTCGTCGTATGTTGCCATGTTTTAATGTATTTGTTCGTTTTATATTTTGTTAATTTCTTGTTTGTGAAGTTATGTCAATGATTTATCATCTGTCCTCTCCTGAGCTCATTTTAGTCTTTCCAGATCCTTCAGGTCTTTTATTATTTTAGCCTGAGATCCTTCCTCTAGTTTGATCCAAATGTTTCCATTTCTTGTCCAAGTTGATGCTATTTTTTTCTGTTTTTTTAAACAACCTAAACAGGGAAGACATATTGGTTTTAAGATAGAGATCACAGTGATGAGTAAGGTAGCTACAACCAGTAATAAATCTTAATGCACAGTGGTACACTGGATTCAATGACCATAGACAGCTGTTTGAAGCACACATATAAACAACATCGCTATAGTCAAGTACTGGCAAAAAAGTAGCCGCGATCAAAAGTAGGGATGGGGTCGATCCGATCCAGTATCAGTATCGGCCTCCGATACCAGCATAATTTACGTATCAGATTTTCCGATCCACCTGCCAATATTTCCGATCCATGATGAATGTTGGCTTCAAACTATGGAATGGATTTCCTGAACGGCGGCGTGTCTCATGAGCCCAGAGTAATAAGACCCGCCTCACATTCAGGAAATCCAGTTCATAGTTTGCAGCAGCTACAACATGAGGACTGAGTTAGCAGCACTGTGGCTAACAGCTAACAAACTTTTCATCTAAACATGTCCGCTGTGTGGAAGTATTTTACACTAAACACCACAAAACAAGACAGCAACGTGCACTGTCTGCAGAGCCATAGCGCCACATTAAACCACGGTAAAGTTAGTTTTACGATGGACATTCGAGCTCCGTGGCTTCAGCGGGCGCTGCTCTTTGTTCAACCCACAACAGGCGACTCGACCCCGGCCAGCCACGTCCAATCTGCCCCGCTCAGTCTGCCCGTCTCTGAGGAGGGACAGACTGAGCGCGGCTGATCCAAATCAGGCTGCCTGCTTCGAACTGAACAAGAAGAAGACATCGCTGAAGCCACGGAGCTCAAATGTTTACAGAGAAGATGCTAAACTTCATAATTAATGACCAACCACTATCAGTTGTAGAAAACAAAGGATTTCTCAGTTTGATACTTGCAGCCAAGATATAGTTTACCCTCCAGGAGATATTTATCAGTACAACAGTAGACAATCATAAAAAACATGATTTGAAAATTATTTATATTAAAAACATAAACAGCTACATTATAAAGTGATGTAAAATACTAAAAACAGGAACATGTCTGTTGGTTTATGCCATGAACTTAGCAGGTGTTTGAAGCCATTTAACATTTTATTTAATTCATTTATTCATTCATTTAAAAGAAACAATAAAAAAACATCAAAAAGAAATCATTGAATGAAAAGAGTGCAGAAAGAAGAAAATTCTTATATCTGCCCCTTATAAAAAATAAAATAACTTTAAACAATCACTTAAATTAATCACTTTAATATCCACTTTAAAACTAGGAATAAAAAAAAAACATGTTTTGTGTTAGCAGAATTTAATTCTAACTTTAAAACTTATCCAATATTAATACAACTTACCTCAAGTTGCCTTTTTGGACATACATGCATATATTTGTACAAATTGTACTTGAGAGGAGATTATTACAGCCTCGTATAAAATCTATGATGATCATAGTATCGGAACTGGATCGGTATCGGCCGATATTCAGACTCAGGTATCGGGATCGGAAGTTAAAAAAAAAAAGTGGATCGGTGCATCCCTAATCAAAAGCTTCCTTGCTCTAAGGGAGAAACATGATTTGCTTCTAAAAAAGAACCTGAGCTTCATCCTTAATTTTGAGATTAGGTGTTTCACATGAGATTTAAAAGAAAGCTCCTTGTCGATAGTTAAGCCCAGGTATTTATAACAGGAGACCCTCTCGAGAAGTTTACCTTGGGCAGTTTTTATTAGAGGGATATTCTCCAATGGGACAGATAAATTTGAAAAAAAAAAAAAAAAAAACATTTTTAGATTTATCAGCAATTAAGACCAATTTTAGTTGCTCAAGATGAATCTGCACCTCATCAAAAGCAGCCTGTAAGAATTTAAGTGCTTGATCAATTGAATTTGAACAACAGTAAATTACACAGTCATCAGCATAAAAGTGGTAGAAGGCATATTGCAAATTATCACACAGTGCAGTCTTGTAAATTGTAAATAAGATGGGCCCCAAGACAAAGCCCTGGGGTATGCCCTTTTTACTTTAAGAAAACTTGACCTTGCTCCAGCCATCTGTACACACTGTGTCCTAATTGCCAAATAATCTCCAAACCAGTAAGATGCTTCTTTGGAGATGCCCAGTTTGAGAAGAATTTTTACCAGAATAGTGTGATCCACTGTATCAAAAGCCTTGGATAAATCAATAAACAATAAAATGCCTTGGATAAATCAATAAACAATCAAATGCCTTGGATAAATCAATAAACAATCAAAAGCCTTGGATGAATCAATAAACAATCAAAAGCCTTGGATAAATCAATAAACAATAAAATGCCTTGGATAAATCAATAAACAATCAAAAGCCTTGGAT
>NC_056510.1:44127518-44131316 GCF_014905685.2 Nematolebias whitei | reverse complement strand
CAAAAGCCTTGGATGAATCAATAAACAATCAAAAGCCTTGGATGAATCAATAAACAACCAAAAGCCTTGGATGAATCAATAAACAATCAAATGCCTTGGATGAATCAATAAACGGAGCACAGCAACCCTTTCTAGATTCCAGTGCCTCAAACATTATTTAAAACTTTTAGAGCAGCAGTTGCTGTGCTGTTTCCTAAAACCAGACTGAAAAGGGTTTAAAAGATTATTTGTTTCTAAGAATTCTTTCAGTTGATCACAGAACAACTTTTCAAACACTTTTGCTTAAACAGTTAATTTACAGATGGGTCTATAATTGTTCACGATTGACGGCTCACCTCATTTTAATAATGGAAGAACCAATGCAGATTTCCAGACTTCAGGAACTTTGTTTGTGATAAGGCTTAGATTAAAAATACAAGTTAAAGGCTCATCGATCAAATCAGCAACTAGTTTTAGAAAGAAAGGTTCCAGACCAGTCCAAGCAACATGCGGCTCGGGTGGTCGCTGAGGCAAAAACTCGGGCATGGGAGGAGTTCGGAGAGGCCATGGTGAACGACTTCCGCACGGCTTCGAGGCCATTCTGGTCCACCATCCGGCGTCTCGGGGGGGAAAGCGGTACGCCACCAACACTGTTTATAGTGGGAGTGGTGTGCTGCTGACCTCAACTCGGGATGTTGTGGGTCGGTGGGCGGAATACTTTGAAGACCTCCTCAATCCCACCGGCACGTCTTCCACTGAGGAAGCGGAGCCTGGGGACTCTGGGTCGGGCCCTCCAATCTCTGGTGCTGAGGTCACCGAGGTGGTTAAAAAGCTCCTCGGTGGTAGGGCCCCGGGGGTGGATGAGATTCGCCCAGAGTTCCTTAAGGCTCTGGATGTTGTAGGGTTGTGTTGGCTTACACGACTCTGCAATATTGCGTGGACATAGGGGGAAGTTCCCCTGGATTGGAAGACCGGGGTGGTGGTCCCCCTATTCAAAAAGGGGAACCGTAGAGTGTGTTCCAACGACAGGGGAATCACGCTCTTAAGCCTCCCTGGTAAGGTCTATTCGGGGGTTCTGGAGAGGAGGGTCCGTCGGATAGTCGAACCTCGGATTCAGGAGGAGCAGTGCGGTTTTCGTCCTGGCCGTGGAACACTGGACCAGCTCTACACCCTCAGCAGGGTCCTGGAGGGTGCGTGGGAGTTTGCCCAACCAGTCTACATGTGCTTTGTGGACTTGGAGAAGGCATTTGACCGTGTCCCTCGGGGGACGCTGTGGGGGGTACTCTGGGAGTATGGGGTACCGGGCCCTTTGATACGGGCTGTTAGGTCCCTGTATGACCGGTGTCAGAGCCTGGTCCGTATCGCCGGCAGTAAGTCGGGCTTGTTCCCGGTGTGAGTTGGACTCCGCCAAGGTTGCCCTTTGTCACCGATTCTGTTCATAACTTTTATAGACAGAATTTCTAGGCGCAGCCAAGGTGTTGAGGGGATCCGTTTTGGTGGCCTTAGGATTGCGTCTCTGCTTTTTGCAGATGATGTGGTCTTATTGGCTTCATCAGATCATGATCTACAGCTTTCGCTGGAGCGGTTCGCAGCCGAATGCGACGCGGCCGGGATGAAGATCAGTTCCTCCAAATCCGAGGCCATGGTCTTGAGCCGGAAAAGGGTAGAGTACCCTCTCTGGGTCAGGGAAGAGGTCCTGCCCTCATCTATGGTCTCGAGCTGTGGGTTGTGACCGAAAGAATGAGATCTCGGATACAAGCGGCCGAAATGAGTTTTCTCCGCAGGGTGTCTGGGCTCTCCCTTAAAGACAGGGTGAGAAGCTCGATCATCCGGGAGGGACTCAGAGTAGAGCCATTGCTTCTCCACGTCGAGAGGAGCGTTGAGGTGGCTTGGAAATCTGGTTAGGATGCCTCCTGGACGCCTCCTTGGTGAGGTGTTCCAGACACGTCCCACCGGGAGGAGACCCAGAGGAAGACCCAGGACACACTGGAGGGACTATGTTTCTCGGCTGGCCTGGGAAAGCCTCGGGATTCCCCCGGAGGAGCTGGACTATGTGGCTGGGGAGAGGGAAGTCTGGACATCCCTACTTAGGCAGCTACCCCCACGACCCGACCCCGGATAAGCGGAAGAAAATGGATGGATGGATGAATACTGTATCATACAATGCAGCCACACAGTGCAGCGGCAATAAACATATTAGTTGTCACAGATGTTGATGTTGTAGCTGTTTTATACTGTAGTACTTTGAGATTGTAAAATGTAAAGTGCAGTTCAAATTGAATAAATCATCATTATACAGTAAATGTAGATAACGTAAATGTTTAACATCTCATTAAAATACACCAAAATGCAAGAAATTGCACCTACATAATGCCAAAATTTTAGGCGGAGGACCCTCAGACCCCCCTGCCAGCCTTCCTGTTATTTGCATTTTATTTGAATCGGTTTACAAATTAAGCCCTGAATATACCGTATATTACACTATTACTGTTTAGTGTATTTCTTAGATCCTTGTATACAGTTTATTTTTATACTTTATACTTTTGTTATTTTTGGGTGTAACTGGGACCGTGACAACACAATTTCGTTTCACCTCATGTACCACATGTGATACGGATGACAACAGAGAACCTTGAAGGTGAACAGTTACCTAAAGGAAAGCTGCTGAGTTGTGGCAGACCGTTGATGTTTGCATTGATTCTGATCAAAGCTTCGTCCAGTCTCTCTCCATCAGCCTCTAAATCAGCCGTTTCCTCCAGAACACACAGGAACAGCTGAAGAACAAAACCTCATACTGACTCAATTTTATCAATCAGCATCAACAACAGATAATATTTACAGGTTGAGTAATCACAGAACTCCTATATTAATCAATCTAATTTGAACAGTATGTGATCAGTTGGCGGTAAGTTTCAATACATGTGAAGTTAGCAGATACCTCATTAGGAGTCCGCAGATGTTTAACTCTGACTTTAAAGCGTTCTCCTTCCTGTGGCAGGTTTGGGTGAACAAAGGGACCCAGCAATGGCTCCTCTGGGCCCATTAAGCCCTGAAAGCACAGAATCTGCAGCAGTCTTACACTAAAATGTTCCAAGACTTCACAAACGAGCAACTCTCAAGCCCCGTCCACACTACTTTTGATATAAAAATGAAATTCAGATTTTTTTTCAATAGTGGTTCTGTGGCTATTAATTTTTGATCTAAAAAGGAAACTGTTGATAAATATTTTTTAAGAAAGTGTTTTGAAAGAAATTTCAGCACATTCTTTCTGTATTTTTTTTTATACATTATTATTGTGGACATTCTTGCCATCTGGTTGCATGGTATGGGTGTTTAAGAGTTTTGCTTTCAAATGTCTGGGCCATAATTCTTTGTACACAAAGAAAATATGTTTTAACCGTCAGATGGTCTTTTAACATTATGATAGTTTTCTTTTGGGTGGGGGGATGGGGGGTTCTACCTGGATTACTGAGCATGCATCAGGAAGGCCCTTTAGGCTTTGTCAAAAAAAATTTATTGACTGCACCAAAATGAAAAAGAAATAAAACAGAAAAAAACGAATGCGTGGCTGAGGGGACCCCCCACACCCCCCCCCCCCACAGAGACCTTCTGAGGGTTAAAAATGTACAGAGAAGTGTAGACAGGACCTGGGATTGTGTTCACACCTGAAAGCAAAATGCACTGAGACTGACTGAGGCAGCAGCTGGAGGACTGCTGGCGGCTGATCGACTTTCTTAGTCCCAGTGAACCATCTGAGCCTTATAGTATAGTGTATATACATATATATACACTATACTATAACATACTACTGAGCCTTAT
>NC_056510.1:44116673-44127508 GCF_014905685.2 Nematolebias whitei | reverse complement strand
CTACTGAGCCTTATAACGTACTATACTAATATATATATATATATATATATACATATATATACACTATACTATAACATACTACTGAGCCTTATAATGTACTCATTGTCATAGAGCCAAGACAGTTTATAATCTGAAGCAGTGCTAAATATAGTTATCAAACAGTTTCATCAATGTTCTGTTTCCAATAATAAAAAGAAAATCTAGAAAAAAATTACAATTTGTTTAACCGTTGTGTGTGACCAAGTGTTAAACAAACAGTAAAATGAGTTGTTCACAGTTAACCTTAAGATGTCTTCTAGATTTGTGAAAGTCTGCTCAGAAACCGAAGTGTTAAGTTGGTGTTCAGCTTTAAATGATAACTGTGTATAGCCTAGGTACATTAAAGAAGCAGTTTCAGTTAGCAGTTGTGATTTAAGTGTCAGTACCTCAGTATTTATATCCCAGTCATCCAGGACGGGTGCAGCAGGCATCACAGTCAGCTTCTGCAGAAGAGCACAGACATTCCTCAGTATTCTGTAAAACACGGATTGAAGAAAATTTAAGAAACAATGATAAACGTCCTTCAGACAGGAAGACGATATTTTGTCTGATGCATTTTATGTTGTGCACTCATTATGTGATTTCAGAAACAAGACAGCGTCTGTTTATATAAAAATATCAGCTACAGCATATGCTCATGCATGCTCAATAATCCAGGTAGAAAAATCTAAAAAAATAAGTCAGGACTTCTGGACAAGTTACATTTTTTTGTTGAAACTTTTCGTCTTTAATCTAAAAAACTTCAGTCTGAGGAGCAGTAACAAGCTCAGTCTTATAAATAGCACCTTCTCATGGTGGATCAACCAGTTTGTTATTGACATCCAGAACCAGCTGCTCACATGATCAATGACCATAACAATGGGTCATTAGCACACTGATGGCTGTTTACTATTCACAGAGGGCTGAGTGATACTAGCAATAACAGCATTGTAAGAGGGGGACAGTTGAACACAGTGTTGCCAGACCTCGCAATAGAAACAAACAACCAGCTCTATGAAAACAAGCCCAAAAAAGCCCAACTGGCAACCCACCACATTAGTTTTTAAACAGTATAAACATACATTTATTATGGCATTGCACATAAACAGCAAAATTATTATTAACAATTTGAATAACATACTTTTAAGCTCTCGGCCACAGTATGAGTGTTTGGAGTGGGCGCCCACAGACATATTTGTGCATGTCTGTGTGCACCTGTCGCCTCACCAACATGGACGGGAGTGATAAACAGGCAACAGGGGCATGGAAGGGACAAACTACCTACTACCACTCGTCTTTTGCTTTATTGTGCGGAGCTGTTTCACTTGGAAAGAAAGGCAACCCAAATAAGCAACCACAATCAAAACAAGCTAAAAAAAAAATCGCGACTCAAAAAATATGCAACCAACTTTAGGAAAAAAACAAGCCCAAAGTTGCTTATAATAAGCGGACTTGGCAACTATGCTCCTGTTTAATGATGGACGGTTTCTTTTCACAAAGATGGCCTCCTTTACTCCTCTCTCAAACCATCGTTCCTCTCTGTCCAGGATGTGAACATCTTCATCCCTGAAAGAGTGACCGCTGGCCTGGAGATGAGTGTAGACCTCAGAGTCCTGGCCTGATGATGTTGATCTTCTGTGCTGGGCCATCCTTTTGGCCAGTGGCTGTTCAGTTTCCCCGATGTAAGACTGATCACCCTCCTGACACTGAACAGCATACACAATATTACTCTGTGCCGGGGGACTGGATCTTTGGGATGAACCAGTCTTTAATGTATTTTGGGTTTGAATTAGGGGTTGCACGACTTCATATTTTTTAAAAGTCGACTTCAACATGATTAAAGTTGACATCGACTAGTCACTGTGACGTCATCGGAACTCAAGACTCATATTCACAAAAATGGTCATTATTTACAATAAAAAAGAACAAAAAATCGGGAGCATATATTTATGCTTCTGCTATTTATCAAACTGTAAATAAGTCAGAGGAAAACCAAAACTATTATTAAGCTGTAAAAGTGAAAGAAACGTGCAGCACGTAAAAAAACAAAACTAAAAACATGAGGTGGGCGGTGGTGGACTCCACCACTGTGGATTAAATAAAATAAAACTAAAGACTGGTGAGGGTGGAATCCACCACTGCCTGCTGACGTGGTTGCTGGGTCCAGTCCAGTTAAGCTTCAGGTGTCGCTGGCAGTGATTAAAATGGGTGTTTTTTTACCTTTTTCAACCGGACGGTCAGCGCGCTGGTGATCCAAATTGGATCGTTAGCCGCACGCATCCTCTAACACAATCAAACGCCTGACACCAACCCAGGCCACCCATCTAGTACATTAATGTGTTGGATGTTCCTGGAGTGAAGCAAATACAATGTGGTGATGAGGAGATTGTTTCTGCTGATAAAAGTGATAACAAATGAATAAAAAATAAAAACGGTATTCTGACCTGACGGGGCTGTTTGAGCTCAGATCCCCCTCACATGGGACTTGGACAATTTGCTTTCAGTTAAGAAATTCTAAACAGTTTTACTCCTATCGTGCCGATATGTATGGTATGGTATGGGCAATGGCATTTAGTTACGCACAAAAAGAAATCATGAGAAAATCAGGGAAATTAGTTAAATGGATAAATATTTAGTTTTTATCCGTTTGTGTCTTCAAATAAACAACAGGGGTGAATATGTTTACCAACAAATGTTGAAGATTTGTACAGTTGTTGTTTCTGCTGGTCTCAACCTGAGTGGACAGAACTTTTGGGGTGGATGGCCGAGCCAAAACCTTCGAGATGGGATGAACATTCTAGATGTTGCTGAGCACATCTATTGAGAAATGGAGAGGTGAGGGGGCTCCATCTGGACGCGTGTCTCTTCCTCTGGACCTCCACCCAAACAGCAGCAACAAGACCAAGATGGAGACTGCTCTGAAATCAACTGATGAGAACTGAACTGAGCCACAATGACCCCTCCTGGACGCTCTGCATCTTCAGGATCGAGGGGAGAGAGCAGCCAGTCGATGGGTCCTCTGGCCTAATGAAGTGCAGGAGAAGAGTCCTCTTCCTCCTTCAGTACGACATTAAACCCTCACCTCTCTTCACCGGGCAGCGAACCAGAGCGCCGTGAAAGGAGGATGAATTTATTCACCATAAAAAATTGGCATTAATGTGTGTAACCACCTTTGTCTTATTTACAGGTATTTTCACGGTCAGCTGTCATGGGTTGTTTGGTTTACGCTAGCATCAGCTGAATTTAGGTTGCAGGCAGAAAATAATGTGGTGTCATTTCGGTTGAAGGGTTCGTATAGGTTTCCATTTTCATAATAAATGTTTTTTTTGTGATTATCTACATATATAATCAGAAAAATGCACTTGTGAAGGAAAAAATGATATTTGTAATTTCTGTGCATACGAAGCTTCAGAGGAACAGTTTCTGATCATGTCTGTGTTCTGAGTGGGCAGACAGCTGCAGCTTCCATGTCAGACAGCTCCAGAGCTTTCCTGTGTTTGTCCATGAGGTACACAAGACCGATGACGTGCAGTCAGTGTTTTTTAAATACAGAGGAGTCTGAGACTTTCTTAACTCATTCCGGGGATGACTCTTTCATGTCAGTATGTTGACTGAGTTCCTTTGCAAAGATAAAACTTAAAAGACAAAGGAATATTTTCTACCACACTTTTCTTTTTGATAAATCCTATAATTAAGGTTGGCTTGTTGTGCTGCCTTAAGCTTGGACTACGAGAGGACAAACTTGACCTCATTTCCTTAATTGATTTGCTAAAATTGAATACCGTAATTGCCGGTGTATAAGCCGCTACGGTTTTCTCACACTTTGTACACCGCGGTTTATTTGCAGGAGCATCTTATTTATGGTTTTTTTTTCATAATTTTTATAATTTATATTTTTATATTTTATTTTGACAGACTTCCTGTCGTCTCTCGGCAGCTTCCTGCTGCTGACTAACATTTTCTTTTGACAGAGCTGGGGGCTCACACAGCCCTCTCTCGGGGGTGGACTTTGTTAAACACAGAGTGAACGCCCTCAGGTCAGATCAGATCCATAACTTCTCACTCACGGTTTCAGGTTTCCTACCGTAACTCCACCCACTCTGTCATCACGTGACCAGAAGTGCCACGGAATATAGCAGAAATCAGCAACAAACTCAAAGCTACGCTCGGCAGAATGCAGATCTTAAAGTCATCTACCTGGAAGCTGCAGCAGAGGCGTTCCAGCGGGCAGAGGAGGAAGCGCTGCTCACGGCTTAAGAGGAGAGGATACCGGGCGGGGTTATGGTGAGGCTACGAGCTAACGCTAAAGCCGGTAAACTCCCCATGCCGTCTCTCCTTCTATCGAATGTCCGCTCGTTGGACAACAAGATGGATTTACTTCGTCTGAGAGCGGGCGCCTCAGAAGAGATGATGAAGTGTGCGGTACTTTGCCTCACAGAAACGTGGATTACAAACGAAACGCCGGATACAGTCTTCCAGCTGGATGACAGACTTTTTTTTCGAGCAGACCGCTGCAACGAACTAACGGGGAAATCACGGGGAGGCGGAGTATGCATTTACGTGAGTAAAAGTTGGTGCACGAACTGTACTATTGTACATAGCTCATGCTTGAAGTCTTTGGAGCAAATAACAGTGAAATGTTGGCCACATTATCTACCCCGCGAGTTCACGGTGACTTTCATCACTGTCGTTTACATTCCTCCGGACGCTAATGCTAATGAATCACTGCAGGAGCTTCATGATATCATCAGCTCGCTGCAGAGCAAACACCCCGAGGCTCTTTACGTGGTAGCCGGAGACGTTAACCACGTGAATCTAAAGGACTGTCTCCCAAGCTTTAATCAACATGTGGCGATTCCGACACGTGGAGACAAGACGCTGGACCGTGTTTACACGAACGTAAAAGATGCATACAAAGCCGAACCCCGTCCCCACCTAGGACTGTCAGACCACATCTCAATCATCCTGGCTCCTGCTTACATGCCCCCGCTGAGACGCTCCAGACTGGTACAAAATAAAGTTAAATGTTGGATCCAGGACAGTGGCCCCATACTGAGAGATTGTTTTGACCGAATAGACTGGCAGGTTTTCAGAGAAGCTGCTGAAAATGGAGGATTGCTTGATCTGGATCAATACACATCCTCAGTTCTGGGTTACATTAGTACATGTACTGACACCGTCTCCACTATCAGAAATGTTAAAAGCTACCCAAACAGAAAACCTTGGCTGAATGCAGAGGTGCGAACCCTGCTGGAAGCCAGGAACGCCGCCTTCAGGTCTGGAAACTCAGAAGAGCCGAGTAGGACAAGAAAAGAGCTGGTTGCTGGTATTAAGAGGGCCATGGCCACATATGCACAGAGGATCGAGGGTCAATTCATCTCACAAGACCCTCGGAGCAAGTGGAGGGGCATTAAGTGCATAACAGATTATAAAAGAAGAAGTGAACAATGCCCAAGACCCATCTCTGCCTGATGCCCTCAACAAGTTCTATGCACGCTTTGAAGACCTGAACAGACCACCCAGCAGCAGACTCACCTCACCACCGGATGAAGATCATCTCAGAGTGACCTCAGCCGAAGTAAGGAGTACTTTCAGGAGGATTAATCCGCACAAAGCAACTGGCCCAGACAACATCCCCGGAAAAGTGTTGAAGGAATGTGCTGATCAGCTCTGCGAGGTGCTGGCAGACATCTTTAACACCTCACTTACCCTAGAGACAGTTCCCACCTGCCTGAAGACTGCCACCATCATCCCAGTCCCAAAAAGCTCTACCGTGACTGGTCTGAATGACTATCGGCCAGTGGCCCTCACCCCGATAGTCACTAAATGCTTCGAAAAACTGGTCATGACTCACAACAAAACAACCATCAACATCAACGAGGACCCTCATCAGTATGCATACTGTGAGAACTGATCAACAGAGGATGCCATCTCCTCTGTGGTCCACACTGCGCTCAACCACCTGGAGCAGAAAAACTCTTACGTTCGTATGCTCTTTGTGGACTTCACATCCGCCTTCAACACCTTGATCCCCCAAACCCTGATGGACAAACTATCCATACTAGGACTAAGCCCCTCCATTTGCAACTTGGTACTAGACTTAACAAACAGACCACAGTTAGTGAGGATCCACAACTTCTCCTCCTCCACCATTACCCTCAGCACTGGCTCTCCTCAGGGATGTGTGTTGAGCCCCCTCCTGTTTACTCTGCTCATGTATGATTGTACAGCTCCCCATCCAGGCTGTCACATTGTAAAGTTTGCAGATGATAAAGCGGTGGTGGGATGCATCACAAACAATGATGAGTCCAGCTACAGGCAAGAGGTGGAACACCTGGAGAGCTGGTGCAGAGAGAATAACCTTCACATCAATGTGAAGAAGACAAAGGAGATGATTGTGGACTTGAGAAGGAACAAAAACATCTACACCCTCCGGAACATAAGAGGATCTGCGGTGGAAGTGGTCTCCAGCTACAAGTACTTGGGTGTACACATGAATGACAACCTCAGCTGGAGCAACAACACCACCAGCCTGATCAAGAAAGCTCATCAGAGACTCTACTTCCTCAGACGGCTGAGGCGAGCTGGTCTGGGAAGCTCAGTCCTCACCTCCTTCTACAGGTGTGCAGTGGAGAACATCCTGTGCTCCAGCATCAACGTATGGCATGGACGCTGCACAGCTGCAGAAAGAAAAGCTTTGCAGAGAGTGATGAAGGCTGCACAGAAGACTGTCGGAGTCAGCGTCCCCACCATCACAGACATCTACACCTCTAGATGCAGGAAGAGGGCTACCTGCATCATGAAGGACCTCATTCACCCAGCGCGCACACACTTTTTGCCCCACTCCCCTCAGGAAGGAGGTTGAGGAGCATTAAGTGTAGAACCACTAGACTGAGGAACAGCTTCTACCCTGAGGCTGTTAGACTCATGAATCTCTAACTAGAATAATCACTGTGAAAAACCACATCATGTTGCTGCTGATCTGTTTCATGTTGCTGCTGATCTGTTTCATGTTGCTGCTGATCTGTTTAAATGTTTATGTGTTCATGCGTGCACATCCGCTCACACGGACTCATGTTCATGTTTGTGCTGATGTTCAATGTTTTTATGTTATGAGTGCTTAGTGTATATTTAGTTGATGTTTTTCTTAGTTCATATCTTAGATGTTATTACTGTTTTTCTTATACATTTTATTGTTGGATGTAAATGGGACCCTGTGTACATAATTTCGCACCACCACATGTACCACATGAGGTGTGAATGACAAAGAATCTCTGACTCTGACTCTGAACTACCTTTATGTCCTCTCTAACTGCATCCACATATCTCTTCTTTTGCCTTCATCTGTCTTTTTCCTGGCAGCTGCATTTCTAACATCCTTCTACCAATATATCCATGGTCCCTCCTCTTGACATGTCCAAACCATCTCAGTCTGGCCTCCCTAACTTTATCTCCCAGTTGTTCAACCTGTGCTGTACCTCTGATTATCACATTCCTAATCTTATCCAGCCTTGTCACTCCTAAGGAGAACCTCAGCATCTCATTTCTGCCACTTCCAGTTCTTTCTCATGTCTTTTTGTCCATGTCTCTGTCTCCAGACCATACAATATAGCTGGTCTCACCACTGTCTTGTAAAAGTTTCCTTTGACATTTGCTGACACCCTTTTGTCACAAATCACTCCTGAAACTTTTCTCCATCCACTCCATCCTGCCTGGACTCTTTCACTTCTTTACCACATTCCCCATTTCCCTGGACAGTGGACCCCAAGTACTTAAAGTCCTGCACCTTTGTGACCTCTGCTCCTTGTAGCCTCACTGTTCTACCAGCCTCCTTGTCAATTACACACATGTACTCTGTCTTACTATGGCTGACTTTCATTCCTATTCTTTCAAGTGCATACCTCCACGTCTCCAAGTTCTCTTCCACCTGTTCCCTGTTCTCACCACAGATCATAAAGTCATCTGCAAACATCATCGTCCATGGGAATTATTGCCTGACCTCATCTGTTAGTCGGTACATCACCAGAGCAAGCAAGAAGGGGCTCAGAGCCGATCCTTGATGCAATCCCACCTCCACCTTGAAGCTATTTGTCACTCCTACAGCACAACTCACCACTGTCCTGCTGTCCTCATACATGTCCTACTGTCCTCATACATGTCCTGCTCTCCTCATACATGTCCTGTACCAGTCTAACATACTTTTCTGCCACTCCAGATTTCCTCATGCAATACCACACCTCCTCCCTAGACACTCTGTCATATGCTTTTTCTAAATCCACAAAGACACAATGGAGTTCTTTCTGACCCTCTCTGTATTTCTCCATCAGCATCCTCAAAGCAAAGATGGCATCTGTGGTGCTCTTTCTTGGCATGAAATCATACTGCTGCTCACAGATAGTCACCTCTTGTCTAAGTCTTGCTTCTACAACTCTCTCTCAGATCTTCATCGTGTGGCTCATCAATGTAATTCCCCTGTAGTTGCAACAACTCTGTACATCACCCTTGTTCTTAAAAATGGCCACAAGCACACTTCTCCATTCCTGAGGCATTTTCTCACCCTCAAATATGCCATTGAATATTTGAGTCAAAAACCTCACTGCCATCTCTCCAAGACATTTCCACACCTCCACTGGTATGTCATCAGGTCCTACTGCCTTCCCCTTTTTCATTCTTTTCAGAGCTTTCCGGACTTCACCCTCACTAATCTTTCCCACTTCCTGGTCCACAGTTTCTATGACCTCTACTCTTGTTTCTCTTTCATTCTCTTCATTCATTAGCTCCTCAAAGTACTCCTTCCATCTTTCCATCACACTCTCCTCACTTGTTAGAACATTACCATTCCTATCTTTAATAAGCCTAACCTGCTGCACATCCTTTCCAACCTGATCCCTCTGTCTTGCCAATCAGTACAAGTCCTTCTCACCCTCTTTAGTTTCCAGTCTCCCATACAACTCATCATACGCCCTCTGCTTTGCCTTAGCTAACTCTCTCTTTGCTCTACATTGCATCTCCTTTTATTCCTGTCTCCTCTCTTCAGTCCTCTCACTGTCATATTTCTTTTTGGCTAATCTCTTTCTTTGAATGGTGTCCTGCACTTCACTTTTCCACCACCAGGTTTCCTTATCCATTTTCTGTCCAGATGACACACCAAGTACCTTCCTACCTGTCTCTCTAATTACTTTTGCTGTAGTAGTCCAGTCATCTAGAAGCTCTTTCTTACCACCCAGAGCCTTTAACAGCTCCTCTCTGAATTTTTCACAACATTCTTCCTTCTTCAGCTTCCACCATTTGGTCTTCTTCTCTGATTTTACTCTTTTTCTCTTCTTCAGAACAACAGTCATTCTACACACAACCACCCGATGCTGTCTGGCCACGCTCTCCCCTGCCACAACCTTACAGTCTCCAATCTCCCTCAGGTTTCCTCTTCTACACAGAATGTAGTCGACCTACGTACTCCTTCCTCCACTCTTATAGGTCACTATGTTCCTCCCTCTTTTGGAAATAGGTATTGACTATAGCCATTCTCTTGGTAAAACCCACCACCATCTGTCCTTCCTGGTTTCTTTCCTTGACACCAAACCTACCCATCACTTCCTCATCCCCTCTGTTTCTTTCACCAATATGTTCATTCAGGTCTGCTCCGATCACCACTCTCTCCTCCCTGGGAATACTCTCTATCACTTCATCTAGATCTTTCCAAAATGTATCTTTCTCCTCCTCATCACATCCAACCTGTAAAGTATAACCACTAACGATGTTTAGCATCAGACCTTCTACTTCTACCTTCAGACACATCACCCTATCTGACACTCTTCACCTCTACTACATTCTTTGCCAACTCCTCCTTTAAGACCACCCCTACCCCATTTCTCTTTCTATTCACACCATGGTAAAACAGTTGGTGAACCATGCTCCAATGCTGCGAGCCTTTCTGCCCTTCCATTTGGTCTCTTGGACACATAAAACATCTACCTTCCTTCTCTGCATCATGTCAGCCAGCTCTTTACCTTTGCTTGTCATTGTCTCCACATTTAGAGTTTCAACCCTTAGTCCTACATTCTTCACTTTCCTCTTCTCCCTCTGTCTCCTGACACGTTTCCCTCCTCGTGATCTTCGACTTACAGTAGCACAATTTCCGCTGGCACCCTGTTTGTCAACAGCACCGGTGGCGGTCTTTGTTAACCCGGGCCTCGACCGATCCGGTATGGTTTGATTTTGATGAACTCACATTATTGTTTTGGCAAAAGTGTTTTACATCGGATACCATTCCTGACAACCCTCACCATTTACCTGGGCTTGGGACCGGCACAAGAGATACACTGGCTTGTGCTCCCTAGTGGCACCCTAGTGGACTGAAAGCCAAAACTATCACCACCGAAAACTAGATCGAAGATTTTAATGGTGAGCCATCGTGGTGTCTGGGATTTATGAGACGAAAAGGACTTTCCATCAGGGCGAGGACGACTTTGTGTCAGCAACTCTCTCTGGACTACGAAGAAAAACTTACCAACTTCCGCACGTTTACTCAAGAAAAGATGGAGGAAAATTCCATCAGGCCAGACGAGGTTTTACATATGGATGAAGTGCCTTCAGCATTTGACCTGCCGCTCTCTAAAACTGTTAACAAGAAAGGTGCATCACGCTGAAAACAACGGGCGGGCTCAACCTGGGCGTCTTCTTGCCTGGTGGTGGCCGCGGCGTGTTGCTTGGCTGGGGGGCTGGGCTGTAGGGGGCTGTGACTGGGGTGGGGCATATTGGGGGCTCTCGCGTGGGGGGCTCTGTGCTTTGGGACCGGGGGAGTCTGGGCTCACTGGGTG
>NC_056510.1:44105508-44116273 GCF_014905685.2 Nematolebias whitei | reverse complement strand
GGGGTGGGGGGGGGCGCTCTTGGTCGTTGTGGTGCTCTATTTCTGACTGTTTGGGCACTCCTGGCTGATTGTCCCGGTTGGGGTTTGGTGGCCTCTCTGGTTGGGGGCTGGGTGTTGGGCTGGGAATCGGGTTGGGGCGTCTGGACGGTTTCGGGATAGGTCTGGGTTGCTGGCCCTGGTTCTGGTTGGTCCTCGGGGGCTATGTGCCGGTCCGTGGCCTTGATCCCTGGTGGTGCGGCTGCCACCTCCTCCTAGGTATCTCTGTTAGAGCCTCTCTCCCCTGGTGGATCTCGGAGAGTGGGGGTGCCTATTGGGGTCAGTGGGGGAGCTGGTCCCCTGGGGGGGCATTGCCACCTCAGTTCACCTCCCCATCTCGACGTCCTCCTCTGCCCACTCCACCACACCATCACTCAAACAGGGTTTTGGGGTTCAGGTGCACTACTGAGCTACGGGGAGAATCATCCATCTCCGTGGCTGGTGGGATCCTGGGCCCTAATTTTAATATACAACCTAGACACTCACTTATAACACTCTCACGACACATGCTTATATAGGATCTGGAGTGGGCACATGGTCGCACTTAGGTGGTAGGATGTACAATCATTTCCACCTCCCGGACCTGTGCCCACTCTCATATGTAGCATGTAGACATTTAGGGTTCTGGGCGGAGATGAGGGGTCAACGGGCACCACCTGCTCTCTGGGCAAGAGGTGGGTCTGTGCCGGTCGCTACCTCATCCCCCCATTTTAAACGCACTGTATAACAACATGCATCAACACCATATTCGAGTGGGAGGAGGAGGAAGTGGGTCTGTTCATAATTTATTTATGCATATATAGAATTTTTTTTTTCTTTCACAAACACCTCCTTTCTCCGTGTGACACTAGGGGTCGGGGATGGGGGGGCGGCGCATTGTTGGGGTCTGGGCTGTGGGTGGGCTTTGGGCCTTAGGGGCGGTTGGTGATGGGGCCGGTGCTTCGGCTCCCCCTGGGCTGTTCCGATTCTTTCAATCTAGGTTCCTGGTTGCGATGGTCGGCACTTTGACCGGGGTGGCTGCCGGCTTTCGGCGGGGGGTCGGCTATGGTAGTGTACGTGTGGTCATTTGTGATGTAGGGCGGCGGTTGGGGGCGTGGCTTCACCTCATCAGGGCACTGGTTGGTCTTCCTGTGTGGCATTTGCGGTGGGGGTGCTGTGTGTGCGGGGGGTGCGTAAGTGGCGTGCTGGGGCGTCTCCGGGCCTATGGTGCGGAGCTCTTGATGTGGGAGCTGGCCCTCCTCGGCTGCAGCTCCCTGCTGCTCTTCCCCTTGGGCTGGGGCCGGCCTGTGGTCGCTGTCAGGTAGATGGTGCATGCGGTCAGCCTGACAGAGATTCTGTCGGGCTATCTGTGTGTGCCTGTTTGTTGCTCAGGTTGGGTTTTTGGTGGTCCCCCCTCTCTTGGATCAATTTGGGCCCCACGTTTGGTGTGGGGCCCACTACCCCCGGTCGTGCCCCCCTCTGGCGGGGGGCCCCCTTGCCGCCGGTGCATTGGTGGCTCTCGGCGTCTGGGCTGGGTGGTGGGGTGTACGTCGGTCCGCCCTGGTTGCTGCCTGGGTGCCCTGGCTCTGTCGGGGCTCTGCTGGGGGGTGGTATGGCCTCGGGGCTCGGTGTCCATGGCCAGATCTACTTGGGGGGGGGGGGGGGCAGGGGTTGCCGGCCGGACCTGTGGGCTCGTCGCTGCAGCTTCCTGGAGGCTCTGCATTGTGGTTGCTGGGGTCACCCGGTTCTTTCCTCTGCTCCTCTCTGGGGGGGGTGGGGGGTGGGGGGTGCGGTTCTCCCTGTTGGGAGACTCCTGGGGCTCCGGGCCTGGGGGCCACTGTGTGACTGTGGCTCCGGTCCTCCCTATGTTGCCATTGTGTCCTGGGGGGGGCGGGTCTGTGGGCCCCCGCATCCACTATTGGGCATTCTTTTGGAGAAATCTGGTGGTGGCGGGCGTGCTTGCGCGGGTGTTTGGATTCAGGTGCTTTGACAGATGCACGCTGGGTTGGGTAGTGGTGGAAGCTAGATGATTCCTTGTGCCATGTCGAATGTTTCATGGTGATATTGTGGGTGGCATTGTGCTGTGCATGTTGTTTTGTTGTGGTGGTCTCTGGTTTTATATATTTCTCTTTTATTTATTAATTTTTTTTCATCTTCTTTCTTCTCTTTCTTTAAAAAAATAAAATAAAAAATAAAAAATTTGAGCGATGATGATAAGTTCATTGAAACACTTCACAATGTTTCTACACTTAAACTGAGCTCAAAAAAAAAAACAACCGGCCTTGAGCGAACACATTTCACGTGCGTTCTGAGCTGCACAGCATCCGGACAAAAGCTTCCTCCGCTGGGCAGATTATTGTGCAACACCGTGTACACGTATAAAAAGACTGAGCTTTAGGCGGACATGCCCTGTGGAGGTACGCGCGTACCTCTGCGTACAGACATATGCAGGAGTATACTGGGGGTCTTTAGTTTGTCCTAGTCGACTTTGTGTGTGTGTGTGTGAGTGTGTGTGTGTGTGTGTGTGTGGGGGGGGGGGGGTGTCTGCAGATACAGTGAGTGGGTGAGGCAGACACTATTAGGCAGAAAGAAACAGTCCGACTGACAGAGACACTTTGCCCCTTTTCCACTGTCACAGTGCGGATCAGATCAGATTGGGTCTCGTTGTGTTTCCATTTACATTTCTGGACCGGCTCTGTAGGCGGGGACTAGAATCCAACTCGTCTTACCACCTGGTGGCAGTAGTGCTCCCTTAAGCTACTTACTAGCCACCACTAAACGTATTAGAAGAAGAACACCCTGAAGGTTTTGTCACAAGATGTTGTGGAAGAGATGTCCTGCTCTAATGGAGTACCTCATGAGCTGGAACTTTTAAACCTGATTCATAATCCTACCTTACTGCCTTCCTGCTGCTTTAAATACATGTATTTTCCATTTTAGTATAGATTTTTACAATAAAGATGTATTAAAAATATCTTCACTTTTATTATTTGCAGATATGCACAAGGTTCATGTTTAAATTGCAAAACATCACACTGTGCTGTAATGTTTGAAACTGCTTTTACAATAAGATACAGACTTGAAAACAATTAGATTAAATTTTGTCCTTGAATTTTAAAGATTTGTCTTTCATTAAATTTAAAAACATAAATGTATTACTTATTAATCTAAAAAAGTTAAGTTAAGTCTGGTCCTCTGGACATTCAAAAAACAAAACAAACAAAAAACATTTATTGTTTATTTATTATGAACTGTATTGTTTGTTTTGTGAATGTCCAGAGGACCAGACTTAACTTTTTAGATTTTTCTACCTGGATTATTGAGCAGCATCAGGATATTAATTAATAAATAGTCAGTTGGTCTGTGAACACCATGGGGTCCTAGAAGAGTTGAAGAGGAGGCTGTTGATGTCTGTGCCTCCCTGGTGAAGATGCTGCTCCCACAACCCTGAAGCAGAAGATGATGGATGGATGGATGACAAAGGAGGAGACCATCAAACAGCAGGAGTGGTCAGTTCAGGTGAACTCCTGCCTGTTTGCTTCAGATCAGCTGTTCAAATCTCTGCAGGTTCAAATAAAAGGTGCGCCAGGACTTTCAGCTGAATCTCTCAGGCCACAGTTGTACGGATGATAAACGATAAATAACTGATAACTGATGACTGATAATTGATAACTGTACTTTCTGAATTTTTGACTGTTTTTGTCTCACTTCATCCTAGAACAAAACATTTATAACATAATAACAGTTGAGCAGATTCTGGTAATATTTTCTTAGGATCCATTAAAGATCAAATGCAATTGGAAATTCTTCTCAACTTCCAGTATGAATTTAAACAAACACTATATGAACTTAACATTGTAAAATTTGTTTAGGAAATTTAATGTTCAAGGACACCACTTAAGAAAAAAATTGTTTAATAGTAAAAGTAAGAAGTGAGAAATGTAGAAAAATAAAAACTACTGCGTCCAACTAATGACTGTGTCTGTGTGTCCCTTGTCTCATGGGCTTCATCCAGAAGAAGACACAAGTGTTGTTCCTGCTGTGTCCGCTTCAGTTCTTCATGTTCATTCAGTGATGAAATAAGACTTTTCTTTACTGGACTCTTTTCTCTTTCTCTTCACTAGAAACAAGAAACAGGTGGTTAATTCAAGCTACATACTGTTTTTGAATAAATGCATGAAACAAAGAAAGGTGCTGCTAACAGCTATAATAGATATATTAATAATAATAAACTGATCAAATAAGAAAATGAAAAATAAATTGATTTAAAAATAATGAAAATGATAATAATGGATATATGAATCAGAAATTATTATACAGATGCAGATATTCTTTGTCATTCGCACCTCATGTGGTCCATGTGGTGGATCAAAATTATGTTCACAGGGTCCCAGTTACATCCAACAATAAAATATAAAATAAAAACAGTAATAAGATCTAAGATATGAACTAATAAAAACATCAACTAAAAATATGATAAGCTCTAATAGCATAAAAACATTAAACACAATACGCAGAACAGCAGCACGGACATGAGTCTGTGTGAACAGATGAGCATGCATGAACACAGCAACATGAAACTGATCAGCAGCTACATGAAACAGATCAGCAGCAACATGAAACTGATCAGCAGCAACACGAAACTGATCAGCAGCAACACGAAACAGATCAGCAGTAACACGAAACAGATCAGCAGCAACACGAAACTGATCAACAGCAACATGAAACAGATCAGCAGCAACATGAAACTGATCAGCAGCAACATGAAACTGATCAGCAGCAACACGAAACAGATCAGCAGTAACACGAAACAGATCAACAGCAACACGAAACAGATCAACAGTAACATGAAACGGATCAACATGAAACAGATCAGCAGCAACATGAAACTCATCAGCAGCAACATGAAACTGATCAGCAGCAACATTAAACTGATCAGCAGCAACACGAAACAGATCAGCAGTAACATGAAACAGATCAACAGCAACATGAAACAGATCAACAGTAACATGAAACAGATCAACAGCAACATGAAACAGATCAGCAGCAACATGAAACAGATCAGCAGCAACATGAAACAGATCAGCAGTAACATGAAACAGATCAACAGCAACATGAAACAGATCAACAGCAACATGAAACTGATCAGCAGCAACATGAAACTGATCAGCAGCAACACAAAACTGATCACAGCAACATGATTATCCTGGTTAGATATTCATGAGGCTGCACAAACTCAAGCTCATGTTGCTGTTTGACGTATTGTTTTGATTGTTTACTGCTATTAGTGCTTAGTGTTTTATTAGTAGATGTTTTTTAGTTGATATTTTTCTTAATTCATATCTTAGATCTTATTACTGTTTTTATTTTACATTTTGTTGTCTGTAACTGGGACCCTGTGTACATAATTTCATCCCAATTCAGTATTTATTCAACATTTAATTTTTTTTTACTTTAAAAATAAAATAAATCAAGTCCTTATCAGCACAAATAAAGTGATGTGGAACAGTTGCATCTGCTCTTACCAAGCACAGAAGCTGCAGCGTTGTGCTGCTCTGTGAGGTGCAGCTGGGCTGTGATGGAGACCTGTCAGGTGTAGACTCCTCTGATGGAGCTCTGTCAGGTGCAGACTCCTCTGATGGTGTAGACTCCTCTGATGGTGTAGACTCCTCTGATGGAGACCTGTCAGGTGCAGACTCCTCTGATGGAGCAGGAGCCGGGAGGCTTGGAGGGTTTAATGTGGAGTTTAGAGACGATCCGTCACGCGCTGAAATACGTTCTGGATAAAATACAATGAGAAACGGGACCGGAGGACAGTTAGCATTTATGCAAATTAGCTTAGCATCGTAGCACCGACGTTGTCCTATTATGGCGTCTGCCTCTTTTGTTAGTTAAAAATATGTTTAGAACCGATGGGATGAGTAATTTAAAATATGTTTAAAGTTAGAAAACACTCACCATCTTCTATAAATGGTTCAAGTAGAGCAGTGGCCATGTCCAAACCACCCTCCAATCCTCCATCTAGCTCGCTTTGACTTTTTTCGTCGGCCACCAAGCACAACAACACCTGCACTTCTGCATTTGACCACAGCTTTGATATTATTGTTGTTGTATAGCTTCAAAATACTAAAAGATACGCTCCTCGTGTTATCGCTAATGGCAGGCAATAGAGAAAAAATGGTGGATCAGGTTGTTTGGAAAGACTCCACAGACTCCTCCCCCCGACCAATCAGTGACTGACAGTGTTTCTGACGTCACTGCTCGGCTCGCTTGGACCCCTTGAGAAGCAGGGCCAGAATTTAGGGAGGCGAGCCGGTCACAGGAACAGTGGAAAGACCTCGAACGCGCGTGAAGCCGGAAATATCCGACCCGCGCCGTGACAGTGGAAAAGGCATTAGAGTTAGCGGCCGGGGGGGACACCAGCAGAGAGATGTAAGATAATCTTGGTTTCAGCAGACCTTAAAGGCCATGAAAATAAAGACGTTGGATGACAGGATTATTATTATTATTTCTTTAAATACACATTATATTTTTATTCTGGTTTGAATAACAGGCAGATACTGTTCTTAATTTGTTTTTGTGAAGTTTTTCATGTTTTAAATGTTTCATAAAAGCCATATAAACCTTGAAGCCACATTTCTGCAGCTAAAATGGATAAATAAAAAATGAATAGTTCCAGCAGTTCTTGGTGCTGGCTTCAATATCATTGCATCATCAGTGTGCTCCTTATCCAAGTAAACCCAGTTAGTCTGGAGGGAAAGAACCAAAAACCTACTACACATACTTTGTTCTGTAACTGAACTGATTTTATATGGTTTGAACACTTGGAACATTTAAATATGCTCCTTCCTTTACTGTAATCTGGCAGTCTGAGAGGAAGATTAACTGAACTAGTTAGTCTGGTGGAGTCATTTAACAACCAAAAATCCACTGTAAGTCTTTCTTTCCAGATTATATACTGAAAAATTAACACATTGTTTCAAATACACTTGGGCTGAGGTTGATAGCATGATAAATCTTGAACAAAAACATCTTGAACAAAAACACAACAGTTTAATGGTATTTTAGCAGTAAAAAAAACCTTCTCGTGCATATCCTGATGCATGCTCAATAATCCAGGTATACAATCCAACAATTTTCAGTCAGGTCATCTGGACAGTTTCTTATTTTGCTGAAACGTTTCACCTTCCATCCAGAAGGCTTCATCAGTCAAGGAAACACACAACACAAAACTGATTCTTCCCCCAAACAGCTTACTCCAAAAGAAACTGTCCACATGACCCGACTGAAAAATGTAGGATCTTGTGCATATTTAATTATATTAAATACTATATAATTTATTTATTTAAAATGCATATTATATATATCTATATATTATTAAAAATGTGAAATTTCTTTGTTGTTTTCAACCAGTTTGACCAGTTTTGAAAACTTGGTAAAGAAACTGAAAGTTAAACTGGGTTTCTTTTTCAGAAACAGATCCTGTCTAACCCTGAATGTTAGGAAACAACTTGTATCTGTGACTTTCCTTCCCTCCATTGATTACGGTGACATTATTTACATGAACGCTCCTACAAGAACCCTGCAGATGTTGGATGCTGCAGATGTTGGATGCTGTCTATCATGGTGCACTAAGATTCCTAACTGGCTGTGATGATCGTACCCACCACTGCACCCTGTATTCACTGGTTAACTGGTCACCATTAACTTCACACACTCTCTCACTGGTATATTTTCATCTTTAAATCACTTCTTGGTCTGCTGCCTTCATACATCTCCTCCTACATGTCTCTGCGTGAGTGCAGCTACAGCGTGCGCTCTCAGGACATTATTACCTGCAGTGTCCCCTCAGTGAGGACTGAACTAGACAAAAGGACCTTCTCCTACTCCGCTCCTGTTTCCTGGAATATCTTGTAAAAACATCTGAAGCTCTTGACCTTGACCTCTCTAAGTGCCTTCAAACATCAGTTCAGTTCTTTGGGAAAACCAATGCAGGCATGTTCCTGTTTTTAGTTATTGAACATGTGAATGGACATCACAAAGGGCATATACAGGATGGAGAGAATAACTGCAGCAGTAAACGACAAAAAGGACCAAATTATTTTATGCTGGAAGAAATGGATGGTTTGGGTTAAGAACTGTCCAACACATTATTAAAAACTGGAAGGACAGTGGGGACCCATCGTCTTCCAGGAAGAAGTGTGGCCGGAAATAAATCCTGAATGATCATGATCGACGATCACTTAAACGTTTGGTGAAATCAAATGGAAGAAAAACACCAGCAGCACTCAGGGCTGTGGTTCATAGAGACAGTAAGAACATTTCCACACACACAATGTGAAGGAACTCAACTGGGACTGAACAGATGTGTAGCCTTAAGAAAACCACTAACCAGTGAGGCTAACTGGAAAAAAAGGCTTCGATTTGCTAGGGAGCATAAAGATTGGACTGTGGAGCAATGGAAGAAGGTCATGTGGTCTGATGAGTCCAGACCTGTTCCAGAGTGATGGACGCATCAGGGTAAGAAGAGAGGCAGGTGAAGTGATGCACCATCATGCCTGGTGTCTACTGTACAAGTCTGTGGGGACAGTGCTATGATCTGGGGTTGTTACAGTTGGCCAGGTCCAGGTTCAGCAACAGTATGTGCTCAAAGAATAAGGTCAGCTGACTACCTGAATATACTGAATGACCAGGTTATTCCATCAATGGATTTTTTCTTCTCTGATGGCACGGTCATGTTCCAAGATGACAATGCCAGGATTCATCGGGCTCCAACTGTGAGAGTGATTCTGGGAGTATGAGACATCATTTGCACACATGGATTGGCCACCACAAAGTCCAGACCTTAACCCCATTGAGAATCTTTGGGATGTGTTCGAGAAGGCTTTGCACAGTGGTCAGAATCTGCCCTCATCAGTGCAAGATCTTAGTGAAAAGTTAATGCAGCACTGGATGGAAATAGATCTTGTGACATTGCAGAAGCTTATCGAAGCAATGCCACAGAGGATGCATGCTGTAACCAAAGCTAAAGGCGGTCCAACAAAATATTGGAGTGTGACTTTTTTTTGGTGGCAGTGTGTATTTTATCCCGGTGTAACCGAACTGCATCTTCTGCATTTGATTCGACTGCAAAGCTGCATACACACACACGCTTGCTTGCTTTTCTAAGACCCGCCTTCCTGTTAGTGATTGGTCAAGACAACACAAGCTTCAATGTGATTGGATGTAATCCCAGTATATCAACTTAAGTTTAGTTGAGGCGGACCGGCGGGCTGCCTTGCTCTCAAGCTGGATATCCAGCCGGGAGCGCTTTAAGCCCTGCCAGGACTCTGAGGTCTACACTCATCTCCAGGCCAGCGGTCACTCTTTCAAGGATGAAGATGTTCACATCCTGGACAGAGAGGAACGATGGTTTGAGAGAGGAGTAAAGGAGGCCATCTTTGTGAAAAGAAACCGTCCATCATTAAACAGGGGCGGAGCCTCCAGGTTCAACTGTCCCCCTCTTACAATGCTGTGATTGCTAGTATCACTCAGCCCTCTGTACATATCAAGTGGCCATCAGCCAGTAGCTATGTTTACACACGAAAAATTATTTGACCGGATTGAAATGTTTTCAGATTAAATAATTCGAATCCATCGTTTACATGGGGACAATCCGTTCACGACGAGCGTTTACATGCAGCGGGCTTTGTTCTGAATAGAAGTACTGATGTGTGCAGAATGGTAAATTCTCCTTAAAAAAAACACAGAAGAAGTTTTACTTCTGGTTTACTTCCAGGATGAACATAAACAAACCTGAGCACCAGAATGGACCCTGGACAGGTTTTAATGACGGTGAAGACGTTGCTGCACTCCCTGACTGAGCTGCAGGTGATACACATCATTTTGAGCTCTGTCAAACTTTCTTGTAGAAATATTGTGTCGCTCACCGAACAGTTTTGTTTCCCAACATTATAGCATTAGCCAGGTGAAAATACATGAGGTAGACATAGATCGCACATGCAATCGGGAAAAAAAATTAACAGATCAAGTGTTTACATGCGCTCCGTTGGAATTATGAATTGTCATAAACCACCCGTCTCAATCAGATTATAAAATCTTTTGGATCAAGCTAAATCAACAAAAAATAATCCAAATGGGGAGTTTACACATTTTTATTCCAAATGGCCGTTTAATCCGATTACTCATGTCTAGGGGTGGGCGATATGGCTCAAATATAATAGTTATATTTCAGAGCATTCTGATAACGATAAATTTCGTGATATAACCCCCCCAAAAAATCCTAGTTATTCATTTGACAAAATTAACTTAACATGTTGCTTTGCAGTATTACATAAAAACTAAAAACAACAAGGGTTAATTTTACTGAAATTACATTATTTAGTAAAGTATTCAGTCTCCAAGTATAAAAAAAAAAATGATCCTTCTGTTATTTAGATGAAAAAGTCTGCACAAAATATAAATCAATAAATCCTCCACAAAAACTAAAGTGCAGGTGAAGTTTCCCAAAATAACAAAATAAAATGAATCTTAAGATCTGTTGATCATAAATGTAACAACAACAAAATATATGTTTCTTTAAATGAGCTGTAACTTCCAGAAGTTGTAACAAGGTGATCACCTGACCCTGAAGCTGGTGGAGTTTCATCTTCTTCTGTTCCTGCAGGAATGATTCATTTCTATGATGCTCCGTCTCTGATCACATGACTCTGTCTCTGATCACATGACTCCATCTCTGATCACATGACTC
>NC_056510.1:44098633-44105498 GCF_014905685.2 Nematolebias whitei | reverse complement strand
ATGACTCTGTCTCTGATCACATGACTCCATCTCTGATCACATGACTCTGTTCTTGCTCCTTAACTGTGGAACTAAGAGACAGACCTGCACATGTTTGTACCGGCGGTTTATAGTGGGTGGGTGGGGACTCAGCAGAGCTGCGCCTGCACCGGCAACCCAGAGCAGGGTGGGGGGAGAGAAAAAAGCCGAGCTGCGCGGGTGGCGGGGAGGGAGAGACAGTTGAGCTGTCACTTTCTGTACCTGCAGTTTAGAGCTGGATGGAGAAACGCAGCCGATCCGTGTGTTTGTTTTTAGGATTTTAGATAGCTAGTATTGTGCGCAGCTAGTTACACTAGTACCGACAGGTGTTTTGGCACGCTCGGTTCTGTTAACAGGGCGGGGCAAACACTGACATACTTAAGTCATGAAATTAGCATATCACGATATAATTTATTTTCCCGGGAAAGCTTTTTTTACCCGCATTCTTGTGAACGATATGATATGGCCCAGCCCTACTCATGTCCATGTAAACATAGTTAATGTTAGGCTGATGGTCCTCCATAATGTGAACTGCTAGTTTTGAATGTCAACAACAAACTGGTTGATCCACTATAAGAAGGTGCTACTTATAAGACTGAGTTTATTACTGCTTCTCAGATTGAAGAAGGCTTTTTTGGATTAAAGATGAAACGTTTTAACAATTTTGTTTTTACTTGTCCAGAGGACCGGACTTAACTTTTTAAGATCATCTACAGAAACTCTATGTGGAATGTGTCATATATATATATATATATATATATATATATATATATATATATATATATATATATGTATATGTATGTATGTATGTATGTGCAACAGACATTTTTATCCAAAGCAAAATCCTCCCAAGGGAACCTAATAAAGGCACTTTGAATTTTGAAGACCTTTTGTAGTGAAGGAGACCGGCTCATAGTAGCGTATCTGTGGTGACACAGAATCTGTCTGAGGCTCAAACCATCCAGGAAGAGTTCAACTGTGAGAGGCTCCCGAGGGTCTGCTGGCAGCTCCTACCACAAACAAAAGACAAACCTGTAGTCACATGCCTCTTTACCAATGTACTTAAAAATGTATCTCTCAAACCACATTATAAAAAAATAACAGCTGTTGGTCCACTACCGTATTTTTCACTGTATAAGTCGCATTTTTTGCATAATTTACATGCCCTGCGACTTATAGGCCGAAGTGACGTGTTTATGGATTTTTTTCCCATATTTATAAACCATTTTTGGTTCAGATATGACCGTTTTCATTCATTCTGAATGAAAAAAAAAATTGAACAGTACCATTATTAGCTACTTGATGGCAGCAGAGTAGTAGCAGTACGGCATGCCGTAGTATCATGTAATTGGTAAACGTGGCTATAATGACAAATTCAAAAAAAGGGGACGATAAAAACAACTGGACTTTATTTATTATACTTTATTGTTTTTGTCTTGAATTTTTTTTTAATTTACCATTTCCTGGATAACTGAAACTCTTCACCAGCTTTTAATGACATAATCAGCCTGCCATAGCCTTCAACCTTCGTTCTGCTCGCTGCTTGGAACCGTCAAACCAGCTGCACTAATACGGCGAAATGCAGCTAATTAAGACCATTAAAGTGCATTTATTAAGTCAAAGTTCAACTAACACACACCTTTGCTATAATTTCAAACAAATAATTGTTTTAGGTGTTTTTCTTGTTAAATTTCGAAGAAACGAGCAGCATTCCCCCTTCCTTTTTTCCCTCCATCTGCACGCTCCCGGAGCATCGAGGCAGCGAATACTTTTAAAATACAACTTCTTTGACCATTGAAGTCCTTTTATTAAGCAAAAGTTAGACTGAGATGCACCTTTACTTAAATTTTGAGCAAACAAATAATTGTTTTTAAGTGTTAATTTCTCGCTTAAGTCCTCCCGTGCACGCTCCCGTGGCCACCATTTGGCAGACCATCGATTTTTGGCACAACACCGGTCCACATTTCCGGGTGCGCCCCACATTTTCAGATTGTCAGCGGTGAAGCGTAACAAACACGACACGTCAGCGGTGACGCATACTAGATGCAACGTTACGGTGAAGCAACATATTTGTGGATTTTTCCACTTTTTTAGATATATTTGGACTGATGCGACTTATAGGGCGGAGCGACGAGTACAGCGGAAAATACGGTAATTGTTTTTAAGATTCTTGTTAAATGTTAACCAACTGTGGATATTCTGGATTTAACATAACCAGATGAACTGATGAATTTAGAGTACAGAATGTTCATACAAGTGTGATCAAGTTGTTTTTACCACAACTTGCAGGTCCACAGAGCGGTTCAGCAACACTTCCCTCATCAGGGCGACTGCATCTCTTTGCCACTTATCACCGACCTGGACATGCAGAGTAAGAACAAAAGATCCTGAGTGGTTTTATGTTTGAAAAGTCTTATTACAAATCTGTAAGAGTTAATATGAGTCACAAATAGCAGAACGATAAACTAAGGCCTAACTGAAAAATCATACATGATGAAGGTTTTGTGCATAATTGTCTAATATTTGAACTTCACAATTAAAATTATGTTCGTAAAATATGACTCCACAACTTAAGCTATTTTGATCTGCTAACTTAACCCACCAAGATTAAAAACAATCTAAATGAGGAATGGTTTTATTAAAATGCATATTGGTTATAAATTCCACTGTAAAGCCAAATTACCAGATTCTTCAATGTTTTTTTCCAGCTCAATGATTTGAACTGGGACTGGAAAATCTAGCCAAAAGGCCAGAAAATAAACTATTAAACTCTCACGCTACTTAACCAGGCATGAATGAAGAAAAAGTTCTGATGTTTTAAGTGCTGAGAAAAACCAAGACATAAAACATTTCAACCAAGCTGAAATAGAGGATGACGCAACTACATGTTCAGTATGTACCTACCACGTTAAATTTATCTACCTGGATTATGAAGCATGCATCAGGATACATGTTCAGTATCTCACATCAAATAAACCCCAACTTTCATGAGCTGAACTAAAAGATCTAGGACATTTGTATGTACACAGTAGGCCTTTTTCTCTCAAACATTGTTCACAAATGTGTGTAAATCTGTATTAGTGACCACTTATTCTTCGCCGAGATAATCCATCCACCTCACAGGTGTGGCATATCATTATGCTGATTAGACAGCACGGTTAGCACGCAAGTGTGCCATAGGCTGACCACAATAAAACGTTACTCTAAAATGTGCAGCTCTACTGTATTGGGGGTGGGAGTGTCAGAAAACCAGTCAGTATCTAGTGTGACCACTATCTGCCTCGCAACACATGCCCTTTGCATAGTTGATCAGGCTGTTGAATGTGGCCTGTGGCGCCACTGCTCGCCGTCCATCACGATCCATGTTGTTTATTACCTTGTGTTGAGCATAATTATGGATGTCAACTCTGTTGGTGTACAGTCGTAAAACACAGCTAGATCTTCATCTTTACACCAAAAACCTTGTGAAGCATGATTTTATGAAGCTAAAGCTTTGCCCCCACATCTTTCAAGGATTCAAACTTTCCTCTACTGTGTCCAGGTGCAATCTCTCCGGTGTAGATGTACCGTCAACACGGTAAGAGTAGCGGTCAGCTGGTGAGGAGAAAAGGCTGCTCTGGAACACTTGCCCATGGCTTTTTTGAAGGAGAATGGGGTGGTGCCTCCCATCATCTTTTCTCTGCATTTGCAGGATCCTGTCGGTCAGTGTTGTAGTCAAGACCACCTAACCCGAGACCAATTCAAGACCAAGACCAGAGTGTACCGAGACCGAGACAAGACCAAGACTTTTGGGGTCTGAGACCAAGTCAATACCAAGACCTCAAGTCTTGGAGCTCAATCATCTTAGACTATACTGTCATGACACAGTGACAGTTTTAACAAATATGTAAAAAACATATGTAAATTTTATTAAAATATTCTTACAAGTTAAATACAATACTATATCAGTAATGTATCAGCTTTTATAAATTTTCAAAGGTACAAAAAGAAATCAGACATTCAGTGTTTTTTGCACAATAATTTTTATGTCATGTGACCCACTGAAACAAAACTAATGTTAAACTTTACTAGGTCTAACAGACAAGGCACCCTCATTTATTTCTCTTTTTGAAGCATTTTCTAATTTTACATAATTTATTTGTTCAAAAATCATGTTTTTTGCTCAATGACTAATTAGAAAATGCTTTAAAATGAGAAATAAATTAAGGTGTCTTGTGTGTCCGGTCTGTTAGAGTAGTTTAACATTAGTTTTGTGTCTGTGGGTCAAATGATGTAAAAGATATTTGACTGATGAAGCCTTCTGGATCGAAGGTGAAACGTTTCAGCACAAAAAAAAGAAACTGTCCAGATAACGTGACTGAAAAATGTAGGATTGTATACCTGGATTATTGAGCATGGACTTTGTTATATTAATTTTTGTTTCTGAATAGTGTTTGTTTCGGTAATTTGTTGACGGTCCCTAAGCAAACAATTATTGTCTCGGAGGAGGGGCAGACTGAGCGCAGCTGACTGAAATCAGACTGCCTGCTTCAGATCGAACGAGAGGAACACACCGCTGAAGACACGGAGCTCCAATGTCCAACATCCAACGTAAAACTAATTTCACTGCGGTAGAGAATTGAGGCTCCAGCAGCACAAACAGTTCAGAAACAATTTAAAATGAGTGAAAAAAGCTTTTTATTAAATGATTATCAATCAACCTTTATTTCTACAGGTAAATCCCATTGAGCCTCGAGGACTCATTTACAAGAGAGACCTGATTTCAACAAAGAAAGATGACAACAATGGACAACAGCAACAACAATAAACAGTTATAAAAATCATACTACAGTTTTTTTTTTTTTTTTTTTTTTTTTTTTTTTAACAAATAGGATGGCTAAAAGGAAAAAGGTAACAAAACAAAAAACAGCTAGATTCCAAGACAAATGTAGAAAACTAACAACAGGAACATGTCTGCATTGGACCCTGCCAGGAGTCCAACAGATTCTTAAAGACACTTAGAGAGGTCAAAGGTCGAGAGCTTCAAATCTTTTTGTAAGATATTCCAGGAAACAGGAGCGGAGTAGGAGAAGGCCCTTTTGCCTAGTTCAGTCCTCATTGAGGGAACACTGCAGGTAATAATGTCCTGAGAGCGCACGCTGTAGCTGCACTCACACAGAGACATGTAGGAGGAGATGTATGAAGGCAGCAGACCAATTAAGATTAATTAATTAATTAAGATTAAGTCGTGTTTTAGACTGCTCATTGCTAGAGAATCTATTCTGACCTAAAGTGCAGCCGTGACTGGTTCTCAATGAGGCTTTACAGCAGACAGCCGCTCCCCGCTCCTCCAGGTACTGCGTACCAGTGCAGAATCTTTTAGTGGTACACAGTACCGGCCCGGACCGGCTTACTTTCACC
This sequence comes from Nematolebias whitei, assembly GCF_014905685.2. Taxonomy (NCBI): domain Eukaryota; kingdom Metazoa; phylum Chordata; class Actinopteri; order Cyprinodontiformes; family Rivulidae; genus Nematolebias; species Nematolebias whitei. The sequence goes on along the minus strand of NC_056510.1, from coordinate 44,100,080 downwards.
CCTGGTTGCGACGTTACGTTGTCTGTACTGTTCTGTTGGTACAGAACCACATGCGAGTGAAAGGGGGTGGGCGTGACAGCAGTAACAAAAATATGTATTTAGCAATGAGTCACGTCATCAATTCGATTTCAATCAATACGTTTTGCATCCATTAAAAACAAGGATGTTAACAAATAAACTGGACAATATTCTGGCAATTTAGTGATATTTCTACAGTTGTGGTCTTGAAATAAAATCCTGAGTCCTCAATATCAGAGACCGAGGCAAGACAGAGACCATCAAAAAGTGGTCTTGAGACCGGTCTTGGTCTACAACACTACTGTCGGTACCTGTCGTTACCTGGGATGGGGCGATTCCCTGGCCCAGTTGACCCAGTTCTTCTGGTTCTCGCAGGAGTGGGGTGAATCTGCAGAATCTCAGCCTGTATCAGGCCTCCAGGATGGCTAATGATGCTGAACTGCTGGTTCCTGCCAGGATTGGCTTGGTACACACTAGATCACTAGCAAACAAAATGTTTGCTACTTGCGCTTTAATGAACTTTTAAACTGCACTTCTGCACATCATGCTGACTTCCATGGAGGAAGATGAGTGAGGGGACTTGGGGGTTGCTCTGTCCATAACCATGGCTGAGGTTGCAGAGGTAGTTAAAAAGCTCAGTGGCGGCAGGGCTCTTGGGGTGATGAGATCCGCCCTGATTTTGTTAATGAATCAGAATCAGAAGAAGAAGCTTTATCATCATTGCACCGAGATACAACAAGAATATGTCCGTACAGTCGTCCGAAAGATGGGCGGAGTGCACATAGCTGCTGCTATAAAGCGCAGCCTTCTTATCCTTTTCAGAATGATTTTGACCCGTTCTGTTCCGGCAACTCTTTGATCAGATCCGTCAACTCCGCCCCGAAAAGTCCAAAGTCACTGTACATTTTTATTTTGTTTGTTTATTTAAAAAAAATACGAGAGGAGATGTTGCCTTTAGCTCGGCTGACCCAGTCTGAGGATGTTTCAGCCACAACAGGTGCAGCGCAGTTACACGCTCCTTCAAGGAGCATGAGAGGAGCCTCTGGGGGGGGTGAGGACCGAGGGACAGATGGTCTTACGCACAGAGATTCTGCGCAAAGTCCTTCTCTGCTCTCCAAACATCGTCCTTACTCAGCGGTGCTGCGCACTGAAAAACACCCTCTCTCCTCTCAGACCCCGACACAGAAACAATCATTTATTCAACAGAATATACAGGTCCTTGTCAAAAAATTAGCATATTGTGATAAAGGTCATTATTTTCCATAATGTAATGATAAAAATGAAACTTTCATATATTTCAGATTCATTGCACACCAACTGAAATATTTCAGGTCTTTAATTGTTTTAATACTGATGATTATGACATACAGCTCATGAAAACACAAAATGCCTGTCCCAAAAAATTAGCATATCATGAAAAGGTTCTCTA
>NC_056510.1:44047780-44088633 GCF_014905685.2 Nematolebias whitei | reverse complement strand
TTGTTCAGAAGCGACACCGAGGATGAAGAATTCAATGGATTCAGTGATGTGGAATGAGATTGGTGAATTTACCGGTAACTTGCTTGTCGGACCTATTGGCTCGTTATGTAAATTAAACCTGTTCAGAAACCCAGGGATGTTCTGAGAGTTATTAATATTTCAGACTAAATGTCTGTTCTTGCACTTGTGAAATGCATGTCTAAATAAATGCGACTTATACTCCAGAGCGACGTATAATCTGGAAAATGCAATATTTGTATATTTCAGTGTACCTCCATTTTGTGTCCTGACATAAATGAGACCATCATCTGCAACAGCAGAAACCGTTATGTGGATGTGACCAAGACACGGCAGCTCTGGTGGGTGGTACAATGACGTCTTCACCTGTACACACACATATACACAAAAGACAACTCAAAATACAAAACAAGCCCAGTTCAAAACGTGGACACTCTTTAAATAGTTCAACACTTGTTTCCACCTCTGGTTTTCTGCATATTTATGTCAGAGTAAAAATGTTAACATGTCAACTTGTTACCAAACTTACTATATGCAGCGTTTCCCCTACAGTTATCCAAGGAGGGCGCCCCGCCCTGTCAATAGAAATGTTGCCCCACCCCCACCAACAACTGCGACACTGATGTAGCACTAAACTAGCAGCACGTGAAGTGCAATGCTAGGGGGCAACACAGACGTGTCTCCCCCGTCCCCCCCGGTTGAAGAGATGAGCGCCATGCCAAGGCAGTGACCTAATGGAAACACCGGTACGTTGATCACCTTTTCAGCTGACATATTCAAACGGCGACTCGCTTTAGGAAGGATGGAAACAGAGACGGAAGCCCCAGAGGAGAAAGGAGGAGGAGAGACGGGTGGAGGTCTGGTGTTTTCTGAAGTGCTGTCGGTTTGAGTCTCAGAGACTGGAGGCTGCGCTTCAGTGTGTTTGGGTTCGTTGACAACATCTCTGCAACGAAACAAACACAAACACAAAGTTTAAAATAAATAAAAACTAGCTATGAGAACATATTGGTAAATGTGTATTTGACTGGTTCTAAATTTTGGGGATGCCTATCAAAACAGTGGTAATGTGAGATAACAGGGAAGATGTCTACTGTGTGGAAAGATCATTTCCATGAATATATGAATGAGAATGACACGTATGCACACACCTCCACCCACCCACACACCCACACACACACCTTGGTTTTCTTTCCTTGAGTGCAAGACCTTCACTGACCAAAAAGTCAGCGATGCTGATAAACTCCCCCTTTTTGTTGGAGCGTAACAGAGTGACGGGAACTGGATGCTCACCTGTTAACTCCTAAAAACATAAAAGAACAAAAACAGACTCTCTGAAAATGTTTCAGTATAGACAAACATACGTTTTGATGCATCTACATATAATGTTTTGATGAGGCTAGAAAAAGGGCCAGCACAAGAAGAAAAAAGAGAGAAGACCTTGATCGTCATGAGAGCTGAAGCTCCGGTCAGGTAGTAGGCGAATAAATCACAGGCTGTATCTGTCCAGGTTGAACGACCTCCTGCTGGCCTGAGAGAAGAAAAGGAGAACGCAGCAAATATCAAGGTCAAGAGTCAAAGTTTCTTTATTGTCATACGCAGCACATGTGGTACATGAGGTGGAACGAAATGGTGTACACAGGGTCCCGGTTACATCCAACAAAAGTATAAATTGTAAAGACAAACAGTAATAAGATCTAAAATATGAACTAAGAAATACGCTAAACTAAATATACACTAAGCACTAGTAGTACAAAAACAATATGCTGAACAGCAGCAGCACGAACATGAGTCTTTGAGCAGATGAGCATGAAGGAACACAGCAGCATGAAATAAATCAGCAGCTTACGATCAGCAGCACATCAACAATCAAGTAGCATTACAGTGACTTTTTTCAGAGATAATTCTGGTTAGAGATTCATGAGTCTAACAGCTCCAGGGTAGAAGCTGTTCCTCAGTCTAGTGGTTCTGCACTTAATGCTCCTCAACCTCCTTCCTGAGGGGAGTGGGGCAAAAAGTGTGTGTGCTGGGTGAGTGTGGTCCTTCATGATGTGGAAATATGGAAGTAATGATAAAATTCAAAATAGAGTGACAGAGAAACCAGAGACATACAACAAAGTCCATGCTCAATAGACATACAAGAGACATACAAGTTCTCAAAAATAAAGTAAAAATTGTACAACAAAAACTGAAACAGATGGGAAATGCACTCTGAAGTGGTTAAGCTGTGCTTTAAGTGCACAACAACTTCAGCTTTAAGGCTCTGTCACATTATAACGTTTTAGAGAACTTACACAGACGTTTGAAAAAGATGTCAAACACGCTAGTGTAAGTTAGGTGTAAATTTTGAATAAGTTTCAAGCGTACTGCTATATGATGGCTAGTTATTTTGTGCATACACAATATTTTCGACATATGCTGATGTGTTGCCAACAAGTTCTGCACAAGTTTAGAATAAGTTCACACACGTCACATGTAAGGCGTCACTTTCATCACTTTTTGTCCGTCTAAACAGGTCTCACTTGTAAATGAGTCTTTGAGGCTCAATGTGACTTATTTGTCTAAATAAAGGTTGAATGAAAAAAAAAAGATAGTGAGGAAAATAAGTATTTGAACACCCTGCGACTTTGAAAGTTCTCCCACTTAGAAATCATGGAGGGTCTGAAATGTTCATCTCGGGTGCATGTCCACTTTGAGAGACAATCTAAAAAAAAAAAAAAATCCAGAAATCACAATGTATGATTTTTAAAATAATTTATTTGTGTGTTACTGCTGCAAATCAGTATTTGAACACCTGTGAACATCAATGTTAATATTTGGTACATTATCTTTGTTTGCAGTTACAGAGGTCAAAGGTTTCCTGTAGTTCTTCACCAGGTTCACTGCAGCAGAGATTCTGGTCCATTCCTCCACAGATCTTCTCTAGATCAGCAGGTTTCTGAGCTGTCGCTGAGAAACAGAGTTTGATCTCCCTCCAAAGATTTTCTATAGGGTTCAGGTCTGGAGACTGGCTGGTCCACTCCAGAACCTTGATCTGCTTCTTACGGAGCCACTCCTTGGTTCTCCTGGCTGTGTGCTTCAGGTCATTGTCTTGTTGAAGACCCAGCCACGACTCATCTTCAATGCTCTCACTGAGGGGAGGAGGTTGTTCCACAAAATCTCTCAACACATGGCCCCGGTCATCCTCTCCTTAATACAGTGCAGTCGTCCTGTCCCATGTGCACAAAAACACCCAAAGCATGATGCTTCCACCCCCATGCTTCCAAATTGTCATGGTCAAACTTCAGACGGGCCTGGACGTTTGTTGATTTAACCAGGGGAACCTTCCGTGCCGTTCATGATTTTAAACTATGACGTCTTAGTGTATTACCCACAGTAACCATGGAAACAGTGGTGCCAGCTCTCTTCAGGTCATGGACCAGCTCCTCCCGTGTAGTTCTGGGCTGATTCTTCACCTTTCTTAGGATCAGTGATACGCCACCAGGTGAAATCTTGCATGGAGCCCCAGTCCGAGGGAGATTGACAGTCATGTTTAGCTTCTTCCATTTTCTAATAGTTGCTCCAACAGTTGATCTTTTTCCACCAAGCTGCTTGGTAGTTGCCTCGTAGCTCTTTCCAGCCTTGTGGAGGTCTACAATTTAGTCTCTGGTGTCTTTGGACAGCTCTTTGGTCTTAGCCATGTTAGTAGTTGGAGTCTTACTGTGTGTGGGGTGGACAGGTGTCTTTATGCAGCTACCGACCTCAAACAGGTGCTTCTAATTTAGAATAATAAGTGGAGTGGAGGTGGACGTTATAGAGGAGGACTAACAGGTCTTTGAGGGCCAGAACTGTTGCTGATTGGCAGGTGTTCAAATACTTATTTTCAGCAGTAACACACAAATAAATTATAAAAAAATCATACATTGTGATTTCTGGATTTTTTTAGATTGTCTCTCACAGTGGACATGCACCTAAGATGAACATTTCAGACCCTCCATGATTTCTAAGTGGGAGAACTTGTAAAGTCGCAGGTTGTTCAAATACTTAATTTTCCTCACTGTACTTTTAATTTCAAATACATTGTAAATTAATTGACGGAGCAAATACAAAACTTATTAATGCTTTCCTCCACAACCACAGAGACAAATGTTCCTCCTTCACCCGTTCAATGATACCAGGGCTTAAAAGTAAAAAAAAAAATGCTGAGCCTGAATCTTTTTTGTGGTGGTGATAGGACATACAGGTCCTTCTCAAAAAATTAGCATATTGTGATAAAGGTCATTATTTTCCATAATGTAATGATAAAAATGAAACTTTCATATATTTCAGATTCATTGCACACCAACTGAAATATTTCAGGTCTTTAATTGTTTTAATCCTGATGATTATGGCATACAGCTCATGAAAACCCAAAATGCCTGTCCCAAAAAATTAGCATATTTCATCCCACCAATGAAAGACAAGTGTTTTTAATACAAAAAACACCAACCTTCAAATAATCATGTTCAGTTATGCACTCAATACTTGGTCGGGAATCCTTTTGCATGAATGACTGCTTCAATGCGGCGTGGCATGGAGGCAATCAGCCTGTGGCACTGCTGAGGTGTTATGGAGGCCCAGGATGCTTCGATAGCGGCCTTAAGCTCATCCAGAGTGTTGGGTCTTGCGTCTCTCAACTTTCTCTTCACAATATCCCACAGGTTCTCTATGGGGTTCAGGTCAGGAGAGTTGGCAGGCCAATTGAGCACAGTAATACCATGGTCAGTAAACCATTTACCAGTGGTTTTGGCACTGTGAGCAGGTGCCAGGTCGTGCTGAAAAATGAAATCTTCATCTCCATAAAGCTTTTCAGCAGATGGAAGCATGAAGTGCTCCAAAATCTCCTGATAGCTAGCTGCATTGACCCTGCGCTTGATAAAACACAGTGGACCAACACCAGCAGATGACATGACATCCCAGTGACTGTGGAAACTTGACACTGGACCTCAAGCAATGTGGATTCTGTGTCTCCTCTCTTCCTCCAGACTCTGGGACCTTGATTTCCAAAGGAAATGCAATATTTACTGTAATCAGAGAACATAACTTTGGACCACTCAGCAGCAGTCCCAGGCGAGATGCTTCTGATGCTGTTTCTTGTTCAAGAGTGGCTTGACCTGGGGAATGTGGCACCTGTAGCCCATTTCCTGCACACGCCTGTGCACGGTGGCTCTGGATGTTTCTACTCCAGACTCAGTCCACTGCTTCCGCAGGTCCCCCAAGGTCTGGAATCGGCCCTTCTCCACAATCCTCCTCAGGGTCCGGTCACCTCTTCTCGTTGTGCAGCGTTTTCTGCCACACTTTTCCCTTCCCACAGACTTCCCACTGAGGTGCCTTGATACAGCACTCTGGGAACAGCCTATTCGTTCAGCAATTTCTTTCTGTGTCTTACCCTCTTGCTTGAGGGTGTCAATGATGGCCTTCTGGACAGCAGTCAGGTCGGCAGTCTTACCCATGATTGCGGTTTTGAGTAATGAACAAGGCTGGGAGTTTTAAAAGCCTCAGGAATCTTTTGCAGGTGTTTAGAGTTACGTCGTTGATTCAGATGGTTAGGTTAATAGCTTGTTTAGAGAAACTTTTCATGATATGCTAATTTTTTGGGACAGGCATTTTGGGTTTTCATGAGCTGTATGCCATAATCATCAGTATTAAAACAATTAAAGACCTGAAATATTTCAGTTGGTGTGCAATGAATCTGAAATATATGAAAGTTTCATTTTTATCATTACATTATGGAAAATAATGACCTTTATCACAATATGCTAATTTTTTGAGAAGGACCTGTACTGTTGCTCTTGTCAACGTTTTAAAAAACTTCTCTCTGAAAAGTGCAAACAACTGCTTTTAACAACACAAGACAACTTCAAGAAACAATGAAATGAGGTTTTAATGTATTTGAACTTAACATAAAATAAGTGCCCCAGAGTACTGCCCCGCAGCTAAAAACTCAAAAAGACTCAACACCACATTGAACAGACACATTTCAGTCAATAATTTGCAAGAAATTTATAATAGTCAATATCACAATCTAAAAGGAAGAAGTTGCACAGAGCTGGTTGAAGGACACCTACTGTTCTGTTTCATCCCTCCTGACCTCCAGAGGGCGGTGCTGAAAGCAATGAATGCTCCCTTCACGCATGCGCCGTTCGAGTAGTAATACCAACAGAGTCACAGGTGTGACGCATCGAATGTTCAGTCAGAGGATATATAGCCTGACGTGGTTAGTCAGAGGTCGATGAACCGGGGATGTTTGAACTTTTTTCTGAAGCCTGGACCGAGAGACGTCTGCTACGCTCTCTTCTCCTGCCGTCTTCTGCTCCGCCCCCCGGTCATCCCAGTACCCCCTCTGTACCAACCAGTATGGTCCCACCTACTGCCTCAGCCTCATGTTGCTCAGTGGGTGTAAAAGGGAGCAGTTCGCCATTTTGTTCAGTGGGTAACGACAGTAACCCATCTGCCTGACCTGCTCCTTGCCATCGCAGAGAGGTCGACGTGGGTCTCAAGCCCTCTCTTTGCTTAAGTCGGACATCTCTGCTCCAGAGGCCCCCAGCTCTGATCCAGATAACCCCAGCTCTGATCCGGCTCTTCTGGACTTGCCACCTGCAGACCCCTCACTGGACGCGCTGACTGCAGAACCCGGTTCATATTCATCGGCTGCTGAACCCATCTCCGCCCCTGCAGCTGCTGAACCCGTCTCCCAACTCCACGGCCCGATTCCCCGGCTGTTGAATTCATGCCCGACTCTCCAGCTGCTGAATCCAGATCCGCAGCAGCAGAACCCTGGTCTGGCCTCGCAGCATCTGAACCCCGTCCTGACCCCGCAGCTGCCGACATCATCACTCCTGGTCTAACTACTGCCAGCTTCATCACCACCATCTTTTCTGTTTTGTCTGCTGCCAACCCCACCATCACTTGTCCCACTCCATCCTTCCCCGAACTCTGGTCCCACTCTGGACAGTCCTCGGGCCGTCCACCTGAACTCTGGTCAGCACTGAGTCGTCCACCTGTACTTTTGTCCCACTCTGGCTGGTCCTCGGGCCGTCCACCTGAACTCTGGTTTTGCTCGGGACAGTCTCCCGTCTGTCCACCTGTTTGCCTGTTATTCTGAACGATGTCCAGGGCCGTTCATAGAAAATTTGTGTTTTGGTTTCTTTTGCTCCCAGGTCTAGCCCTGTCGGTTTTTGTTTACATTTTTTTGTGCCCTCCGTCCTTGTGTTTCCACCTTCCTCCCACCCGTTCTGTGTTTTGTTGGTGTTGTGTTCTAGGGGACGTCAAGAGCTGTCCCTTGAGACGGGGGTTATGACAGGCTCTGTCCCTGTCCGTTTTCTTTACATTTATTTGTTGTCCCCTCTCTGCTCTTTATATATTTTTTTCTGCTCCTTGTGATTGTGTCCCTGTGTATCTGATCCTGTTTTCTGTCACTTTCCACTCACTCCTCAGTCTGCCCCTCCAGTCTTCAGTCCATCATTCACACCTGTCCCTCATCAGCCACCTGCCCAGGTGCTCTCATCACTCACTCTCCCTCTGTCTTATAAAAACCCTTTCTCTCCTCCACTCTTCGTCCGGTCATTGTTCTGTTTACTCAGACAACTCAGTCCTCCTCTGTCAGGTTTGTGCCTGTTCACTCTGTGATCTGTACCCGTCCTGTTTCGCTGCCTGTTCCTGTTTTTGCTGCCACGCCAACATTTTGTTTATGTTGTTTAAAATAAATTATTTTTATTTTAAACCCCTGCCTCCCTCGCCTGCCTGCAAATGGGTCTAAAACTCAAGGATTGTGTCAGTCAGGGTGCGTTCGGCAACTGTTTGCCAAGATCTGGCAACTCTCAGGCTGACTGAAAATAAACTTATGAACAAACATGGCTGTCTTGTTGTTTGGGGAGCCATGCTTGAACCGTGTCGCTCCCCTCTGCTGCCGAGACGATAAATAAATAACTCCGACACCTCCACTGTTTTTATGACACTCTGGATGCTCGTCACTCACAGCATGCATGCAACAAAGAGTATAAGCTCAAAGCAAGAGTGACACCTGCCCCCTCTCTCACATTGAAGATTTTTTTGTTTGTTTTATCGACTGTCAAAGCACAATTTTGATGTTTTTTTTTATTTGTTGTAAAAACAGATGTAATGTTTAATGAATGTTAGGACTCTATTCTTTGCTAACAAAATATATTTTACGTCATTAAACAACTTGTCGGTTCTTCTCTTGAGAGCACTCGCGTCCGCCAGGACCACCACACGGCCCCCACCAGCCCGCTCGCTCTCGCTCTTTGAGACTTCTCTGGTGTCGCTGCTCTGAGACCAAGTCCAGGTCCAGCTAAACATTGAGCAGGAGCTGAGAGCTGCAGGATCATGTTTCACTGAAAAACGTGCTCATTGTAGCCATTAATCCTGACTCCTCATTTTGATTTTTTTTTAAATCAGCACAAATCCTTTTATTCATTTTTGATTTGTAGGTCAAAGTGTTTTTTATAAAACACTTCTGGTTAAAATGTTACTGATCAATTTGAATTTATTATTTGATTATATTTAATTTTATTTTCCAGTATCAAAAGGTCAAAAATGTGTACAGTTTAAATGATACTTTTTTTAAATTTCAGGCAAATTGATGCACTTTAAGTCTTTTCTGTTACAGACTATAAAGTAAAGTTAATGAAGTTATTCTTTGTTGTAAGTTGATCTGTATTTTTTTCTTTTCTTTAATGTTAATGCTAAAAACATGTTACAAGGACTATCAGACCACCGTTACATCAGAAAAAAAAAAATATTTCTCCTAAATCATCACCTCAAACAGACACAATCCCCACGTTCTTTTCAACACCATTAACTCCATTTTAACCGTGCCTCAGTCTGCTAACAGGGAGGTCTCTGCAGTTACTTGTGATGACTTTGCCAGTTTCTTTGTTAAAAAGGTCGAGTCGATCAGGTCACTGATTCCTCACACCACAGCTGACCCCCCTGTCTTTGTCCCCTCCACATCAGTCTTTAACCAGTTTGAACCCATTTCCCTCTCATTTCTAAATGATGTCATCGGTCATATGAAACCCTCAGGTTCCCCTGCTGACCCCATCCTTCCATCGGTTTTTAAACCAGTCCTACCCTCCATAGGACTCTCTGTTCTTGACATTAAAAATTAGGGGTGCACCAATTTATCGCCCCCGGTTTATATAATTTCCCTTTGGGATTAATAAAGTATTTTTGAATTTGAATTGAATTGAATTGTTTCCTTAATTTTGAGAAATTGGCTAATACTTGTATGAGAAACCGATTTTACCGATTTTTGTAGTTTTAACAACAATTGTCTAAACTTCATTTATATTTCAGAGCACTACCTCATGACCAATTAAAACAAGTTTGTATTGTTTCTAGAATATTGTTCAAAGGTATGTTTTTCAACAAAATATTAGAAAATTGAAGGTGCATTGAGACCTTATAAAATCTGACAGCATCAGGTGTTAAGTGAGGAGGCCTCAGATTTCCACTTTCAAAAACATATAATGCAACTTTAAGACAGATTCTCAGCCAGTTGTCACACCTGATGGGAACAGAGGGGCCTCTTCTGTGAATTAGAGGAACAAAGACTTTAAGAAACCCTCACAGTTAAGGTGTGGAGGTGTGAATTGCCAATCTACATATGTGTGTGTGTCTTTTCTCACTCAGCCTTATAACCTGAATCTCTCACTGGGTGTGTTTACATGGACATAAGTAACCGGATCAAATGGCCGGTCGGAATAAAAGTGTGTCATGTAAACGCTCCGTTCGGGTTATTTTTTGTGTATTCGGCACGATCCGATATAATTTGTGATCAGAACGAAACGGGTGGTTTACGCCGATCCGTAACCCGATCGGTGCGCATGTAAACGCTTGATCTGTTCGTTTTTATCTGATCGTGAAAAACTGACCTGACTGCGCATGTGCGACTTTGCCATTTCCGCCTGGCTAATGCTAATAATATTAGCATGTCAGGGAAGTAAAACTGGTCGGTGAGCGACACAACATTTCTACTAGAAACTTTGAAAGAGCTCAAAATGATCTGTATTACCTGTAGCTCAGTCAGGGAGTGCAGTAACGTCTCCACCATCATTAAAACCTGTCACGGGTCTATTTTGGGTGCTCAGGTTTGTTTACGTTCACCCGGAAGTAGAACTTCTTCTTCTGTGGTTTTTTTAAGGAGAGTTTACTACTCTGCGCATGTCAGTACTGCTGTTCAGAACAAAGCCTGCTGCATGTAAACGCTCGTCATGAACAGATTGTGCCCATGTAAACAATACATTTGAATTATTCAAACAGAACACATTTCAATCCGGTCAAAGAATTCTGCGCATGTAAACATAGCTAGTCACTGCTCTTTGAATTGAGAAAGCTCCTCGGATGAGGAGAGAAACGTCTTCTGTTACAAATAAAGTCCAGTTGTTTTTGTATTGAACGCTTTTTGAATTCATCATGTCCTGGATGACTGAGAATCTTCACCAGCACCTGACAGCGTCGCTTATAAAACAAAATCGGAATCGGCAGATCAGATATCAGATATCGGTGATCGGTAGTCGGCCAGAAAACTGTAATCAGTGCACCCCCTATTATAAACAGCAGTATGGCTACATGTGTGGTTCCTGATGTTTTAAACATGCAATAGTAACTCCTTTAATTAAAAAAACAGGACTTGACCTTTCAACTTGCACAAACTTCAGACCTTCTTCAAACTTCCCTTTCTTTCTAAGATCCTTGAGAAAATAGTTTTCACAGATTAAACAAGTTCTTGAATGAAAACTGTATTTTTGAGACTTTTCAGTCTGGCTTAAAGAAAATACACAGCGCCGAAAAGCCTTAGTTAGGGTCTGCAACAACATTGTTCTGGCAAACGACTCTGGTCAGTCTGTAGTCCTGGTACTCTTTGACCTGCTGCATTTGATACTGTGGACCACAGTATCCTTTAATCCCGGCTAGAACACTGGATTGGGATTACTGGTGCAGTGTTAGGGTGCATTCACACCAGCCCTGTTTAGTCCACTTTAATTGAACTCTAGCTCGTTTTCCTAGAAAGTCCGGTTCGTCTGGGGAGGTGTGAACGCACCATCGAACTCTGTCACGGAACAAAAAGGTGAACTCTGGCCCGGGCTAAAACCTAGGTCTCGGTCCGGTAGAAGAGAACTCCAGCGCGGTTCCAGTACAGTGTGAATGTAAACAGACCGGACCGCTCCGCAGGACAAACAAACACACATTTCTCTTACCTCATATGGAGCCGTCAGCTGCCTTGTGTGAAAAACAATATTCTCCAGGGTCTTCTGTCTCATTTTCTGCTCATGCTGAGTCCATTTTTGAAAAATGACAAAATATAACTCCTAAAACTGCTAAAACTTGATGCCACTTCGTTTTTATTTTTATTTACAGAAGAAGAAGAAGAAGAAGTGTCTTCAGAGGTTTTTGTGTTGTTTCTTTCAGTAGTTCTTGGTGCAGCGCCCCCACAGGCGAGCGGGGGAACAGGTTGGTTCAACAGGTTGACTCGACTGCACAGTGCAGTGTGAATGCAAACGCACCAGCTCAAATGTAACAAAAGGTCATGAATATTAGTCCCGAACAGAGTCTACCGGACTATCTGGTGTGAAAACAATCTCAGAATGTTTCCGTTCATACCCGAGTGACAGGAGTTTCTTTGTTAATGTTGCTAACACTATCTACTTCAGTGCCTCTTTCCTGTAGAGTCCCACAAAGCTCCATTCTTGGACCCCTTCTGCTGTCATTGTACCTGATCCCCTAGGGGTCTATCCTGAAGATAAATGCTCTTTCATTGTTATGCTGAAGATTCTCATATTTCTCTGCCCTTGACACCCAACAGTTCCTGCTCCATTCACTCTGTTATGGCCGCGCTCAGAGCAGTTGCAGCTTCACAGGCTCCCGGTACCATCCCAGTTTTTAGAAGTTTTGATATTGACTCTGTGCCTGACTCCGCGCGATTTATGCGTGTGAACTATAGCCGAACAAAACTGATGAGAATAGGAGCGGATTTGCCACGAAAAATAGCAGAAATCAGCAACAAACTCAAAGCTACGCTCGGCAGAATGCAGATCTTAAAGTCATCTACCTGGAAGCTGCAGCAGAGGCGTTCCAGCGGGCAGAAGAGGAAGCGCTGCTCCCGGCTTAAGAGGAGAGGATGCCGGGCGGGGGTTATGGTGAGGCTACGAGCTAACGCTAAAGCCGGTAAACTCCCCATGCCGTCTCTCCTTCTATCGAATGTCCGCTCGTTGGACAACAAGATGGATTTACTTCGTCTGAGAGCGGGCGCCTCAGAAGAGATGAAGAAGTGTGCAGTGCTTTGCCTCACAGAAACGTGGATTACAAGCGAAACGCCGGACACAGTCTTCCAGCTGGATGACAGACTTTTTTTTCGAGCGGACCGCTGCAGCGAGCTAACGGGGAAATCACGGGGAGGCGGAGTATGCATTTACGTGAGTAAAAGTTGGTCCACGAACTGTACTGTTGTAAATAGCTCATGCTCAAAGGCTTTGGAGCAAATAACAGTGAAATGTCGGCCACATTATCTACCCCGCGAGTTCACGGTGACTTTCATCTCTGTCGTCTACATTCTTCCGGACGTTAATGCTAATGAATCACTGCAGGAGCTTCATGATATCATCAGCTCGCTGCAGAACAGACACCCCGAGGCTCTTTACGTTGTAGCCGGAGACTTTAACCACGTGAATCTAAAGGACTGTCTCCCAAGCTTTAATCAGCATGTGACGATTCCAACACGTGGAGACCGCACGCTGGACCGTGTTTACACGAACGTAAAAGATGCATACAAAGCCGAACCCCGCCCCCACCTAGGACTGTCAGACCACATCTCAATCTTCCTGGCTCCTGCTTACAAGCCCCCGCTGAGACGCTCCAGACCGGTACAAAAGGAAGTTAAATGCTGGATCCAGGACAGTGGCCCCATACTGAGAGATTGTTTTGAACGAACAGACTGGCAGGTTTTCAGAGAAGCTGCTGAAAATGGAGGTTCGCTTGATCTTGACCAATACACATCCTCAGTTCTGGGTTACATTAGTACATGTACTGACACCGTCTCCACTATCAGAAATGTTAAAAGCTACCCAAACAGAAAACCTTGGCTGAATGCAGAGGTGCGTACCCTGCTGGAAGCCAGGAACACTGCCTTCAGGTCTGGAAACTCAGAGGAGCTGAGTAGGACAAGAAAAGAGCTGGTTGCTGGTATTAAGAGGGCCAAGGCCACATATGCAAAGAGGATCCAGGGTCAATTCATCTCACAAGACCCTCGGAGCATGTGGAGGGGCATTAAGTGCATAACAGATTATAAAGGAAGGAGTGAACAATGCCCCAAAGACCCATCTCTGCCTGATGCCCTCAACAAGTTCTATGCACGCTTTGAAGACCCGAACAGACCACCCAGCACCAGACTCACCTCACCACCGGATGAAGAGCATCTCAGCGTGACCTCAGCAGAAGTAAGGAGTATTTTCAAGAGGATTAATCCGCACAAGGCAACTGGCCCAGACAACATGCCCGGAGAAGTGTTGAAAGAATGAGCTGATCAGCTCTGTGAGGTGCTGGCAGACATCTTTAACACCTCACTTACCCTGGAGACAGTTCCCACCTGCCTGAAGACTGCCACCATCATCCCAGTCCCAAAAAGCTCTACAGTGACTGGTCTGAATGACTATCGGCCAGTGGCCCTCACCCCGATAGTCGCTAAATGCTTTGAAAAACTGGTCATGACTCACATCAAAACAACCATCAACATCAACGAGGACCCTCATCAGTATGCATACCGTGAGAACCGATCAACAGAGGATGCCATCTCCTCTGTGGTCCACACTGCGCTCAACCACCTGGAGCAGAAAAACTCTTACGTCCGTATGCTCTTTGTGGACTTCACATCCGCCTTCAACACCATGATCCCCCAAACCCTGATGGACAAACTATCCACACTAGGACTAAGCCCCTCCATCTGCAACTGGGTACTAGACTTTTTAACAAACAGACCACAGTTAGTGAGGATCCACAACCTCTCCTCCTCCACCATAACCCTCAGCACTGGCTCTCCTCAGGGATGTGTGTTGAGCCCCCTCCTGTTTACTCTGCTCACATATGATTGTGCAGCTACCCATCCAGGCTGTCACATTGTAAAGTTTGCAGATGATACAGCGGTGGTGGGATGCATCACAAACAATGATGAGTCCAGCTACAGGCAAGAGGTGGACACCTGGAGAGCTGGTGCAAAGAGAATAACCTTCACATCAATGTGAAGAAGACAAAGGATTACAAGCGAAACGCCGATTGTGGACTTCAGAAGGAACAAAAACATCTACACCCCCCTGAACATAAGAGGATCTGCGGTGGAAGTGGTCTCCAGCTACAAGTACTTGGGTGTACACATGAATGACAACCTCAGCTGGAGCAACAACACCACCAGCCTGATCAAGAAAGCTCATCAGAGACTCTACTTCCTCAGACGGCTGAGGCGAGCTGGTCTGGGAAGCTCAGTCCTCACCTCCTTCTACAGGTGTGCAGTGGAGAGCATCCTGTGCTCCAGCATCAACGTGTGGCATGGAGGCTGCACAGCTGCAGAAAGAAAAGCTCTGCAGAGAGTGGTGAAGGCTGCACAGAAGTCTGTCGGAATCAGCCTCCCCACCATCACAGACATCTACACCTCCAGATGCAGGAAGAGGGCCACCTGCATCATGAAGGACCCCACTCACCCAGCGCACACACACTTTTTGCCCCGCTCTCCTCAGGAAGGAGGTTGAAGAGCATTAAGTGTAGAACCACTAGACTGAGGAACAGCTTCTACCCTGAGGCTGTTAGACTCATGAATCTCTAACTAGAATAATCACTGTGAAAAACCATATCATGTTGCTGCTGATCTGTTTCATGTTGCTGCTGATCTGTTTCAGTGTTGATGTGTTCATGCGTGCACATCTGCTCACAGACTCATGTTCATGTTTGTGCTGATGTTCAATGTTTTATGTTATGAGTGCTTAGTGTATATTTAGTTGATGTTTTTCTTAGTTCATATCTTAGATGTTATTACTGTTTTTCTTATACATTTTATTGTTGGATGTAACTGGGACCTTGTGTACATAATTTCGCTCCATCACATGTACCACATGAGGTGCGAATGACAATAAAGAAACTCTGACTCTGACTCTGTTAAAATGTCGAGGACAATCAAAACTTGGATGGCTGCAAACTTCTTGAGTTTTAATGATCAGAAAACTGAGGTCATTGTGTTTAACCGTAATTCTGCCATTGTCTCTGATCCTGAAAACCTGGACTCCCCTTCAGCCATATCTAAAACAGTCTGTTACCAATCTTGGGATAGTTTTAGGTCGTTTTCACACCTGACAGTCCGGTAGACTCGGTTCGGTTCAGGACCAATATTCATGACCTTTTGTTACATTTGAGCTGGTGCGTTTGCATTCACACTGCACTGTGCAGTCGAGTCAACCTGTAGAACAAACCTGTCCCCCCGCTCGCCTGTGGGGGCGCTGCACCAAGAACTACTGAAAGAAACAACACAAAAACCTCTGAAGACACTTCTTTTGGAAATAAAAGCAAAAACGCAGTGGCATCAAGTTTTAGCAGTTTTAGGAGTTATATTTTGTCATTTTTCAAAAATGGACTTAGCATGAACAGAAGATGAGACAGAAGACCATGGAGAATATTGTTTTTCCACACAAGGCAGCTGACAGCTCCATATGAGGTCAGAGAAATGTGTGTTTGTTTGTCCTGCGGAGCGGGGCCCGGTCTGTTTACATTCACACTGTACTAGAACCGCGCTGGAGTTTTCTTCTACCGGACCGAGACCTAGGTTTTAGCCCGGGCCAGAGTTCACCTTTTTGTTCCGTGACAGAGTTCGATGGTGCGTTCACACCTACCCAAACGAACCGGACTTTCTAGGAAAACGAGCTAGAGTTCGATTAAAGCGGACTAAACAGGGCTGGTGTGAATGCACCCTCAGAGGAGATCGGGCGTTTTCAGTTGTGGGCCCTAAATTCTGGAACAATATCCCCATCAACATTCGACAGGCCACTTCAGTATCCACTTTTAAAACTCTCCTGAAAACAGATCTGTATCACTGACACATCTGTAATACATTAACACAGTGTGAGCTGATTTATTATTTCATTGTTGCTTATTGTGTTCATGCCTGTTTGTTTTATTCCTTGACATTTAACTCAGTGTGATTTGATTTAGTTATTTCATTGTTTAAAATTATGTTTCATGTTTTTATGCTTTTACTCGTGATGCTGTAATTATATCTTATTTTTATTTGATGCTGTGATCTTTTTGTTAAGCACTTTGATAACAGTTACCGTTTTAAATGTGCCATATAAATAAATTTGCCTTGACTTAATAAGGAAACAATTTCATGCAGAGGTGTACTTATAACAATTTTATAGACAAGCTACACTATTTACAGTTGCCGCAGAGAGTTTGGGGACACGAAATGTTTATGTCTTCTTGGGAGGGGGGGGGACGTAAAAGTACATAATTGAGAAAAGTACTGCTTTAAATGAATGAAATCCTTGTTCCTCAACAGGAAGCGGTATGATAATATTGTTCCGTTTGAGCTCTGACAAGTGGTGTTCCTACTAGGGGTTGAATCAACTAGTTGACTAGTCAATTCTAGGACATCTCGCGAGATTTTTCATTTCACGTCGACTAGTCACAGTCACGTGATTGTGTCACGTGATCAGCGGAGGAGGATATGCAAAATAATCACAGCGAGCTGGTGACCGGGAAAAAAGCCAGACTCTAGGAGGATTTTGTGCAACTTTTTGGGCCACATTCCCAGAGTGCCAGGAGGTCAGCACACTGCTTCACTGCTGCCGAAGAGGTCCGTGATTTTTTTTGTTACTACAGATTCCCACCATGGCGAACCCACTGCAGTGGTGGGCCAGCAGTCAGGACAGATTTCCCCATTTGGCAAAACTCAGCAAATTTGCCTGGTTTGAGCAGCTGGTACAGAAGTTTTTCACAAAACAGTTTTTCAGATATCTGCAAATGATGAATTTCGTGAGATCTAACTCTGACTGTTTTCCTTTGTATGCCTCTAAACATTTTGTGGTTAAGATTTTGGAATGCAGGTCTGATACTACAGGGGCCCTCAGCAAGATCTATACACTGCTCAGTTCATATCATGAGACCAATTTCAGAGTCAGAGTTTTTTTATTGTCGTTCGCAACACATGTGGTACATGTGGTGGAACGAGATTGTGTTTTGTAATTTGGACTCTCTTCAACTGAAATGGGAAATGGACTTGGAAGAACATATCAGACTCGATCTGGCGAAGGATCATTCAGAACATTTGTTCATTTCAATCTGAGACATGCTGTAATTCAATTCAAGGCGGTGCAACGGCTGCACTGGTCCAAAGACAAGCTGCCCAAGATCAAAACTGACCTGGATCCTGCATGTAATAATTGTAAACAAACTCCAGCTAAACATGCATACATTCTGGACTTGTCCCAAACTGTGTACCAATTAGCAATCTGTTGATGATGCCTTCTCTGTGATATGTGGCAAAACTGTGCACCCCTCACCAATCTTCTCACTGTTTGGGGTGGCCCCTGTGGATATGTCCTTCAGCAAGAACGAGAAGGATGTGATTGTTTCTGGCTCTCTACTGGCCAGGAGGCACATCTTGTTTAATTGCAAGGACCCACAAACCCTAGCATATGAACATTGTATAAGGGAAGTGACACATCATATTTATCTGGAAAAAAAAATCAGTTATACCCTGGAAAGTTCTGCAAAAAGGTTCAGGGACACCTTGTGTGTCATATGTTAAAAATATGTCAATACCTGTATAAAGACATTTATATATATGTGTGGCTGATTTGGTGTGGTTGGGGAGGGGCAGGAGGGTTTTATTTTTATTTATATATTTAGTTCTCTGTTCTGTTGTGTTAAAAAAACAAAAAGTTAATAAAAAAAACCTTGATAAAAAAAATAAATTAAAAAATGGGTGTGCTATGGGGTCTCCAGTTTCTCCTATTGTTGACAACCTGTACATGGAGGAGGTAGAAAAGAGAGCCTTGACGTCCTTTTCAGGGACACCACCAAGTCATTGGTTCAGGTATGTTGACGACACCTGGGTTAAAATTAAATCTCAGGAAGTCCAACATTTCACTGATCACATTAACTCTGTGGATAAATACATCAAGTTCACACGAGAAGATGTAAAATATGGCAGGTTGGCTTTCTTGGACTGTGAGGTCTCAGTTTCTGATAAAGGACACCAAGGACTCACAGAGCAGACAGCGTCCACACTAACCCAAGAGCCAAGCAGAAGGAGAAATCCCACACAAGACAGACACAAGACTTTCCCTAGAGGAATGTGGATATCCTAACTGGGCCTTCCTGAAAGAAGAAACCCAAACAGGACTCCAGTCAGCCATCAAGTGAAAAGGAGGAACCCAGACCCAGACCAGTGATCATTCCATATGTTGAGGGAGTATGAGAGAAACAGACGTTTATTTTCTATACACAACGTCCCAGTGGCTTTTAAACCCCAAAATACACTAAAGACTGGTACATCCCAAAGATCCAGTCCCCCGGCACAAACAGAGTAATATTGTGTATGTTGTTCAGTGTCAGGAGGTGATCAGTCTTACATCGGGGAAACTAAACAGCCACTGGCCAAAAGGATGGACCAGCACAGAAGATCAACATCATCAGGCCAGGACTCTGAGGTTTACACTCATCTCCAGGCCAGCGGTCACACTTTCAGGGATGAAGCTCACCACATCCTGGATAGAGAGGAACTATGGTTTGAGAGAGGAGTAAAGGAGGCCATCCATCCATCCATTTTCTTCCGCTTATTCAGGGTCGGGTCGCGGGGGTAGCAGCCTAAGAAGGGAGGTCCAGACTTCCCTCTCCCAAGCCACTTGGTCCAGCTCCTCCGGGGGAATCCCGAGGCGTTCCCAGGCCAGCCGAGAAACATAGTCCCTCCAGCGTGTCCTGGGTCTTCCTCTGGTCCTCTGGGCCTCCTCCCGGTGGGACGTGTCTGGAACACCTCACCAGGGAGGCGTCCAGGAGGCATCCTAAACAGATGCTTGAGCCACCTCAACTGGCTCCTCTCGATGTGGAGAAGCAGCGGCTCTACTCCGAGTCTCTCCCGGATGATCGAGCTTCTCACACTATCTCTAAGGAAGAGCCCAGAAACCCTGCGGAGAAAACTAATTTTGGCCGCTTGTATCCTAGATCTTGTTCTTTCGGTCACAACCCAAAGCTCATGACCACAGATGAGGGTGGGAACGTAAATTGATCGGTAAATTGAGAGCTTTGCATTTTGACTCGGCGCTCTCTTCACCACGACAGACCTGTACAGCGCCCGCTTCACTGACCTCCCTGACCCAGAGAGGGCACTCTACCCTTTTCCGGCTCAAGACCATGGCCTCGGATTTGGAGGAACTGATCCTCATCCCGGCCGCGTCGCACTCGGCTGCGAACCGCTCCAGCGAAAGCTGTAGATCACGATCTGATGAAGCCAACAGGAACACATCATCTGCAAAAAGCAGAGACGCAATCCTAAGGCCACCAAAATGGATCCACTCAACACCTTGGCTGCGCCTAGAAATTCTGTCCATAAAAGTTATGAACAGAATCGGTGACAAAGAGCAACCTTGGTGGAGTCCAACTCTCACCGGGAACAAGCCCGACTTACTGCCGGCAATGCGGACCAGGCTCTGACACCGGTAGCACAGTGACCTAACAGCCCGTATCAAAGGGCCAGGTACCTCATATTCCCAGAGTACCCCCCACAGGGTTCCCCGAGGGACGCGTTCGAACGCCTTCTCCAAGTCCACAAAGCACATGTAGACCGGTTGGGCAAACTCCCACGCACCCTCCAGGAACCTGCTGAGAGAGTAGAGCTGGTCCAGTGTTCCATGACCAGGACGAAAACTGCACTGCTCCTCCTGAATCCGAGGTTCGACTATCTGATGGACCCTCCTCTCCAGAACCCCCGAATAGACCTTACCAGTGAGGCTTAAGAGCGTGATCCCCCTGTAGTTGGAACACACTATGGTCCCCCTTTTTGAATAGGGGGACCACCACCCCGGTCTGGGGCCATCTTTGTGAAAAGAAACCATCTATCATTAAACAGGGGTGGAGTCCTACGTGTTCAACTGTCCCCCTCTTACAATGCTGTTATTGCTAGTATCACTCAGTCCCCTGTGAATAGTAAACAGCCATCAGGGTGCTAATGATCCATTGTTAGGCTGATGGTCCTTCTTGATCATATTCTAAGACTGTGTTGCTGTATTTGCATATTGTCCAGGACATCCTTGTAAAAGAGATTAATAATTTGAATGGATTTCTTCCTGGTAAAATAAAGGTTTATTAATAATAATAATAATAATATTAATAATAATAATAATAATAATGTGATCAACTAGTTCTAGATGTCACCTGCAAACTGGTTGATCCAATGAGAAGGTGCGATTTATAAGATTAGAGTTTATAGCAGCTCCTCAGAATAAAGAAGTCTTTTGGATAAAAGACAAAACGTTTCAAAAAGAAGAATCCCTACAGAGCACCCGACTAGATTTTGTTCAATTCTTCTTAGAGATTTTAAAGATAACTAGCCACATCAAGACACATCTCAGAACTGGGAAATTTCCACACCTCTGTGGTAAATAACATTATGATTGACTACACACCTGATATCATTTAGAGTACACTCCAGTGCCAGGGAGCCAAACAAAGAGGGTGGAAGTGGTCGCAGGCTGCATACAGGGAGTTTCACCATACTGCCATGGTCACACCTTTTCACCTATTGAGACAGTTTAATTTGTAATTAGGGTAGCACCAAAATAACATGTAACAAAAAAAACTATCTTCAAAGATCCTAACATAATTTTAGATGATTGTTTCAGAAACTAGCAACCTTGAAATTTTCTTTAAAACCCTGTTGATCTGGATCAGCTTTATTTACTTGCCTTTTACTTGTAAACTACCATTTTGAGAACAATAAAGTACAGCTTGTTGATTTGTTTTACATTTTTGTTAAGTTTCGTTATGTACAGTAGTCCCTCGTTTATCGCGGGGGTTCAGTATCCTGCCCCTAGCTATTAGTGGAAAAACCGCAAAGTAGAGATACAGTAGTCCAAGTTCAAGTTCAGATCAAGTTCAAGTTCAGTAAACTTTGTCATGACATGTGTCAGGCTATAATCACACTCATCACCAGTTACTCCCAATCTCTGTCCTTAAATAAACAGTTTAAATTTAAACAGTGTAACATTTTAAATAAACAATCCATGCAGCATGGATTGTTTATTTAAAATGTTACACTGTTTAAATTTAAATTGTAGAGAAGAGAAGTGCAGCAGGACATCACAGGATGTCACGCAGCGTCAGCTCTGCAGCACGGAGCACAAATGAACTTCTTGATCAATGACACTGAAACAACTGAACATAGAATTTCTAAAATAATTAAAAATAACTTTTAACACTTTTATATTTTGTGATATGATGATTTTATGATGTGACATACTTTGAATTTTAAGTTGGAATACAAAAGTTGATCGGTGCATCTGGACAGTAAAGGGTTAAAAAGCTGCTGCAGCAGGAGAAACGTGTGTGTGTGGCAGAGAAGGAGATCAGCTGATCAGCTGCAGGAGGGAGCTTCCCCTGCACTTCTGGGCTGCACACATGGTGTAAAATCATTTAAAATTATTTATTTTAAATAAACAACCCATGGCTCATCCATCAATCAGCCAATTGTGTCTTGTCCAGTCTTATTTTGAAAAACTGTGAAATAGTGAATCTGCAAAAAAAACAAGCCGCGAAGTAGCGAGGGACTACTGTAGAAATAAAATGAAAAGACAAGAAACTGACTTTAATTTAAATCTTTTTCAAGCTCAACTGTAACCAGATTTAGTAAAAAAAAATGAATAGTCTTGTTTTTATACTTCTGCATTGTTGCCTGACGTAACATCAGTGCAGATCTGTCCTCTCTCCCACACTCCATTAACGTGTGCAGCACAGTACATGTCTGCTTTCCATGCCACGTTTTGGAGCTCCATTCCTGCACACTCCTGCTTCACCATTTCAGACACCCTAAAAAAAACAGCAAAATCAAGACATTTGTGAGTTTGTAATCATTTACTCATGACCTCCTCGGTTGATACAATTGGATTTATGAAGACATAAGAAACATGTGACCCAACCCAACAGAACATTAGAATCTGTTGATAGGTTTACACTTGACACAACTCTTGCAGGGGTATATTGAGCAGCTACAGCACATTATGCAGTTTTATAAACACAAAATAAAAAAGGCGTTACTATTCGATTAAGTCATTTGACATCTCTGGGTCGACAAGCAGAACACTGATGTTGCCTGTCACAGAAGGATTTGAATACTGAATGTTGTTTCGAGATTAATGTTTTTTTTGGACTGGAATTGAGCGGTGAATGTACAGTGGTGGTTGAAAGCCACAATCACGCCCCTCAAAGTCACACTGTCACCACCCACGTGGGCACTGAAGTCCCCCAGCAGAATAAAAGAGTCCCCAGCACCTTTCAGCACCCCTGCTAAGGATTTCAAGATGGCCAAATACTCCAAACTCCCATTTGACCCATAGGCACAAACAATCATTAGAGCCCGTCCCTATCCCCGAAGGTGCAGTGAATCTACCCTCTCATCTACCAGGGAAAACTTCAACACACAGGCACCAAGTTGGGGGGATACGAATAGATGCACACCAGCCCGGCACCTCTCACTATGGGCAACTCCACAGTGAAAAAAGGTCCTGACTCTATAGGAAATTGGTTCCAGAGCAGAGCGCAAAGGCCTCCGCCTTCAGCCACTGCCCATGGCAACCATGCACCCAACTCATATCGCCCCTCCTGCAGGTGGGGGGCCCACAGGAAGTATTTCTGCATCAATACGACCTGAAACATCAGATTTTTAAACAAGTTCTAAAAGTAAATAAAGAGAAACCAGTTAAACAAATGAGGCACAAATGTTATACTTGGTCCAACATTTTTCAGTCAGGTCATCTGCACAGTTTCTTTTTTTGTGCTGAAACGTTTCACCTTCCATCCAGAAGGCTTCATCAGTCAAGGAAACACACAACAAAACTGATTCTTCCCCCAAACAGCTTACTCCAAAGTGGAACAAACCAGTTATTATACTTGGTCATTTATTTATTAATATTACATATTTGTGAGTGGTAAATGTATGTGAAGCTTTGCTTTCAGAAACTGGTGAGCCCGGTAAAATAAATTATATCATGATATGCTAATTTCATGGCAAAAAAACGTCATCCCACCACGCAGCGGTCAACGGATTACTCTCACGTGGGTCATGCCGCGATATTCAAATTGTAAAAGTGAAGGCATGAATACACATCTGAGCTGAGCGCAGTTTGTCCCGACACTTTCTGAGCCCATCAGCATGAGGGACGTTGCCTTTAGCTTTTTAGCTAGCTTGCTGCTAACTTGGAGCTACGTCAGTGCAGGTGGGTGGGGCGAGGGTGCGCACAGCTCGGTTCAGTAGGCTGAGCTTGGTTGTGTTGACGCAGCAGGGCACCCCGCTTGTATAATGGTAGGGAACACTGACTGCATCAACCACGGATTTATGATCGAGTCGGACCAAGTGGGAGAAGGTAGATGATGAAAAGAAGGGGCCCCAGGACAGGGCCTTGGGGCACACCTGAAGTCACAGGAGTGGGATCTGAATGATTTAAGTTGGATGAACTGAGTGTGGCCAGAGAGATATGACTGAAATCAAGCGAGGGATGTATGGGTGATGCCAATGGATGAAAGTCTGTGGAAGAGGATGTTGTGAAATGGTATCAAACGCCACACTGAGATCGAGGAGGATGAGGAGAGAAATTGAATCTGCTGCCATGAGAAGAGTGTTAGTGATTATACGGAGAGCAGATTCTGTGCTGTGACCGGGGCGGAAACCAGACTGGAACTGATCGTATAGACTGTTTTTGGTTAAATGGAGGTGGAGTTGAGAAGCAACTGTTTTTTCCAGAATTTGAGAGTTGAATGGAAGGTTAGAAATAGGGCAAAGATTACTGAAAATATTTGGATCCAATCCAGGTTTCTTGAAGATCGGAGTGACAACTGCAGTTTTGAAAATAGTTGGAACAGTTCCTGAAGAAAGAGAAGAGTGAATAATGGCAGAAATGATAAGGAGAAGTGAAAAAAGGCAAGATTTTAGAAGCACTGTTGGGAGAGGATTCAGAGAACAAGTCGAGGGCTTGGCTTTCAGAATGAGTTCAGCTATTTCAGAGGCAGGAGGAAGCTGAAAGATAAAGGCTGACTGAGGGGAGAAGGTTCAGAGGAGGGAGAAAGAGAAAAGACTTTATATAAAAATAATAACCTCCACCTGATCATAATAACCTCCACCTGATCATAACCTCTACCTGATCACAAGAACCTCCATCTGATCTGGGGAGGGTATCCATGGTCATAAAGTTCCTCCAAGTGTATACAAGTTGTCTGTGGATTGGTGGAGTCCAAACTCTTTACAGATGGTTTTGTGAGCTTTTCCAGCCTGATGAGCATCAACAACTCTTTTTCTGAGGCCCTCAGAAATCTCCTTTGTTCCTGTCAAGATAAACTTCCACAAACATGTGAAGAGCAGACTTTGACAGATCCCTGTTCTTTAAATCAAACAGGGTGCCCACTCACACCTGACCATTATCCTATTGATTGAAAACACCTGAATCTAATTTCACCTTCAAATTAAGAGGTTCACATATTTTTACCACTCACAAATATACCACCCTCATGGAGTCTGTTTCTGACAGTTTGAGTGGAAACATGTTCATCACTGGTCTGCTGGAGGTCATTCTGTAGGACCCTGGCAGTGGACCTCCTGTTCCTCTTTGCACCAAGGACGAGGTAGTGGTCCTGCTGCTGGGTTGTAGCCCTCCTACAGCCCCCTCCATGTCTCCTGGTGTACTGGTCTGTCTCCTGGTATCTATTCCATGCTCTGGACTCTGATGAGAGACACAGCAGAGCTTCTTGCCACCGCTCTCATTGATGTTCCATCTTGGATTAGCTGCACTACTTGATCAACTTCAGTGGGCTGTAAAAAACTCCTCATGATGTCTCTATGTGTGACAGAACTGACAAAATGAAAAGTGACTAAAAGTTCAACCAGAAAGGACGAGAACAGAGAAATGACCTGTGGTCACCACCTGCAGAATCACTCTCTTATAGAGGCTGTCTTGATGATTGTCTCTCATTCCTCCTGTTGTGTTTCATTTGAACAGCAGCAGCTGAAACTGATTCTCAGTAAGTTACTAACTAACTGCTGACATTGATTCCACAAAGGTGTGACTGGTTTGGAGTTACATTGTTTTGTTTAGGTGTACCCATTGTTTTTTGGATTAGTATATATATATATATATATATATATATACACGCACTCCCTTGCCAAAAGTATTCGCTCACCAGCCTTGATTCACATATGAGCTTAAGTGACATCCCATTCCTAATCCTCAATATGACGTTGGTCCACCCTTTGCAGCTAGAACAGCTTCAATTCTTCTGGGAGGGCTGTCCACAAGGTTTAGGAGTGTGTTTATGGGGATTTTTGACCATTCTTCCAGAAGCACATTTGTGAGGTCACATACTAATGTTGAATGAGAAGGCCTGGCTCTCAGTCTCCACTCTAATTCATCCCAAAGGTGTTCTGTCGTGTTGAGGTCAGGACTCTGTGCAGGTCAGTCAAGTTCATCCACATCAGACTCTGCAACCATGTCTTTATAGACCTTGCTTTGTGCACAGTCCTGTTGGAAGAAGGAGGCCAGCTCCAAACTGTTCCCACAAAGTTGGGAGCATGGAATGGTCCTAAATGTCTTGGTATGTTGAAGCAGTCAGAGTTCCTTTCACTGGAATTAAAGGGCCAAGCCCAGCTCCTGAAAAACAACCCCACACATTAGTCCCCCCTCCACCAAACTTTACACTTGGCACACTGCAGTCACACAAGTACCGTTCTCCTGGCAACCGCCAAACCCAGACTCGTCCATCAGATTGCCAGATGGAGAAGTGTGACTCGTCACTCCAGAGAACGTGCCTCCACTGCTCTAGAGTTCAGTGGCAGCGTGCTTTACACCACTGCATCCGATGCTTTGCATTGCAGTTGGTGATGTATGGTTTGGATGCAGTTGCTCGACAATAGAAACCCATTCCATGAAGCTCTCCGTGCACCGTTCTTGAGCTAATCTGAAGGCCACATGAAGTGTGGAGGTCTGTAGTGATTGACTCTGCAGAAAGTTGGCGACCTCTTCGCACTATGCGCTTCAGCATCCGCTGACCCCGCTCCGTCAGTTTACGTAGCCTACCACTTGGAAGCCGAGTTGCTGTCATTCCCAAACACTTCCATTTTCTTATAATACAGCTGACAGTTGACTGTGGAATATTTAGGAGAGGAGATCTCACGACTGGATTTGTTGCAGAGGTGGCATCCTATCAGTTCCATGGTGGAATTCACTGAGCTCCCGACAGCGACCCATTCTTTCACAAATGTTTGTAAAAATCGTCTGCATGCTTAGGTGCTTCATTTTATACACCTGTGGCCATGGAAGTTATTGGAACACCTGATTCTGATCATTTGGATGGGTGAGCAAATACTTTTGGCAATGTAGTGTATATAAAACCTATACCCTTCCTACACTATTGCAACATCCTAAACAATGTTTCTAAACTAAATGCTCTAAAACACAGGTGTCAAACTCCAGGCCTCGAGGGCCAGAGTCCTGCAACTTTTAGATGTGTCTCTGATGCCACACAGCTGAATCAAATAAGGAGGTCATTAGCAGGACTTTGGAGAACTTGACTGCACTGAGAAGCTAATTCAGTCATGATTCAACTGAAGTACTATGTATAGTACAGTACTATGTTGTTAAAATGACTAAGGTTTAAGAGTTTAGAACATTGCAAGAGTGGTTTATAAAGCCTTTATATATATATATATATATATATATATATATAGACCCTTTCCAAAAAATTAGAATATCATGGAAAAGTTGTTTAACTTCCATAATTCCATTCAAAAAGTTAATCTTTAATAGATGATGAATTCAGGACTCACAATTTAAACGATTTCAAGTGTTTGTTTATTTTTACACAATTTGTGCTTCCAGCTCATGAAATCCACGAAAACGGGATTAATAAAATTAGAATACTGTGAAGACATCAGTCCACACTTCTCAGTTTTTGCAGAAAAAAAAGAAATAAATTAGGATCACAACAAATCAGTCAAAATATGGTACTTTCTAAACCATATGTCAATCTTC
The DNA here is from genome assembly GCF_014905685.2 of Nematolebias whitei. Lineage (NCBI taxonomy): Eukaryota > Metazoa > Chordata > Actinopteri > Cyprinodontiformes > Rivulidae > Nematolebias > Nematolebias whitei. Next base: position 44,061,313 of record NC_056510.1, on the reverse strand, counting down.
AATACTTGGTTGTGAATCTCTTTGTCTTAATCTCTGCCTCGATGTGAGTGGCATTGACTGGGAGTTATGGAAGCCCAGATTTCCTTGATGTTTGCTGTCAGCTCTTCTTTGTTGTTGGGTCTGGTGCCCCTCATGTTCCTCTTGAGAATACATCATAGATTCTTAATGGGGTTTAGGTCCAGACAGTTGGCTGGCCAGTCGAGCACTGTGGCATGGGCATCAAACCAGGTTTTGGTGCTTCTGGTGGCATGAGCAGGGGCCAGGTCCTGATGGAAGATGAAATCTGCATCTCCATACAGATCCTCAGCAGAAGGAATCATGAAGTCCTCTAAAACATTCTGGTAGACTGTAGCGGTGACCTTGAATTTAAGAAAGCAGAGTTTACAAACACCTGCACTGGACATTGCACCCCAGATCATGACTGACTGTGGATATTTCACACTGGACCTCAAGCAGTATGGGTTCTGTTCCTCACCCTTCTTCTTCCAAACCCTTGGACCTTGATTTCTGAATGAAAGACACTTTACTTTCATGGGAAAAGAGGACCAAGGAACCTGACAGTTGTAGCCCATCTTCTGGATTCATCTGAATGTGGTGGTTTTTGAAGCTGTGACTCCCGCCTCATTCCACTCTTTCTGGATCTCTGCCAGATTCTGGATCTTCTGTTTGATAATCCTCTGAAGCCCACGGTCATCGCTTTTGCTGGTGCATCTTCTCCTGCCACATTTTGCCCTTCCACTAGACTTTCCATTGATATGCTTGGACACAGCACTCTGAACAGCCAGCCTCCTTAGCTATGAACTTTTGTGGCTTACCTATCCTATGGAGGGTCTCAATGATGGTCTTCTGGTCAGTTGTTATGTCTGCAGTCTTCACCATGTTGAACCGAACTGAGACAATTGAACCAAGCTGAAGCAATTTATTGACACCTGGGGAAACCTGTGCAGGTGCTTTTTGAGTTAAGTAGATGATTAGTGTCACACAGTTTAAAACATTCATGTCCTGCAACATTTGGGCTGATTTCTCAACAGTATTCTAATTTTTTGATTTCCTGTTTTCGTGGGTATCATGAGCTGGAAGCCCAAATTATGTAAAAATAAACAAATAAATAATTGAAATCATTTAAATTCTGGGCCCTGAATCCATCATTTATTAAAGATCAACTTTTTGAATGTAATTATTGAAATTAACTTTTCCATGATATTCAAATTTTTTGGAAAGGGTCTGTATATAAATACAAAAATAAAAGTCGCTACTTTGTGGAATTTCACTTACGGCGGGAAAGCTCGGAACCAAATCCCCACAATAAATGAAGGACTACCGTATTGACTGTTTAAAGTAAACAAATCGGTATGCTTGTGAACTGGCATAAAACCAGATGGTATTAGATATTGTAGATAATATTGGGGGTATCAGCAAAATCTTTTAACATTGTTTTTACTTTATACTGACCTTTTAAGATGAGAGTCAAAATCAGAGAGTTGAACGTAGAAGCTGCTGGGTGAGCTGACATAGCTGACTCGAACTCTAATTTCTTTGAGATTGGCAGGAAGCTTCAACTGAGGCTGAAACTCTAGAGGTTCCTCGTTGTTCTCATTAGTAACCATTTGATTCAGGGCATTGACATTCTCTGCTGCTGAACTGAGGTCAAGTGGAGGATCCCATACTGCAGAATCACCAGATGGGGTGGCACTCTTAGATTTCAGTCTGCATGAAAGAAGAAGAAAAAACAGCCAGATCAATAAAAAAACAAAAACAAACATGTAAACTTTTAATATTTTACAAGAAAAAAAAGAGAAGGATGCAATTTTATTTTAAAAATGTTTTTTTTTTTTTTTTTGAGGGGGGGGGGGGGGGAAGACTAGAAATACAAAAATCAAACGAATACTATAAAAATGTAGTTTAGTAGGCAGCACAGTGGCGTAGTTGGCAGAGCTGCCACCTCTCAGTGAGAAGGTCGTCCCAGTTCAAATCCTGGCCGGGGGCCGTTCCGGGTGGAGTTTGCATGTTCTCTCCATGCATACATGGGTTTTCTCCAGGTACTCCAGTTTCCCCCCACATACCAAAAACATATATGTTAGGCTAACTGGTAACTCCAAATTGTTCCTAGGTGTGAGTGAGAGTGAATGGTTGTCTCGTGTCCAGGTGTCCCCCGCCTCATGCACAGTGATGGTTGGACAGGGGCACCAGTGACCCCCGCAAACCGAAAAAAGGAAGACACAGGTAAAAAAGAATGGATGGATGTAGCTTATTTGAACATTACAACAATTATCTGATAACACCTAGACTGTTAAGAGTAAACAGTTGAGTGAACCATTTGCAATAAATAATTGGAAGTAAACATGTGTACTGTGCACTCACCACGCTCTATTACTTTACTTATTCTGTAGACTTCATAACTTTACCTACTCCCTCTTGTTGGCATTAATGATAATACAATGTTTCCATGATCTTCTTCCATATTAAGATCAGTCTTGATGAGGCCAGTCAGTAAAGATAAAATGAAGAGATCATCTTTCTGATGCTCAAGGTTTGATTGATAAGATTCAGTGACATGTTTCTAGTGAGTCCTTGAGAGGTGTTTGATCTTTCACGGCTCCCCAACATTCTCTGTGTTTTTGATAACAGATGCAGGAGATTTTCAAAACCTACGGCCTCCGTCTCAGCCCCCCAGGATGTCAAATGAGGATGCAGGTCCGCCAATTCCTGCCAGGATTGACCTGATTAAAGCCAGATCGCTGACAAATAAAACTTTTATCAGTAAGACACAAAGTTTGTTTTCTCAGTCATCCAGCTATATAACAACAAAAAAGGTTGAATCATGTCATCTGGACTTCGTTTTTTTGTTAAAGAAACGTTTCGCCCCTCATCCAAGAGGCTTCGTCAGTCTGAGGCCTAGCCATCTGGTATTACCCAGAAGCCACCCTGACTCTTGTGTTTCAAGCCTGCCTCAGATACCCCTGAAGTCTGGCCTTTTCACTAATGGTTTCAAAAACACAAAGTTTGTTTTCTCAGTCATCCAGGTATGTCACAGTCACACAACTGTTTAAAAAATAAAAAATAAAAGACAGCCCTGCTCTGTTGTTATTAGCAGGCCATTTTTTTCTACGTTTACTCGTTCAAAAAGTGAAAGATAAAGATAAACGAGAATCGAGGGTCAATTCATCTCACAAGACCCTTGGAGCTTGTGGAGGGGCATTAAGTGCATAACATATTATAAAGGAAGGAGTGAACAATGCCCCAAAGACCCATCTCTGCCTGATGCCCTCAACAAGTTCTATGCACGCTTTGAAGACCCAAACAGACCACCCAGCACCAGACTCACCTCACCACCGGATGAAGAGCATCTCAGTGAGACCTCAGCAGAAGTAAGGAGTATTTTCAAGAGGATTAATCCGCACAAGGCAACCGGCCCAGACAACATCCCCGGAAAAGTGTTGAAACACTGTGCCGATCAGCTCTGTGAGGTGCTGGCAGACATCTTTAACACCTCACTTACCCTGGAGACAGTTCCCACCTGCTTGAAGACAGCCACCATCATCCCAGTCCCAAAAAGCTCTACAGTGACTGGTCTGAATGACTATTGGCCAGTGGCCCTCACCCCGATAGTCGCTAAATGCTTTGAAAAACTGGTCATGACTCACATTAAAAACAACTATAAACATCAACGAGGACCCTCATCAGTATGCATACCGTGAGAACCGATCAACAGAGGATGCCATCTCCTCTGTGGTCCACACTGCGCTCAACCACCTGGAGCAAAAGGACTCCTACGTCCATATGGTCTTTGTGGACTTCACATCTGCCTTCAACACCATGATCCCCCAAACCCTGATGGACAAACTATTCACAATAGGACTAAGCCCCTCCATTTGCAACTAGGTCCTAGACTTCTTAACAAACACACCACAGTTAGTGAGGATCCACAACTTCTCCTCTCCACCATAACCCTCAGCACTGGCTCTCCTCAGGGATGTGTGTTGAGCCCTCTCCTGTTTACTCTGCTCACGTATGATTGTGCAGCTACCCATCCAGGCTGTCATATTGTAAAGTTTGCAGATGATACAGCGGTGGTGGGATGCATCACAAACAATGAGTCCAGCTACAGGCAAGAGGTGGAACATCTGGAGAGCTGGTGCAAAGAGAATAACCTTCACATCAATGTGAAGAAGACAAAGGAGATGATTGTGGACTTCAGAAGGAACAAACTCACCTAGATCACCCTGAACATACAGTGGGGAGAACAAGTATTTGATAGACTGTTGATTTTTCAGGTTTTCCCACTTGCAAAGCTTGTAGATGACTGTAATTTTTATCATAGGTACTCTTCAACTGTGAGTGATGGAATCTAAAACAAAAATCCAGAAAAATACAATGTATGATTTTTAAATAATTAATTTCCATTTTATTGTGTGAAATAAGTATTTGATCATCTATCAACCAGTAAGAATTTTGGCTCTCACAGACATGTTAGTTCTTCTTTAAGAAGCCCTCCTGTTCTCTAATCATTACCTGTATTAACTGCACCTGTTTGGACTCGTGACCTGTATAAAAGACACCTGTCCACACAATCAATCAGACTCCAGCATCTCCACAATGCCCAAGACCAGAGAGCTGTGTAAGGACATCAGGGATAAAATTGTAGACCTGCACAAGGCTGGGATGGGCTACAGGACAATAGGCAAGCAGCTTGGTGAGAAGGCAACAACAGTTGGTGCAATTTTTAGAAAATGGAAGAAATACAAAATAACGGAAAATCTCCCTCGGTCTGGGGCGCCATGCAAGATCTCACCTCGTGGAGCATCATTGATCTTGAGGAAAGTGAGGAATGAGCCCAGAACTACACGGCAGGACCTGGTCAATGACCTGAATAGAGCTAGGACCACAGTCTCAAAGAAAACAATCAGTAACACTCTACGCCGTCAAGGATTAAAATCCTGCAGTGCACGCAAGGTGCCCTTCCTCAAGCCATCGCATGTCAAAACCCGTCTGAAGTTTGCAAATGACCATGTGAATGATCCAAAGGAGGAATGGGAGAAGGTCATGTGGTCTGATGAGACAAAAATAGAACTTTTTGGTTTAAACTCCACTCGTCATGTTTGGAGGAAGAAGAATGATGAGTACAACCCCAAGAACACCGTCCCAACCGTGAAGCATGGCGGTGGAAACATCATTCTTTGGGGATGCTTTTCTGCAAAGGGGACAGGACGACTGCACCATATTGTGGGAAGGATGGATGGGGCCATGTATCGTGAGATTTTGGCCAACAACCTCCTTCCCTCAGTAAGAGCACTGAAGATGGGTCGTGGCTGGGTCTTCCAGCATGATAACGACCCAAAACACACAGCCAGGGCAACTAAAGAGTGGCTCCGTAGGAAACATCTTAAGGTCCTGGAGTGGCCTAGCCAGTCTCCAGACCTGAATCCCATAGAAAATCTTTGGAGGGAGCTTAAAGTCCGTGTGGCCCAGCGACAGCCCCAAAACCTGAAGGCTCTGGAGGAGATCTGTATGGAGTGGGCCAAAATCCCTGCTGCAGTGTGTGCAAACCTGGTCAAGAACTACAGGAAACGTCTGATCTCTGTAATTGCAAACAAAGGTTTCTGTACCAAATATTAAGTTTCATTTTTCTGGTGTATCAAATACTTATTTCACACAATAAAATGGAAATTAATTATTTAAAAATCATACATTGTATTTTTCTGGATTTTTGTTTTAGATTCCATCACTCACAGTTCAAGAGTACCTATGATAAAAATTACAGTCATCTACAAGCTTTGCAAGTGGGAAAACCTGAAAAATCAACAGTCTATCAAATACTTGTTCTCCCCACTGTAGGAGGATCTGCAGTGGAAGTGGTCTCCAGCTACAAGTACTTGGGCGTACACATGAATGACAACCTCAGCTGGAGCAACAACACCACCAGCCTGATCAAGAAAGCTCATCAGAGACTCTACTTCCTCAGGCTGCTGGGGCGAGCTGGTCTGAGAAGCTCAGTCCTCACCTCCTTCTACAGGTGTGCAGTGGAGAGCATCCTGTGTCCCAGCATTAACGTGTGGCACGGAGACTGCACAGCTCCAGAAAGGAAAGCTTTGCAGAGAGTGGTGAAGACTGCACAGAAGATGTTGGAGTCAGCCTCCCCACCATCACAGACATCCACACATCTAGATGCAGGAAGAGGGCCACCTGCATCATGAAGGACCCCACTCACCCAGCACACACACTTTTTGCCCCGCTCCCCTCAGGAAGGAGGTTGAGGAGAATTAAGTGTAGAACCACTAGACTGAGGAACAGCTTCTACCCTGAAGCTTGTTAGCCTCATGAATCTCTAACCAGAATAATCACTGTGAAAAATCACATGTTGCTGCTGATCTGTTTAAATGTTAATGTGTTCATGCGTGCTCATCTGCTCACACAGATTCATGTTCAGGTTTGTGCTGTTTGATGTTTTTATGTTATGAGTGCTTAGTGCATATTTAGTTGATGTTTTTCTTAGTTCATATCTTAGATGTTATTACTGTTTTTCTTAGACATTTTATTGTTGGATGTAACTGGGACCCTGTGTACATAATTTCGCTCCACCACATGTACCACATGAGGTGCGAACGACAAAGAATCTCTGACTCTGACTCTTGACTCAAGCAGGGAAACTTCAATACGTAACCAATGATCTTTTTCTTCCCATCAGACAAGTCCCTTCAAGGTCCAATATTAAAAACTCTTAAACTCATTTGTACCCTTGGTCTTTGGCACTGCCTGAAATTATTGGTTACGTACTGTAACCCCAGATTCTATGAGTATAGGCGTAGCCCTTTAAGACTGTCGATAGTGGGTTTATCCCTAGGTGCTCAGCGCAGCACTGAAAACTTTAGTCCACGTCCAGCTGCTGTGTGTGGGTCTCACCCCCGGTCCGTATAAATTACGGTGAGACCGGGCAATCGGCTCCCAAATAGCTTTTTTCTTCAGCCATTAAGGAACCAGTGAGGCGCAGAGCTTAAAGGGCTACGCCTATACTCATAGAATCTGGGGTTACAATACGTAACAAACGTTATATTTCGTATAGGCTTCGCCCTTTAAGACAATCGCAAGTGAGTTAAAGGTGAAGCAGGATGTAGTCTATGCCTCACTGGGTCCACTCAGACAACATGAAGAACCTGCTTGCACAAAAAAATTTCATCACTCAGCCTTCTGTGTGCGTAATTACACGCTGTGTAACTGCGTGCTCCATGCGCAGGAGTGCACCGGAGAAGATCTCTGGTAAGGAAAAAGACCTGTTGCTGTGAATAGTAACAATGGAGGATACAAACTGTAACAGTGTAACGATGAACAGAGCAGACCAACCTCCTCAGGATGAACCGGTTAATAATAAAATCAGTAGTCATGAACTTGTGACTGATAATAAATATCTCACACTGTGACTGCATGCAAGCAGGTGTGAGCTCAAAAGTGAGGCTCCATGAAACAAAGAATAATCATTCTGTCAGAAGCCTGAGTAACAGAATGGGTCATGGAGAAAGTAGGAACATCACGTAGATAAAAACGAATAACTGAACACGGCGATGACAAGGCAGCCACCATACAAATATCCTCCACTGTCATCCCTCCATGCAGAGCCATGGAGGATGAAAACCCTCTGGTGGAATGCGCTGAGATTCTCTGGAGGATCCAGTCCAGATGAACTGTAAACTTCAGAAATAGCCTCACACAACCAGTGTGAGATATGCTGGGTGGAAAGAGGGCGTCCTGAAGAGCTGTCCCTGTAATGCACGAACAGACGCTGAAAGCGGCGCAGTGCGGCAATGTGCGCCACGTAAAATGGAAAATGCGTGTAAGGGACAGAAGGAGGTGAGATGTTGCTTCCTCTTCAGAGTTATGAGGAGGAGGATAAAACCCATCCAAGGTTATCACTCTCGATCTGAATGAGCTTGAGATGCTTTTCAGAGCAGGGTTAAAACGCAGTACAGCTAAACTGCCATCAGTTTGAATTCTGAGACATGAGGGAGCAACAAAGAGAGCAGATAAATCACTCACTCTCTTTGATGATGTCAGAACTAACAGCAGGGCTGTTTTAAATGACAGAAATTTAAGTGAAACCTGATAGAAAAGCTCAGAAGGAGCTTTGATCAGAGCGTGCAGGACCATCGTTAGGTCTCACTGTGAAGCTAGTGGACGTGACACCAGTCTGTGTCTCCGTACACCTTTCAGGAAACGCTTCATCAACGGGTGATTAAGAACTGTTCTGTCACCAAAGCTCTAGTGACAGGCAGAAATAGCGGCATCATTAGTTTTAATTGTGCTGAAAGCTAGATCTCTGCCCATCAGCTGCTACAGAAAGGACAGTATGCCACCTAGTGGCCATGAGATGGCCTCCACGCCTTTCTCTGCGCACCAGCGCTGAAAAACTGTCCACTTGATGTGTGCAGCATTGTGGTGGAAGAAGCTCATGCACCCTGAACGTACGCACCGCACCCTGTGGGAGGCCAATCTTTTCTAAATGGATCTGTCCAGTGGACAGACCCAAAGATGCTGACCTATTTCTGGGTAACTCCTGATCGCTCTTCCTGCCTGGAGGAGAGGGCCCCCCCCACAGCAGTTTCCACGGCAGACCCGATATCAGTCGCTGCAGATTCGGGAACCACGGAGTGCATATGCGTTCCGGAGCTACAAGGATGACTGATGGTTCTTCCTCCCGGACTCGGTCCATGGTCCGTGATATCGGCAGGACTGGAGGGAACGCATAAAGGAGCATTTTTGGCCATGGGCTGTGAGCGAAGGCGTCCACTCCTAAAGGTGGGTCGTCTCGTGGGCTCAGTGAGAACCATAATTGACACTGGGCGTTCTCCCGTGTGGCGGACAGATCCACTGTTGCTCGGCCAAACCTGTTCCAAAATCCGAGAAATCAGCTCAGGATGGAGGCTCCAGTCTCTGTGGCGGGGACCGCCCCTTGACATGATATCTGCTCGCCTGTTCAGGACAATGGGAAAGTACACTGCTCTGATAGAGAGCAGGTTTCTGTGTGCACAACACAACAGCTGTTTCGCGATGCGTAACAGTTGGGCTGAGCGCACGTCTCCCTCACGGTTTATGTAAACTGCCGTCACCTTGTTGTCTGTGTGGATCAGAACATGCTGATCCCGCAGCAGAGGCAAAATGCTGAGTCACGTTTCAGACCGTGAAAACATTCTAGCACATTATGTAAAGCGACATGTGGTCCAGCCATTGTGCTCCCACTGCTTGGGACAGACACATTCCTCCCAGCTTGACAGGAACGTGTCTGTGAAAACTGAGACGTGTGACGTAGGCCTGCTGATGGGAACTCCCTCTGACAGAATGAGGGGGATTCCACAGTGATTCAGATCGGTTCTCATGGAGGGGGGGCACAAAGATAATCCACCTCTTCTGGCGCACAGGATCTATGCGCAGGCAGGCGAACCATCTCTGAAGGCATCTCATGTGAAGTAGGCCCAGCTGAACCATGATGTGGACCGCTGACATCGACCCAAGCGTCGCATGACAGGCAGACTGTCACTACGCTGCAGGGTTTGACACGGCGGAGCTGAGCTGACAGAGCTTGGGCTCTCAGCTGTGACAAACAGCTCTCATTGTAGTTGAGTTTAGCTCCACTTCCAGATAAACAATCATCTGGGACAGACGAACTGAACTTTTTCCCAGTTTATAGAAAACCCCAGGTTTAGCAGGTGTAACACTAGCGTTTTAGTCTGTGTGACAGCTTTTTAACTGGACCGAGCTAATAAGAACAGATCGTCCAGATAAAAATAATTCTCATTCCTGCCATGTGTAACTACTGCAGAGCCGTCTCCACGCATTTCGAAAACGTGCGTGGGGTGTTTCAGAATGATGGAAATGTGAAAATATGCGCTCTTCAGATCTATGGAGGTGAAAGCCAGTCGTTCTGGTGAAGTTCTCCAGCAGCTGTTTGTCAGCATGTGGAATCGTCTCTCCATGATCGAATTGCTGAACATGAACAGGTTGAGAATGGATCTCAGCCCTCCGTTTTTTTTATCAGAACCAGGAAGTAGTGGGAGAAAAAAAAACATATTTTCCTCTCCGTTGGGAACTCTGGAAATAACGTTTTTCGTCAGAAATTCCTGAACTTCTGACTGGAAAGACGAGCCCTGTTCTGGAGAAGACAGAACTGTCTCTATAATCCCTCTAAAAAGGTGGGGGTTGAACTGCGAACTGCAGTGTGTAACCCCTTCTGATCAGATGGTCCGTCCATCTGTCCACGGAATACACTCGCTGCCACTCTGAGTAGCGCTCGGAGAGCGGGTATGCATTTGTGTTGTGTCATGTTTCTCATGAACGTCAACCAGACTAAAAAATCCTTACTGCCATCACTCGCTCCGGAGATTCTATGCGGGAACCCATTGGGGGCTCTGACAGAAAAAAGGGTTGTATGTGTGCCTCTGTGCTGGGCCCAGGCTGCGGTCTCGCATAGAGCTGAGGTGAGCTGGCGCGCACCAAGAGGAGGCGTGAGCGCTTTTTGAGTGAGACGCCGTTTCGGTGGCGGCTGCAGCTGTCGTGGAGAAACACGTTTACTCCCACTGTGCTGTGAGTGGGCAGAAAACAGCAGAAATTAAACATGGGCTCTGGCTGAAAAACGAGGGATTTTACCAGACTCGGTCTGCTAAAAAAACATCATTTAAGCTGACGTAGCAGACGAGTGTTTTGTGATATTTACTGAACTACGGTGCCATTTAAAACGCTGTTTAGAGGTTACTGGCTCGTTCTGTGTGGGGAATGTGTGAAGAGAGGCAGCTGAGAGATCAGCTGATCTGACAGTCTCAAATGAAAAACTTTACTTTCAGAGGTGTTTGTTTTATATCAAAAACATACATCATCAAAAAACACACACCTTCCCCTCAAGGATCTGTTACCTGGTGGAGGGGGCCGGCGGAGAAGCAGGGTGTGAAGTCGTTGTCGCAGCTGTGGAGCACCTCTGGTGCTGTTGCTGGCCAAGGCTGCCCCTTCCAGCAGCCAGAAGGGCAGATGGACTGACTGTGACATCACCAGATGGTGTACAGTCTCTGAGACCTCCTCGGACCTCTGTGATTCCTCAAGGATGGTCCTGAAGTTGGCCCCGAACAGTGCCTCTGGGGTGATGGGGCCCTCCAGCAGGTCTTTCTGCAGCCTCTCGGACAAGGATGGTGAGAGGCGGAGCCAAGTGGTCATCTGGATCATGGTCATCCAGGTGGCCATGCAGGACAGGCAGATCGCAGCGGTGGCACATGTTTAAGATGACATTAGCAGCTTTACAGCGAGAGCTCTTTAGCCCCTTATCCACAGGGCCGGTTCTTGTTGGACCCTGTTGTGTCCGATTCTGGTGGGACCTCTTTTTTTCTGTCTCCACAGTGCCCATAGTTCCCGTTTAGTGGGTGGATTGTTCACCTCTAGTGGGTGGATTCTTAATATCAACGCACTTTACCAGCTGGTGGCGCTAGTGCTACATTAAGCTCTTTTCTAAGCACCACTAACATGTATTAGAAGAAGAAGAAGAGCCAGAAAACAATACACAACCAAAATGGATGACCTCCTTGATCTCCGCCCTCCACCAATGAATACGCCCCCTGACCAATCAGTGACCTACAGTGCGCTGATGTCACATCTACACCCAACAAGAACCAGACCTGGGACCTCAGAGAAGTAGGTCCCAAAAATGGGGTGGGTTCCACCACTGAAGGCACTGTGGATAAACCACGCAATCGGTCCGAACTAGTTACATGGGAGCCCGAAAAAGGCCTTGTGGATAAGGGGCTTTTGTCTCCTCCAGCAGGTCTGCTTCCTCCAGCCTCTTAGAGATGCCGTAGGCCAGCAGAGCGATGTTGTTCGCTGCGGCCGTCTGGAATGGGCACTGGTGAGCTCGGTTGGAGACCTTGTCACCATCTGGTCATGCTTCCCTTGAGGGACAGGTTGCTGGTCCATCCTGGAAGCTTTTGCCAAAAGTGCCACTGCCAGGCTTGGCTCCGGGGGGGGGAGAACCGAGGGAAAAACACCGATCGGTAAAACCTTCCACTCTGGAGATGGAGGCGAAGGTGGAGACAGATGTCTTCAACTTGCCGGCCCAGCTGCAGCCTCGTTCCAGTGTGACGTCACAGCTGGACAGCGAGGCCAGATGGGATCAAGGCGACTAGCCAGGGCGGAGCCAACCTTGCCGCCAGATCATCCGATCAGGGCGGAGGGAGGTGTAGTGAACCTGATCTGACCCTGATGACCTCAAATCTATCAGATGGACAGAGACTGTTATTTCATTGATCTGAATACAGTTTGAGCCATCTGGAGACTTTCTTTCTTGAAGATTCAAGTGAAAAGAACACTCTCTTTTTATAATCATTACTATTTTACAAATGTTTGATAATCAAATTGTGTCAGTTCACTCAATGTTACAGGTTGAAGAGAACTACTCATTTTTATTTTACATAAACAGTAAGTAATGATTTTTATTCCTCATTCAAAGAAGAAATCAGGTTAATATGCATTTCTTGATTTTCTGTCTTCAATGAGCAAGCTTTTGTAAGTATGTTAAAGGTCGGTTTCGGTCAACTAAAATGTTTACCGAGGAAAAATGTCATGTTTAAACTTTTTCAGAAGATAATAAGAGGGAGACGCCACGAAGTCTGGTTTTTCTGCAATTATCTTTCTGTTAGTTGTTGAACAATCTCATTCTCTGCCCTTGGCTTATCATAACATCTTACGTCACAAAACACACCTCTTTCTGGTCCATCCACGAATCAGAAAGCTCTAAAATTGACCCGAAAGTCAACTCATTTAAAATGTGGCAACTTCCCGGTTCTGTTAGAGTCTGGGAGTGATAGAGAGTAAGAGTCTCAGAGTAATGGAGGTTCTGAAGAAGTTCTAGAGTCGGAGAACTCTGATGTCTGAAGGAGAAAACTCTGATGTCTGAAGCCCAGAGTGCTTCCGTTGGAATACAGAATGCAGTGACGATGTTGGGATTATAATTTCTGTTTGAACACCACGTACGACTCTCTAAGGGTTTGGCAGTTCTCACGGAGACGCTGAAAGAGTCAGAAAGGAACCTACGCCGACGCTGATTCCATCGTCAACCAGGTAGAAGGTTCCATTTTCGACTAAGTGTACCGGAGGCCAGCTGAGATCTGATGGAGCGTGCACGTTTCTGGTCATAACAGATTAATTCCCTCACATATCTCTCTGTAAGATAAATCTCCATTTCCATCTTAAAACTCTCCTCTCTCTTCTAAAATCAGTACAGATGTTTTAGAAATATCTGAAGCAAAGTCCTCAATCACCGCCGCGTGATTGAAGCCCATTTTCTGTGAAACTTGTCTGTTATTATTTTCATATTTTGCCAAATTAATGTAAATGTTTGATGTTAAACTTTGATTCTGAAAATAAATGACCGCATTCATTTGATGGGTCAAAGATAATAACGTCTCTCGTTCGCATTTCTGTTAAAATTCAATGCACGACATTTACACAGTCAGAAAGATGAGGAACTCGTGAAAAGTATGTATATATTTCCTTATATGTCATACTACA